>NW_027266278.1:7631579-8231579 GCF_022045235.1 Haliotis cracherodii
CTCAACCCATTGCCTTGGCAATGCGGAAGCTTGTCACTTGATGGACATTCGTTACCACTCGCCCCTTTCCGTAACCTGAAGATTGTCCCGGAATAACCCGAGTTAGTCACGAATGGTGACGAGCGGGGCGACTACAGGCGGAAGTTGCTGCAGGTGCGTGTAAAAACTAATAAGTGGAATGAGAATCTGCTGACCATGGAAATTAGATGTCAGACTTTAAAAACACTCTATAGTATCGTATAAGCACAAGATTATGTAAATATTTTTACTCATTTTAGTCATATGATGAACTGATATTGGTCTTACATTGTAATAAAAATAAATATTATATTCCGTTTCCGTTAAATGTTAGAAGTTTTCTTTTACAATAAATAGTATATTCAAGATGGAAGCACCTGATCAATAGACTATTCCTGGTAGATTGCAAGACGTACATTTTACAATGTTACCTCAAATAAGTGCCGCTAAAGTCGTGTGCATTTGTACGTTAGTGTTAACATGTTTTGCTGGGAAAAGTGCATCGGAAGAATTGCATTATGAAGAGTCGACAAAGAAACCGTGCCCATATTTCTGTAAGCGTTGTTGGCCTAACTTTGAATTTATAACGCCAGAATGTGACAAGTAACTCCGCTCAGCGTGTGCTAATGTCAGACATATAGACACTAAAATCACATGTATTTACTTATTAACCAAACATCCATCGTATGCATGTTCATGTAAGTGTAGCAGGGCGTGGAGTCGTCCCACAGATGACCCTTACCTTGTCAGCTTGCTGACGGGGTTAATATCTTTGGTCATGTTGTCAAGGCGTCCGACCTCGGATCAGAAGGTCCATGGTTCGAATCCCATGACGGGACTCGGAAATGTTATGATCGCTACATTGGCGCCCAACGTGGGCCTGAGCACGTACATATTCGATTTGAGCAAAATAAGCCTCAGTACCCTGCTATGCGGCCTGGGACGTGCCTTCTGTTGACGGGGGAGTATGTAACAGGGTGTGGAGTCATCGGACAGATGACATCCTTACCTTGTCAGCTTGCTGACAGGGTAAACCTCTTTGGTCGGGTGGACAAGGCGTCCGACCTCGGAGCAGAAGGTCCGTGGTTCGAAATGTTATGGTCGCTACATAAGCATAATCTCCACCTCAACATTCTTACATTCACCATGTTCATTGCTAGCAGGGCAGGGACAGCCCAAATGTACTACCCGGCTACTCTCCCCCCTATGACAAGACCCTACCCACTGTAGGTCTCAAGAGTTGGGAACAAAATGTCTAATTTGTAATAGTTTTACCACAGCCCTGACAAAAGCTATTTGGATACTGTATGTATCAAATGGTACCCTGAAGTTGACTGAAGCTTTGTCTTTACTCAGACATATACAAGTCCAAAGGAATGTGTGCATCGTCAGAAAGAAATTCAAACATTAGCGACTTGTAGTGTAACCACTGAGCTATTGTGAGTTTCTGTCATTAAACAATATATTACGTGACTAACCACTGGTCCGGGTAGTCATGTGGGTACCCAGGTCCTACTCAGGACCCACCCGACCCGAATAACCTGTCCCAGCCCTAACTGCTCATCTTCCCGAGGCAAGGGAGTTAACTGACTATAAAAGTCCAGTTTCCACCATTGCCGAACTAGGCTGGTAATATGGAGTTACGTTTTGTCTGGACTAACAAGTCTATGCATAGTCCAATCAAAATTGCGCACCAAAATCAAAATCCGGTTCGTTAACTGATGTGCAGATTTTGATCGATTGCAGGGTTTGCAAAGCATGTGCATCGCCAAATCGTTGTCAGCAGATATTTTCCAAATCCTTTCATGTTTTTAATCAAGGTGCTCACATGATTTGATGCATTTGGTGATGTAAGACCCGTTTTATCACAATATAGATCTTGACTATCGATCAGATCGTCCTGACTGGGTGCCACCATTTTGTGTGAAGCAAACGCAAGTGATACGAGAGGTGGAATCTGATTGGTCCATAGGAGAGGATCAGAAGGGACATAATTGGTAACAGCCACTGGTGGCGCAACGATTGAGCCCTGTCATTCCAGCCTAGTTCGGCAAGGGTGGAAACTGGACTTTTAAAGTTAGATAACTCCCTTGCCTCGGGAAGATGTAACTGCTAGTCAACATGATAATTCAATACAGATTTATACAAACTTTCTCCATGTATCTACATCATATGTGTACACAATCAGCATAGGTAGATGGCGGGTCTGTTTGTTTATATATAAATATATAACTAACAGTGAAACTATCACAGTAAAAAAATAATTACAACTGCTGTAGTTAGTAATGTTTTAGTAATGCAGTGTCACTATTTCACTGCTTGTTTTGCTCATATATTTCTTATGTTTCAGATGAAAAGAGGTTTGCAGCCCCATCCCCAGGTCTCATCAACTGTTCCTGGTACTCAAACCAGGCTTGCTGCAAGCGCACAGAGGTGACGTCCGTGTTCTCCAGCATGTACCCCCTCCATCAAGCCACCAAGATCTGCCGCTACCAGATGAACTATCTTATGTGCTACTTCTGTAGTCCAGACCAGTACCTCTTCTACAGGGAGTAAGTTGGGGAAGCCACGTTTCACTGATGTACTGATGCATCACAAATTTACACCTGACTTCCTGATGTGCTTACCCATGTATCAGTTTGATTCCGTAGCGATTTTAAAATTGCAATGTTTGCAAAGTTTTGCAATGGCCCAGCCTTATGATTGTAGCAGCTGGCTTTACCTTACCACCTGCAGAAACCAAATTGGACCCATGAAGATCCTGGTTAGAATTCAGCTTTAGCAACTCATGCTTGTCATAAAGGGCGACTAATGAGATCAGCTGGTCTGTCTCACTGACTTGGTTGATGGGTATCATCATGTCCCCATAGTGTTGATCGATGCTCATGATGTCAATCACTGATTGATATGTTCCAGACTCGATTATTTACGGTCTGTTCTTATAGCTGGCATGGTGTGGCATTAAATAACAAACAAACCTAATCAAAATGCTAAATTGGATGGTCTAGTACTCTTAGCATGATTAGAACAATCCTAAATTAGAAAGTCATGCAAGTTCAATACAAACCGCAGGGTTTTACCTGGACTTACGGAAGTGGGAGTCGAGGGGGCCCCAATAATTATTATGATGGGTCCTTGCAGGCAATATGAGGGTCCTGCCTGTAAAGTAATGAAATGGTGTAGTGTACTGTATATTTGATAATTATCTTTGAGCCTAGAATTAATTAATGATCATGTGGACAGTGGTCATGACTGATGGATGAAATGACAGACACGAATAACGGCTCTTGAAATACAATGAATACTGTAAGTCTTGAAATTAACAAGACTGCTGACCCCTACCCCAAAATAAGACTCACTATCAACATGATCAATGCGACTCCCTCCACCCCATCTCCAGTGGAATGATACATATCCGTACTTTATTCCAACCTAAAATTAATCCAATCGAACATAAATAGCATCGCTTATTAGAGCTGACTAGAGCACAATAAACAATGTTTTCCTAAAAACAACACACAGTTTATATGTTTATTCTGTAGACTTGATATTCAAGGGCAATAAAATAATTGATCCAACAACAGTCCTATTATTGGTATGCTGAGAAGGCAGATGACAAGATAAAGGCTGTAGATCTGAGGAGTGTGATGAAGCCTGTCCGTGCACGTTGTGGCGTGTTGGTCTTTGACGAAGTGTTGCATGGGTGGCGTCTGTCTGGACTGCTGGAGTGGTCAATGATGCCTTGTTTGACACGAGTGGGTAACTCTTGACCACAACAGTGATAACTCACTAGATGCCCATTGTGTAATTCCTATTCTTTGAATGACATTGTTAGATACTTGTTACAACTGCTGTTCAATAAACCGTGTTTGTGTTTATATTCAAATTGGTATTTGCACATCAGTGTCAGACTGCTATCTCAAGCCTCAGACTTGGTCACAAAAAGCTTTATGACAAGGTTGTTCATCTTGCAATCAGGCTGAAACCATTGACCACGTATTACTAGAATGTCAAGACCATGCCCCAGCCCGGGCTAGGTTAAAACAAGAATTGCAGTTAGATCCGCTATCTGTCATAGATCTCCTAAAGCCAAGAGATGCAATAGCGAAGGCCAAACTAACTCTATTTCTGAGAGATGGACAGC
This sequence comes from Haliotis cracherodii, assembly GCF_022045235.1. Classification (NCBI taxonomy): domain Eukaryota; kingdom Metazoa; phylum Mollusca; class Gastropoda; order Lepetellida; family Haliotidae; genus Haliotis; species Haliotis cracherodii. The sequence continues at coordinate 7,635,742 of NW_027266278.1, forward strand.
TGCTTGAACGTATATAAGCAGAGCAGCCAAGGATAAAAATGAAATCATATCAATATAAGAAAATAGAAATCATATCAATGCAAAAACAGAAATTATGTGAACACCGAACTCACAATAGATATGTGAACCCTTCTCACACACAGGAGTCCCAAAGAGGGACAGGTCAGCCGAAATTGCCTAGGCAGAAGGCGACCTCTTAAACACCTAATGCAACAACAACAACGCACATCAGTGTGCAGTTAGGCCGTCTTATTGTTGATAGAGGGGGCACGGGTGGCCCTGTCGTCTAAGACGCCGCCATTCACTGTGCAGAGTTGCGTCCCTTGGGCATGCCAGAAACCTATCATTGTGGGTTGGAATCCCGGTTCGCCACGATTATGTTTCTAGGTTTGTCAGCACCATACCCGTGCTTGTGGGTTTCATCGAAGTGGTAAACGTCCGAGACCTGCATCACTTCGGGCTTTCCTCCCACATTAAGCTGACACGCCACGATATAACTGGAATACTGTTAAAAGCAGCGTTAAACCCATCTCACTCACAGTAACTCTACAGGCTTCAACAAATATGCTGGCCCACTGATAATGTTTATATCGATGAGGTTTTCCTTAACATGGAAGTTGACGTTTCCAGTGGGGCCAGTCCTCACCCAACGTCCTCAGGTTAACTTGGAGGAAGTATTTACACGTTCATCTGGGTGTTCTCACAGGCCATTCTCAGGATATTCCGTCCCAGGTCTCTCAATGTCTACAGCAATTAAGGACAAATATGTGTCAGAAATCGCAAGTTTGACATAAAAAGTTTCAGCATTGTAATGGTGACTTTGTTTCACTGAAAATTAGGAAAAGGCTCCATACTTATATTTGTATGCAGTAAACTATGTTTATAACAAGCTGACGGATATAAGGGTTTCTTGGTCCCATCCATTTTCTGTATATATGCTGTATGTATGCCTAAAACAAACTACAGTTATAACAAACAAGAGTTGTGTCCCTTGGGCACGCGAAAACCTATGATTGTGGGTTCGAATGTCGGTTCACCCTGATTATGTTTCTAGGTTTGTCAGCACCATAACCGTGCTCGTGGCTTTCACCGAAGTGGTAAACATCCGAAACCTGCATCACTTTGGGCTTTCCTCCCACATTAAGCTGACACGCCGCGATATAACTGGAATACTGTTAAAAGCGGCGTTAACCCCAACTCACTCAGTCACTCACCAATATGCAAGTGTGAACAATTTAATGGATAATTGTTTTTTCGACTTTAAAATTGGACATTTTTAATGGGCGGTTGTTAAGAAATTAATTTATTATTGATGTTGTTTATAAAGTTCTTAATTGTTTATGCTTGTGACATTGTATATAGCATGTCTTCATTCAATAACAGCTCTGTGCCAGAGTCTGCTAACTTAATTTGGGCTATTATTGGCTATTATAGGCCAATTTGTGATAACATTTCCACATATTCTGGTCATTGTTTTCATAATTGGTAACATATAAGCAGGGTATGAAACTCCCCAAAATTTCAGCCAGACCACAGGACTGGCTAGCTGAAATACTTGCCAGCCCTGACCAAAACCTGCCTGCCCACTATAACCATGTTTCTCAGGATAACTTAATTAAAAATATGAAAACTGATTGCTTGTAGCATAAGCGCATCGCTAAATGTTAGGTTGTCTAAACGCTAACAGGGTTTCTTTTTGGTTACATTTTATTATTCATCTTTATATTTGAATTAATGCTTATCATTGGGAAATATTTAGAATATTTCCACCTATGAAATATACCCCGACCGTCGGGCAGGGAGATTTGAAAATCTGGCAGCCCGAGTTGAAATCAACCCGTCTCGGACGGTCGGGCAGGCAGGTATTACGAACGCTGATATAACTAATCAACACTTTATTGACATATATGTCATACTGTCACAAAAGAGAATTTTGAGCATCAATCGCCCTGAGTGTGGATATAACATTTCTGAGACTAGTTTGTTTGTTCCAGCAAGCTGATGGTGTGTTCTGAGTACTGTGACTCTCTGTATGAAGACTGCAAGACAGCCTCCTTTGAAGGAGACACTGTCGGTGAGTGTCTCAGACTATTGGTCTTAAAAAAATATAAGAATTGGTTCTCAGGCATCAACCTGGGAAAGGGCCTCCCTACATAAACAAGCATACAAACTCCTATTGCTGCCATGACCATAACACGAGATGCGCAGTAAAGCAGTGCGCATGTTCAGAGAAGTAACTGTGTGCTGTATTGGATTGCATTGTTTAAGTATTAGGTTTTTTTTTACAATTTTAAAATGGAAATAAAAATGAAACGTGCAGACTTTTTGATGATGCGAGCGGTGCCTGAGAACCAAGACTATTATTTTTTTAGCCTTAGCGGACTCAAAATATCGTCATCATCTGTTCTGTCTATCCGTATTTGCTTTCTGAATGACATTATTATTATACAATTATTATATATATATATTATTGTATGATTTACCGATTATTGACCTCATTAAAGGCTTGCGTAGTAATTATTTTGTTCCTTACTTATGAAACTTAAGATAAAGAAACACGCTCATCTATTTTGTCTATATTTAAGAAATAAAGAGAATCAGAGTATTCCCCTTATTTATATGCTTATCCTGACATAACAGTATGCAATATTCCTTCTTGCTTCAATCCTGTAACAGTGTAGAAAAATTAAAAACAATCATCCTTACACACCCACCGACCACCTCCCTCATAGAATTTCGGAGTAAGAGGTACCAATTCCGCTGTAGTGATTCTCAGGGAGAAACGAGGAGGTGGCATAGAACCAGACCAAGATCCCAGGCCGGTGGGCTGTTTGACCGAATGGAAACCCCATAGTATAGCTGTAAGTTTTAGAGCAATGGTGATACGGTTAGGGCGGTAGGCGCCAAGGTCTGAGTTAGTCGCAAGACGTAACTGGCAAATGCTTTGTCCTCTGAAAGCAGACTAAAAAGGAAAAGTCTGCAATGAACGGAGTCGTTGCCAAAGTAGGATCTATTTCATGTCAATGGCAATAATACTCAGTTACACTCGATGGCTAGAACGCCGTGATGATACCTGATGGTTGTAGCGTATCGTGATCAGATCAACGTTTAAGTGGCCGAAGCACCAGCAAATGTCCGGAAGGTGTGCAAATGTAGCTGCCACTCTGTGGGAGCTGACTGACTGGGACGGGAGAGCATCAGCGAGAATTTTGGAAATGCCTGGTTTGCGACTCGCCTCCAATGAGATGTTGTCTATGAGACTGAAGAAAACGAATTTGAGATCCAGGAGACTCTGATTAATGAAATGATGTAATTGAGCAAGTGGTCGGAGGGTGTGTTCGGATGATTGTTTTACATTGTTCTGCTCTGTTATAGGCTTGAAGCAAGAAGGAATGTTGCATATATGTTTGTGGAGGGATACGGTATAAACTAAAGACATCAGATGATTGTTCACCCATAAGTAAACGTGTTGTCAGTTCATGAGGGTGAAAGATTGGATCACAGAACATAAGCGACATTTTCGTGATACCAGATTGATATTTAGTAAATGTTGTGCGTTTAGTACCAATTTCAATTTGCCTTAGTTTAAACTACATGTAAGCATGGTAAGCTGTACTCTGAAAACACTATACCGTTTGTCTCTTGACTCCTCATTAAAACCGATCTCTTACTCTTACAAACAGGATCGGGTGGTCAGGCTCGCTGACTTGGTTGATGCATGTCATTGCATCCCATTGCATCCCAATGGCGTAGATCGATGCTCGTAATGTCATTCACTGGATTGTCTTGTCCAGACGTGTTTATTTACTGACCACCGTCATAGCTGATATATTGCTGAGTGCAACGTAAAACTACAAAAAAACATCCTGAGGCAATGGAGTTAACTGACTATTAAAGTTGTTTCCACCCTTGCCTACAAACTACAAACATACGTGTCTGTGGTCAAATCTGGAAACTCGCTATAGGACATCTGGCAACACCTCCACAGGGGGTCCATCTTCTCGAGTCAAGGGAGTTAACTGACTTTAAAAGTCCAGTTTCCACCCTTGCCAAACTAGGCTGGAATTTCTGGGATCGATCGTAGCGCCACCAGTGGTGATTACGAGTTATGTCCTTGCTATGCCCCTCCTTTTGACAATCATATTCAACCTCTCATATCACTTGCATTTGCTTCAAACAAAATGGCGGCACCCAGTCAAGACAATCTGATCAATGATCAAGATCTATATTGTAATAAAACGGGTCATAAAAAAAATTCATCAAATCAAACCGATTTGGAAAATATCTGTCAATGCCTAGTTGAAGGTACACTAGGTAATCTGCAATTTGAAATCCATGTTGTTTACGAACAGGATGCCGTTTTCGTTACGCGATTTTGATTGGTCTATGCACAGACTTGTTAGTCCAGCCTTAATATAACTCCACAATCCCAGCCTAGTTCGGCAAGGGTGGAATCTGGACTTTTACAGTCAGTTACCTCCCTTGAATAGGGAAAATGCAGGAGGTTGTGTCTGGGGGACTTCAGGCATCAGGCAAGGCCTTCAAATTCTCAAAAGTGAATCATTCAGACCAGACCTGTAAATCATAAATGCTGCATCATTATTAGAGCTGGGTATCTTGTGATACAATTTGCATCATGACATGGACTGACGATACCACTGGTATTACGATACACCACATCAGACAGTAAGAAATGATTTAATCGCTTTATTACAGCTGTAAAGCTCTTTCTTCACACATTTATCTCAAAAACTCAAACAAAGAAAACCCAAAGAAAAATACAGTTTTGCATGAAGGGATGGTTATTAAATGAAACAGTCGTCGCGTCATAAGCCAGCCACCACTTCCTCGTGTTCTGCCATGCTTACAGGTGGCACTAAGCTTCTTCTGCTATTACGGGTGATAGCTCCATGAGTTCCTGTCCTTTTAATCTGTATCGCGATCTCATAAACTGACAATTCAAGTATCGGGTGTTCCAAAATATCGATGATTTTGTAGGTATCGATGAATTGGCTGTAACAGGGTTAGAAACTAACAGTTTTTGTCCACAGTCCTTATAATGGTAGCATATAGCAAACCCCTTAAAATGGGCCAATTTCTACTAGTCCTTAGGATACCTTTACTACTGGGCAGTTTGGTAAGGACTACAGGACTAGTGCCAATTTCTAACGCTGCTACAGCCCTAATCATTATTAACTGATGATTCAAGTATTGTGTTTTCCTAAATATCGATGATATTGTAGGTATCGATGAATCGCTACAGCCCTAATCATTGTATTGTTGCATCACAAATTCAACCTTCTTTCATCATCACAACATCCTAAAACTGTAGTTAATTCAGCTAAATACATTTATAATGCTTATGTTGAAAGAAACATATTATCCAATGTTTAACATATTGTCTGTATTATTATGTTCTGTACTCAAAAGCCTGTGGCCTATCCGTATTGAATAAAACAAATTATATTGAATATTGTTGCATATTGTTTTATGAGAACTCAAGCATCCTTCATTGTGATTGGGTGATCTAAGTGTGCTCAGGGTTCACCTGACAACAACTTCTATACACAGGTTCTGAGATCTTCATTGTATTGGATTTCACGACCCATGAAGATCCGTGGTAGAATAGGTCTTCAGCAACCCATGCTTGCCGTTAAAGGCGACTATGCTTGTAGTTGGTTGATGCATGTCATCGTTCCCAATTGAATGGATTGATGCTCATGATGTCAGTCAGTGGATTGTCTGGTCCAGATTTGATTAATTAGTATTACAGACCACCGTCATATAGCTGGAATATTGGTGAGTGCGGCGTTAAACAAATAACAAACAAACAAGATCCGACTTCAGTGATACTAACTATTACATTGTGTGTGTTAATTGTTCTCAGGTTACAAGTACCAGAATGGGACAGCTTTCTGTGAGGCTCAGAACTTCCAAGTTGTCGAGGGCACCAACTGTTTCGAGTATGACCCCACTGTGTTTGACATCGGGACGAGGACGTCCCACAGCTTCGTCACAGTCTCTCTCATCTTCATCGTTCACTTCCTCTTCCACAGTTTCAGGAGACTGATATGAAGAGTGTCAGAGTATAAACAATAAACTATTCAGAGAAACACCGTTGCAAGCAATAGAACAAACAAAACTGTTGTATCAGCCCAGCCCCAGTTGTGTTCATTTATGCAGAGGTCATGTTTGCGAGTGAGTATGGTTTTCAGCGCTTTTAGCAATATTCCAGCAATATCACGGCAGGGGACACCAGAACACATTCACACATTGTTCCCATATAGAGGAATAGAACCTGGGTCTTCAGCGCGACAAGCGAACGCATTAACCGCTAGACTACCCCACCCATATGTCTGTGTGTCAGATCCATGAAAGAATATCTTTAATACTAAGATGATCTCATTGACAAATAATTGGCTGAATGATAAAGTGAACTTATGGAAACTTATATGAATACAAGTGTAAGTATATCATCATTATTATTACTATGATTTTGTGTTCCAGAATAGTATTGGGCTTAAAAAAAAAAAAAGAATTGGTTCTCAGGCAATGGCTTTTGAAAATATAGTGGGCGCGGGCAGTGTGTCTTTTTTTTGGTTGTTCAAACTAGTATATAACCAAATAAACAGTTGTGTACAATCAACCTGGGAAAGGGCCTCCCTACATAAGTGTATTCCTAGATGAGTAAAATACTGGAATACAGTATTTGACTACCGTTGGACTTGGAATATTTTTGGATTTTGGTGTGTTTTTTAAAAATGGAAATATGAATGAAACGTGCGGTGAACTTTTTGATGTGGGTGGTGCCTGAGAACCAAGACTATTATCTTTTTTAGCCTTGATTAAAGAAACTGCCAGATGGAGTTGTCTCCCATCCATGACATGTTTTATGTGATGTCACTTCCTGTTCATGTCACAATTGACGCTGTTCGCGTTCGAATTATCATATTGAAAGTTTGTCACTTGCAGATGTCGCTCCAATACTTGCGAACTTCTGATAAATTTGTTGAATGTGTCAATATTGCGATGTATGGCTAGTGACACAGGTCATGCATTGCCTACTGCTGTGACATAGCAGACCACTTTATAGTGAATGAGATTGATATTAACATATACTTTGTGTGTTGTAGACCAGGCTCACGTCTTCAGCAAACATTCTCAACTTGTTATTTTCGTGCTATTCAACTTTGTGCCAATTATCAGATATTTTCAGTCAAATGTAGGACATGAATGAACATTGACTGTTACAACCTACTGCAGCTTCCCCCTTAGCGTGTTGTACCATCCTCGGTTATCCAGGGTGTTATGTCTCCATTCTTACTTTCTTTATTTCTTTCTTTATTTGAACTACCGCCTCCGTGGTCTTGTGGTAGAGCGTCCGCCCGGAGAGTGGAGGGTCCAGGGTTCGATCCCCGACCGCGTCATACCAAAATATGTTAAAAGATGGTACTTGTTACCCTGTCTGGCGCTCGGCATTTAGGGGCTAAAACAAGGAGTGGTTGTCTCGGAGTCAGTATACTGTGTCTGAGTGGAGTATTCATGTTAAACTGCGTCATGGTATCTGAATGAGCTAGCACTATAAATCGGCATCAGTCCGGACTAGTACAAGCAGCCACACAAACAAACACACACATACAAACATGTCGCTATATAAGCGCAATAATCTTGGACGCAACGTTAAACCCCATTTCACCTCACCTCTTTTTTTGAAAGTCATTCTGTCCTGTAGTAACATAGGCAGAACTGCAGATAATGTAATGAGTATTTACGTGCATGTTATTCAGATTGAGTATTGATAGTTTTCTATGGATATTCACCATGTTTATACTCCAGTGATTCCAGTTTTAGGTTTCATTAAACCAATGAAAAGACCTTGTTTTCAAAATACTTATGGTTGAAATGCTGTTCATTGGTGACTAAAGTACTCACGGAAATGAAAAAAACCCAGTTTTTTCGACCTCAGATCTTAAATAAATGCAGTTAAGATACAAAATATGTAAATATTCAAACAACTCAATTAGTACTAATTGGGCCTTGGCACAAATACAGCGTATCAAAGGTTTTTATGCCTTTTTACAAGTAAAAGTGTGTAAAAATGTGAATAAAACAGACTATTGTGAAACAGGGCATAACCAGGTGTAAGCAGATCAAGGTGAATGTCCATGACCTATGACACCTTGACGACAGGTGAGAACAGGTCCATAATGCCTATAGTCTGTTTCTGCTATGTCAATTTGGACTTAGTTTGTTTTTTAATGTTGAAAGTGACGACAAATTACCTCCTGTAAAGTACATTTTGTATTGTTCACTGAGATCAAACTAGCAAATCCAGACTAGTACTTTTCGAGTTGTTTTGTTATTTTGTATTTACAGCGACGTAACACTTTGTGTCGATTTTTAAATTGAGAAAAACAGTTTTTTTCCATTTCCGTGAGTACTTTAATTTCCCCTTTTAAGGGAAGCCTCAAGTATGTAGTTCAGACTTCAAACATTTCCTTATCTTTTCACATGTGTCCATGGGAAGATATTTATGTCAGACTTGACGGGCGCACGGGTGGCCCAGTCGTCTAAGGCGCCGCGATTCACTGTGCAGAGTTGCGTCCCTTGGGCATGCCAGAAACCCATGATTGTGGGTTTGAATCCCGGTTCGCCCTGATTATGTTTCTAGGTTTGTCAGCACCATACCCATGCTCGTGGGTTTCACCGAAGTGGTAAACGTCTGAGACCTGCATCACTTCGGACTTCCTTCCACATTAAGCTGACACACCGTGATATAACTGGAATACTGTTAAAAGCGGCATTAAACCCATTCGTTCACAGTCAGACCTGGCAGGGTCATGTTGGATACAGGATACAAGTGTGACGTGTCACTTGAGAAAATTTTATGCTCACTTTTGTGATAATGTTGTCATAATGTGTCTGCTTTTGCAGTGACAGTTCTTAGAGAGATTTATTGGCATTCTAATTGTGCAATATTATTGTTTACATTGAAATGTTTTCTATTGTTAATTTTATGTTCATACTTTTTTATATTGTTTTGTATGCGAGTACTACTTGTTTTACAATATTTCAGTACTATTGTTTTGTATGTGTGTTACAAAACTACATGTTTTACAATATTTCAGTACTATTGTTTTGTATGTGTCTTACCATGCTTACAAAACTACTTGTTTTACAATATTTCAGTACTTATTGTTTTGTATGTGTGTTACAAAACTACTTGTTTTACTATATTTCAGTACTTATTGTTTTGTATGTGTGTTACAAAACTACTTGTTTTACTATATTTCAGTACTTATTGTTTTGTATGTGTGTTACAAAACTACTTGTTTTACAATATTTCAGTACTTATTGTTTTAGAATCTGAGACTTAAAATAACGATCATTCCAATCAAACAAGACATTTCATGAAGACAGAATTTTTTCAATTGCTGTTGTTTTACTAATCAATAATCTTTAGCTGTGTGATGATACCGGGTTAGAACAGATCCCCACCAACCGATTCGCAGTGACTATGTTTCTTTTCTGTCGGTACCACACCCATGCTCGTGGAGTGCAAAAAAGGGCAAGCATCTGAAACCTGCATCAATATGGGTTTTTCATTCCATGTGAAGCTGACACTGTGATATAATTCATAAACTCGAATATTGTTCAAATCAGAATTCAACCCAAGTCACTTATTGATAATAAGTTGAGTTGTAGCTTAATATCTATTGTCAGCCTGTGAAGATTCGGGTTAGAATAGGTCTTCAGCAACCCGTACATGCTGTAAATGGCGACTGTGCTTGTCATAAGAGGCGACTAATGGGATTGGGTGGTCAGGCTCGCTGACTTGGTTGATGCATGTCATCGATCCCAATTGCGTGATGTCAATCACTGGATTGTCTGGTCCAGACTCGATTATATACAGACCGCTGCCATATAACTGTAATATTGCCGAGTGCGGCATTAAACATTAAACGAACAAACAGATAATATTTTAACTTCTTAGAATTTCTTGTCATGCTTCATACTATTATTATCTATTGGTGGGATCGTTATTATATTGGATTTTACCTTAAATCAAGGTCACAGTGAGGAAAAATAATCATCGAGTAAAATCAAATACATCATTGAACAACGAAACTGTGATTAATGTCGCAATAGTTTGCTTTTGTTTGTACCGTTGGATGTTGTCACATGTCACATTCAGATGGCCTCATGGGTGATTGTTGTGTTGTGTTGTGCACTATAAGTTACAGATAATAATCTAAATGCAACTCACTAGGACGCAACATTCTCGTGCAGATGGCCTCATGGGTGATCGTTGTGTTGTGTTGTGCACTATAAGTCACAGATAATAATCTAAATGCAACTCACTAGGACGCAACATTCTCGTGCAGATGGCCTCATGGGTGATCGTTTTGTTGTGTTGTGCACTATAAGTCACAGATAACAATCTAAATGCAACTCACTAGGACGCAACATTCTCGTGCAGATATCCTCATGGGTGATCGTTGTGTTGTGTTGTGCACTATAAGTCACAGATTATAATCTAGAAGCAGCTAACTAGGACGCAACATTCTCGTGCAGATGGCCTCATGGGTGATCGTTGTGTTGTGTTGTGCACTATAAGTCACAGATTATAATCTAAATGCAACTCACTAGGACGCAACATTCTCGTGCAGATGGCCTCATGGGTGATCGTTTTGTTGTGTTGTGCACTATAAGTCACAGATAATAATCTAAATGCAACTCACTAGGACGCAACATTCTCGTGCAGATGGCCTCAAGGGTGATTGTTGTGTTGTGTGTTGTGCACTATAAGTCACAGATTATAATCTAGAAGCAGCTAACTAGGCCATGCTTCTTTCAACTGAAAATTGGTGGCTTGTATGTTTGATGATATGCAGATTAGTGCTGGGACGAGTCCAAATTTACTACCCGGGTACCCATCCCCCTATTACCCGACCCTACCCGGGTACCCACTGTAGGTTCAATTGGGAACATTTTTAGCATAGCCCTGGCAAAACGTAGCATCGCACTGGCAATACATGTATTAAACAATCTGGTCATTCATACACTGACATTGAATTAAGTTATATCTTTATTCAACCATATGAAAATCAGAAATAATGGGTGCATAGTCAGAAAGAAATGCGAACATTAGTGACTTGTAGTGTAACCATAGAGTTCTAGATAATTTTTGTCATTAAACACTATATCACGTGACTAACCACAGGTCCGGGTAGTCCTGTGGGTACCGGGGTCCTAGTCAGTACCAACCCGACCCGAGTACCCGATTACCCGATTACCCGTCCCAGCCCTAATGCAGATTGATTGTTTTTACCTTTGCAATAATCAATAGATGTACATAAAACAAGCTCTTTATGTCACACCTGGTGACTCAGGGACCAGTTTCATAAAGACGTTCTGTTGGAACTTGTATCATGTGTCATAGACTTAAGTCACATTGCTGAGACTGCTTTGTGCAGCATGTCCCTGGTAGTGTTGGATGTGTGTCATGTCTCTTACAGTCCTGTCTTGATGTCGAACTATATCTTACAGTTACAACATTTGTGTTTTCTATTCCTTGAATATTGTATGTTAAGCTGTGGATACGTGAAGTGAAACCTTGTGATTGGGACATAGGCAAGGGCTTTATGGCAGCCCTAGAGAGTATGATTCAAGTTGTTCAACAACTCTCTCTCTCTCTCTCTCTCTCTCTCTCTCTCTCTCTCTCCATATTACTGATTAACCTAATTACAAGGTAACAATGTCTACATATTACTGATTAACCTAATTACAAGGTAACAATGTCTCTACATATTACTGATTAGCCTAATTACGTGGTAACAATGTCTCTACATATTACTGATTAACCTAACTACAAGGTAACAATGTCTCTACATATTACTGATTAACCTAATTACATGGTAACAATCTCTACATATTACTGATTAACCTAATTACAAGGTAACAATGTCTCTACATATTACTGATTAACCTAATTACGTGGTAACAATGTCTCTACATATTACTGATTAACCTAATTACATGGTAACAATCTCTACATATCACTGATTAACCTAATTACATGGTAGCAATGTCTCTACATATTACTGATTAACCAAATTACATGGTAACAATGTCTCTACATATTACTGATTAACCTAATTACATGGTAACAATGTCTCTACATATTACTGATTAACCTAATTACACGGTAACAATGTCTCTACATATTACTGATTAACCTAATTACACGGTAACAATGTCTCTACATATTACTGATTAACCTAATTACAAGGTAACAATGTCTCTACATATTACAGATTAACCTAATTACAATTATTATTATTACAACCTAATTAGTCTCTTTGTAACTTTAAATCCCGGCTCACAATTTTAGTGTTATGACAATCTTAACCTCTACATTAAGACTTTTAACAACTGAAGCACTAAAATTTCTTCTTGAAACACAGCCCAGGGTTGCATTCCATATGGTAATGTTAGTGCTAAGACAATCCCAACTCCTATGGGGGCACGGGTGGCCCAGTCGTCTAAGGCGCCGCGATTCGCTGTGCAGAGTTGCGTCCTTTGGGTTGTGGGTTCGAATCCCGGTTCGCCCCGATTATGTTTCTAGGTTTGTCAGCACCATACCCGTGCTCGGGGGTTTCACCGAAGTGGTAAACGTCTGAGACCTGCATCACTTCGGGCTTTCCTCCCACATTAAGCTGACACGACGCGATATAACTCGAATACTGTTGAAAGCGGCGTTAAACCCAACTCACTCACTCACTCACTCACTCACTCACTCACTCCCAACTCCTATACTTTAACATAGACTCATGACAGTCATAGCCCTAAAATCACTTTGTGGGGCCATCAGTTTGCATTCTCGAAAGTCTATTCACTGTTAAGTTTTTGTTTTTGTTTGTTTGTTGTTTTATGCTGCTCTCAGCAATATTCTAGCTACATGATGGCGGTTTGTAAATAATCATGTCTGGACAAGACAATCAAGTGACTGAAATCAGTTCTCATGATGTCAATCACTGGATTGTCTGGTCCAGACTTGATTATTTACAGACCACTGTCCTACAGCTGGAATATTTCTGAGTGCAACAAACAAACAAACAAACAAACAAATCTTTGTTGACTGTGAACTTACATTGTCTTTACAACATGATAATAACTGAGGATTCTCAATTTCTTGAATTAGAATGTCAGTGACATGGTCATTATTATCTAGCTTATTGTAAAATGAGATTCAATGATTTCAAATATGGATAAAAAGTATTCTTCTTGTTCAAACACCTTAGATCCTAACTCAAAAACGGAAACAGTTCAATGCCTGTGTTTGAAATAACAAGGTTTAACTGATATGTAAGTTTGCATTCTGTACTCTCATTTGCTAGATAATATGTTTCGTCATGCTATGACACTTTGTTTTATCATATTTTCCTTGTACAATATCTGTGTTTGTTGTTGTTAAAAGATAAATTAATGTTAAATATGTTATTGTATCATGATAGTCTTCAGCAATACGGCTGATGTGAACTCTATGTTGACCAGCACAAAGAATAAATGTTTATACTGTTAACAGTTGTGTTTTTTATTTTTCTTCAACAAGATTTGATGTTTCATGGCCTTGAAAACTATTTTTAACATTCTCAGGCACCAAGTCATAATTAACTCTCTAATCCTTTTTGGGTTACATATAAAACATCAGCCTAATGTAACACGGAGGTTGCACACTGAAAAAACTTGCTGTGAAATATTGCAGATGCAACATAACATCTTATCTTGCTCTACCGTGAAGATGCCGGGGTAGAATAGGTCTTCAGCAACCCATGCTTGCCGTAAAAGGCGACTAGCGGGATTGGGTGGTCAGGCTCGCTGACTTGGTTGATACATGTCATCGATCCCAATTGCGTGGATCGATGTTCATGATATTCATCACTGGATTGTCTGGTCAAGACTCGATTATTTACAGACCGCCGTCATATAGTTGGAATATTGCTGAGTGCGGAGTTAAACAACAAACCAACCAACCCTCCAGATTAATGCACTGTCAAATCTATCCACTTGAAACCTGACCACCTCCGTGGTCTACTGGTAGAGAGTCCGCCCGGAGATGGGAAAGGTCGGGGGTTCGATCCGCGGCCATGTCATATCAAAAGACGTTAAAATATAGTACTTGTTACCCTGTCTGGCGCTCGGTATTAAGGGGCTGAAACAAGGAATTGGAAAGGAGCCACCTGGCCATACTCAGGACTTGGGTCCTGTTCCTCAAAGCTGACCGCCTCCGTGGTCTAGTGGTAGAGAGTCCGCCCGGAGATGGGAAAGGTCGGGGGTTCGATCCGCGGCCATTTCATACCAAAAGACGTTAAAAGATAGTACTTGTTACCCTGTCTGGCGCTCGGCATTAAGGGGCTAAAACAAGGACTGGTCGGCCCAGAGTCAGTTTAATGTGTCTGAGTGGGATATTCATATTAAACTGGGGTATGGTATCTCAGTGAGTTAGTACTATAAATCGGAACCAGTCCGGACTAGTACTCGCACGCACGCACGCACGCACGCACGCACGCACGCACGCACGCACGCACACACACACACACACACACACACACACAGGGCATATAAGTGTAATAATCTTGATCGCGAGATCTTAACCCCTGGACATAAATCATGAAAAAACAGCTCATATTAGTAGGAAATGGTGCACCACAACTGGATCTGAAACATTTGAGACCAACTCATTATATGAATTTGCGTGTCACAACTGGAGCTGAAACATTAGAGACCAACTCATTACATGAAGTGACACGTCACGACTGGAGCTGAAACCTTATAGATCAACTCATTATATGAAGTGACGCTTCACAACTGGAGCTGAAACATTAGAGACCAACTCATTATATGAAGTGACGCTTCACAACTGGAGCTGAAACATTAGAGACCAACTCATTAAATGAAGTGACGCAACGCATTCTTACACTTCACCATGAATGCGGAAGGTTAATACACAGATAAATTTCCTCCGAAAATGGAATATATTATCATAGGACGACTGCTCGTATTTCCAACATTCTGCCATGGATATTAGATCTAATTAATCTTAAATTACTGTATTATCGATTAACGTATGATAATCTGGTGCAAGTCTGCAACTCGTATTTGATATGTTATCAGTGAGTAAACGCTTTACTTTTTTAGTTCAATAACGTTACAGTTTCAATTTCCAAATAATAATATAATCTCTTTGACAGAACTCGAAAGTAGACTAGTACATCGCGAAAGGGAAGATTACCACGGCGACCGACGAGTGAATGAGACCGTTATCACTAGACTAACACTGTTAGAATATTTCTGGCCGTTTTCTAATTTTGGTATGTTGACGAATGTGCTTTTCATATTTGGTTTGATATTCCAAGAAAATAATGTGCATTTAGTTGAGTAACGGAATGGAATGTTTTACAGTGAGAAAGCTGTCAAAATGGACCTAATATTAAACAACCGTTTTAATGTTTTAGCCTCATATATTAGAATCTCGCATGGTTCAATTTATAACATAAACAGTAAATAAGATTGGATCTACCCGCAGTATTAGATAAATTCATAATCGATTTATGAATGACAAAATGATTTAAGTGCAGACTAACTGTGATTTCGTTTTGATGTCTAGTTTTCATTTTGTTTTTTTCACTATGCATTATATAAATTATCAAATACTTCGATCAGTGACATACGAATTTAGTAACACTTACTTTGTTTTGCATCCATAGTAAGAAATACAATTTGTAAAAGAAAAATCTTGTCTAAGAGCAAATAATAACTGAAAACCATTTATATTAAAGACTGTGTTAGTTATATTTTCGAAGTTCAGTGTCAAGAATATATGACAAATAATTCCGTTACTTTCATTCACCAACAATCATTATCTATTTCAAACTTTTGGCAATCAACCTCTGGCAAATATATTTTTAACCATTTTATTTATCGGGACACATATGGTAGAAAAGAGGGGAAATAATTTCTTCACGGAGGCTTTAATCAGGATGTCTTTAAACACATAATGGTGATTATTTGCCATATTTGTAAACAAATACAGATTATGATGATAGAAAATGGAATTGGGATTATTTGTTAAGGAATTTAACAATTAACAAGGTGATGTGTGGGAAGGCCATACTTGAGTTGTCTCCCTTTAAACATACTTGCACCAACGGTCAACACGTTGGTCTTCTTCATGCCTACTTGAACGTAGCAACTTCATGATTGAAGTAAATATTTAGAAGCAGCAAAAGGTCCATTCAAAATTAAGTCAAGGTGACATATGCGTATTACTCAGGTAGACATGCTCCAATAATCATTCTCTTGGTAATGACACATGAACATGAGAATTAAATACCCTTGGCACACATATTTGTCTGTTATCGAACATGTCAAGGTGTAATTAAATTAGGGGATTATCCTACTGGCCTTATAGATCTTTTGGATTTGTTGACTTTAGATACTGATGGAAAGACAATCACTTCGAGTTGCACGTTATACAGTTTGGTTACACTGTGTGAAATAATAAGAACTTTGTAGCACTTTTGGGGTTGATACAATCACGGACACGGTTATATAGGTCCGTGTGTATACAATTCAGTGCGGCACTGAGCGGTGTACAATGCCAACTGATGGCCGTTTTCACATTTATTACGGAATTACTGATATCTTCAACCGTTTTAAAGATATCGATATTCTAATTAAAGATATCGATAATGTTTTTAAGGTATCAAAAATCAATTAATGATAACTTGAATTCAATTTTAATATCTTGAATTTAATTGATATCCAAAATATATTACTGACATCTTAAAATTTTATTGTGATTACAACAAAGTATTTCGTGATATCTCTAAATGAATTTAAGATATCATTAAATAATTACCATCCTGTACATACTCATATTAGAAATACATTCAAGATATCTTAAATTCAATTCAAGATATCTTGAAATAAGTTATATAAATATATTTCCACAAATGCATTACCAAAACCATTAAGTCGTTTCGTATGTTTTCACTTCAATTTGAGATACCTTTAATTCAATTCAAGATATCATTAATTCTGACCATTACTGATATCAAAAATCAAATTAAAGATGTCAGTAATAATTTTGAAGATATCTTTATATAAATTGATGATATCTGTAATATAATATAAGTAACATGAAGGAATTGCAAAAGAATTATTCCGGTTCCCAAAGGGGCGGTCGGGTAGCCTAGTGGTTAAAGCGTTCGCTCGTCACGCCGAAGACCCGGGTTCGATTCCCGAAATGGGTACAATGTGTGAAGCCCATTTCTGGTGTCCCCCGCCGTGATATTGCTGGAATATTGCTAAAAACGGCGTAAAACCATACTCACTCACTCACTTTGCATGGCACACGTATGCTATTTGTGTTCGGGTAGTCATGGTATCATTTATCATAAAGACAAAACGTCTACATATTAGACATATGTGGCATTGAACGGACTGTCACTCAAATAGTTGCGTGTTAAACAGTGTGACCTGACAATGTGATCATGAATTCCGTGCTACTTCTCCATGTTGTTGTTATTGTCAGCAGCTAGGACATACCCGTGACGTCACTGGAAAACACCCCGCTTTTTCAATCTCTTACACAAATGAGTTCCCTGATAGGGATCGTAGCTTTATACGATCTGCGACATATTTAAGATAGTTTCGAAAATGTATCTGAGCTTTAACTTGAGATATCTTTGAACGTAAGTTGTTAAGATCAATCGTATCTAAGATCGCTTCGAAAATATAGACTGTGGTCTCTAACGCGCCAATTCATATAATGAATTAGTCTCAAATGTTTCAGCTCCTGTTGTGACGCCTCAGTTCATATAATGAGTTCATCTGTAACGTTTCAGCTCCAGGTATGACGCGCCACTTCCTATAATGGGTTTCACACATTGTACCCATGTCAGGATTCGAACCCGGGTCTTCGGTATGACGTTCGAACGCTGTGATATGCAAAGGTATTTTTCAAACTCAATAAATGTCATAATCAATTAGTGTAGTGTTACCACATTATAGTTATTAGAATTGGAATAATGTGCAAAAAAGATACTTCACTATTTTCCCTTCTAATGATCCTCTCGCGAGCGCGCAAAGTTTTATGTAAACACAATGAGTATACAAAGTCAAGGACGAAAGTAATTAAGGGACGTTAATCTAAATGACAATGACGAGACCTATGATTGAAGAGCAGGCGTTCATCATTTAAGATGCGCGTTCAGGCCTGAAAAAACGTAAAACGAAACCCCTAGCTGATAACTTTAGCTAAATACAATCAGAATAACGGTCAGTACTAGATCAAAGGTGCCGACGAAATCTGTGTTTCGAGCGACCACCCAGTGTGTGTGTGTGTGTGTGTGTGTGTGTGTGTGTGTGTGTGTGTGTGTGTGTGTATTTAGCGTGGGGCTCTCTCCCCGACAGCCGGGAAAAACGATAGCCAATAAGTGTCTTTCTTAACATGGGAAAAACACGAGCAGCAAGCTAGACCCAATCAAAGAATCAAAATAAAGCTCTCAATCTCAGCTAATGAGACAAAAATGATTAGTGAGTGAGTGAGTTGGGTTTAACGCCGCTTTTAACATTATTCCAGTTATGTCGCGGCGTGTCGGTTTATTGTGGGAGGAAAGCCCGAATTGATGCAGGTCTCAGACGTTTACCACTTGGATGAAACCCACAAGCACGTGTTTGGTGCTGACAAACCTAGAAACATAATCGGGGAGAACCGAGATTCGAACCCACAATCATAGGGACGCAACACTGCACAGCGAATCGCGGCGCCTTAGACGACTGGGCCACCCGTGCTCTCCTTTCCACCCACCCCCTCGAAATGATTATACATACATAAAATAATATCTTCCAGTTCTAGATAATCCCTCTAAAGTTTGAAAATACAGTTGAGGTTGAGTTTATCCTCTGGATGCAGAGGGATTTTTCAGACGCACATTTTCCTAAGATCGGAAAAGTGAAGGTTGTGCGGGAATTGCGATCACGCGGCACTGGATCTACCTCTGGCTATAAAATTACGCAGAGGTGGAGAATATTAAATTTCGTATTTGATGGTGTAAAGTTAACTGCAAATATTACGGTTTAAAAAAAATACACTTCTAAGTGTTGTCCGAGAATTTATTCTGTGTTGAATAACAGTAAATTTCTCCGCTTTTCATCGTACACCGATAAAAGTACTGTGGAGTTATGTGCGTATGTAATTTTTATTGAAACAAGCGGAAATAACCAGAAATTCCGATAAATACCGTTGTCGTGCGTGATTTTGCGTCAGTCATGGCGTCACACAGGACGGTAACTTTGACAATTTCTGTTGAAAATATCTAATCATTGCAATGAATCTATTTTAAATTCCCTAATTTTTCCTACGATTCTCTTCCCATACATATTCTGAAAATGTTGAGACAATATCTTAAACGGATAGACGAATGGATAGCTCAAAATAGGAGAAAATGCTACACTGTGTAATATCTGTATTTTACTTTGTTTACATTTCAAACAAGTGCAGTTTTTCGAGCACAGCGTTCGTTTTCACACCTAACTTATTATCCCCCGTCACGAAGTGGAAGGGGGATATAGGAATGGGTGCCGTTCGTCCGTCCAGCCGTCCTTCTGTCACATTTCGTTTCCGGAGCAGATCTTGAAAACCGTACCATATTTCTTCACCAAACTTGGCACATAGATAGATCTAGTGGTGAACTGGTGCCTTTTGATAGGTTGGGATTTTTAAAAAAGTTATTTTTCGAGTTTCCATGGCAACGACTTTGATTTAGACTGAAAATGGCGGTAGTCCTCGTTTCCGGAGCAGATCTTGAAAACCGTACCATATTTCTTCACCAAACTTGCCACATAGATAGATCAAGTGGTGAACTGGTGCCTTTTGATAGTTTGGGATTTAAAAAAAATAATTGTTTTTCGAGTTTCCATGGCAACGTCTTTGATTAAGACTGAAAATGGCGGTAGTCCTCGTTCCCGGAGCAGATTTTGAAAACCGTACCATATTTCTGCACCAAACTTGGCACATAGATAGATCTAGTGGTGAACTGTTGCCTTTTGATAGTTTGGGAATTTTTAAAAACAATATTTTTCGAGTTTCCATGGCAACGACTTTGATTTAGACTGAAAATGGCGGTAGTCCTCGTTTCCGGAGCAGATCTTGAAATCCGTACCATTTTTCTTCACCATATTTTGCACATTGATAGGTATAGTGGTGAACTGGTTCCTTTTGATAGTTTTTTTTTTTTTTAAAAAGTTATTTTTCGAGTTTCCATGGCAACGACTTTGATTTAGACTGAAAATAGCCATAGTCCTCGTTTCCGGAGCAGATCTTGAAAAACGCACGTAACTATATTTCTTTACAAAAAGGCCCAGTGGTTCACAGGAGCTAATGCATTGCACACACCCAACATGTCATATTGGCGGGGGATGTGAGTATTTCATGCTTGTTTTGCTTGATTTGCCGGCCTCTTTGTATTGGTGACAAAGACCATTGGTCATTTGATTGTATGAGGAATTCAAGGATGTGTGTATCGCAGCTAAGTTTGAAATATACGTGATGTTACAGGCGCCTCGTTACCGGTGTACCTGAAACGTGATTTTGTAAACATTCTCCAATATGGCGGAAAGTTCACTTCGGCGTTCGTGTTTGCGTATTTTCCAAAACATATTTAACGATTCTAGGGTTATCGGAGACGTTTTGGAATGATAATTGGTGGTACCCGTGATCACTTATATGCTATTTTTGAAATTCATTTCTCCGAGTAAATATCTGAAATTTAGATTTCAAAACATGCTGTAAATAAAGCCGTGAAATCCCGGAAATAGACACACACATAGTATTTATCTTCTAACTAACGAACGGGGCCTTGCACCTCAAAGTTTACAATCACGTCACAATACCCGATGACGTAATTTGTGGAATCTTTTTGGGGGGCAAGATCCATCCAGCCTAGCTACAAGGTTGCTGGGGTCATCGAGTGTGCATAAGTTCCTCTCAGTGATCTATCATCTCCAAACTCAATGTCATTGAATAAGCGAAGGGATGTTGAGAGCTTTCAATATTTGTTCGTGAAACGTGTTCCGAGAATACATAAGCACGCGTTTTGGTATTACACAATATATAATGTCTGTATTTGTAAAAGTAGTTGTCCATACATCCTCAGCTGGGAGTGATCTCCCTTGTTAGTCACTAAACGTAAACACAACCGCACAATGGTCAGAGGAAATAATTAATGAGGTAAATACTGCTCATGCAAGATATATCACACAGTTAACGTTGGTATTGTAGCGAATATAAATTCAAATTATAAAGATTTATCAAAATATACAGTGAATATGCTTCGGGAGACGCCGACCCATACATTTCATTGATTTCATGCCACTTGCCATGTGTATCTGTATTAAATAGTAGGATAAATTGAATATTTTGGCTAAATGATCGTAATGACGACAAACGTTGTGTAATATATATATTTTTTCTGAATTAATGAGATCAAAAACAAATGTGCTAGTGGTATGAATTAGGCCTAGACACGGCGTACACCGTGCCGCACTGCCAAAGGTTAATACTGCTACTGATTACAAAGGCGTCTGTCGGTTTACACGTTCTAATAGCAGAAAGCACAAAGAACACAAGTTGAATATTTTCTGTAAGAAAAACACGAGCACAAACTTATGATTTATTTACAGATTAATTATGTAACCTGGCAATTCAAGCGACCCCAGCCCTCTAAAGCTGGCACCAGTAAGAAAAAAACTCAAGTTCTCTTTTAATGATGTACACGAACAGTGTCTGATTTGTGGGCGACAGGACGGGGACATCACATTAGGAACAATCCATGGTTCAAAAACCTGTAGTCTCAGCTGCACACAGTCGTCAAGATGAAGTACTGCGTCGCATCATAAACGTCAAGCGTGATGATTCACTGACATTATCATACCATAGATCTTGTTTCAAATCCTACACCAGTAAGCAAAATGTCAAATATGCAACACAGGCAATACTCCCAAAAACTGTTTCTCAGGCGACTGTAAGTACAAACGTGCAGTCCACTAGATCTGTCAAAGTGGTCGTCTTGTTTAATCTGTGGCTTCAAAAAGCATCGTGGTAACAATAAACGACACACAATTCAGTCTTTTGAACGAGCTGGTGACTTAGATGCAGCAGCAATAGCAGTGGAGGACATGGATGTAATTGGAAGGATAAAAGGTGAAGATTTAATTGCCAAAGAAGGTTTATATCATGAGACTTGTATGAAACGATTTCTGAGAGCAGCCAATCAAGTACAGCATATGAATGACAATTACGATGATGACATGATGTCTGAGAAATCTATGTTTGATTAGGCATTTGCAAAACTAGTGGAGGAGATAGCAATCGATCTTTTCACAGAAGGAAAAGCTCTATCAATGGCAAAAATCACAGCAAGATATAATGAACTCATAACAAATCAGTCCTCAAACATCAGCAACTACAAAAATGACAAACTTAAAACGAGACTCTGTTCCTTTTTCGGCGACAGAATATCAGTGCAGAGGATTGCTGGCACGGGTTCGCCAAACATGTTACTCAGCAGTTCAATAACTCTGGCTGATGCAATCCACACAGTGCACATACTCAAGGGGGAGTTACACTTGGCAAGGTTTGATGGTGATGATGTAAATGGGGAGGCTTTCAATGAGGAAAACAAAATGTTAACTCTTAGAAATGCAGTCACGATTTTGAGACACAACATAATGCAAGTCAAAAAGAAGTATTCTTATCCAGCCTCCAGTGGAGTTTCTCAAGAGGCGTCCAAACAGGTTGTTCCTGACAGTTTGTTGCAGTTTGTACTATGGTTGATAGACAGAAAAGCTTTCGAGATGAATGCAGCTTTATACACGCCGTCAGATGACATACATCGAAAGGCAGTTGCTCTTGCAGAGTGTTTAGTTTATGCCTCAACAAACACAACAACCCCTTTTCATTTGGGTCTAGCCATTCAAATGCACCATGAATTTGGATCTCGTAGCATAATAGATACGCTACACGCCTATGGATTTTGTGTAAGTTACTCTGAATTGAGAATGTCCATGACAAGTTTAGCTGAGTCGGAGTTACACAGAATCAGAGATGGCATCTATAAACGAAGTGGCATTGTCTCACCTGCAGATGGTGGATTGCTTATACAAGAGGGTGATGACAATGTGGATATTAACTGTGAAACGGTGGATGGGAAGAACACTTTCCATTCAATGGCAAGGGTTGTGTATCAATGTACAGATAAGTCAAAGGCAGAAAGCACTGACGTACCGCGATGTAATGACAGATCTCTGAAGCTCAATGATGAAATAAACTCTACATTGCATGTACTTCCTTTCCAGAAGCCAAGTCAGAGACCAGAGCCTCCACGACATGCACATCCTCTTGATAAAATCAAGAATGCAACCTCTGAATTGAACCACGTTTCTGATGTAACATGGGTTTTGCTGAGAATGATACATCGGGAACTCATTCCCGTTCTAGATTGCCATGTTGGTGAACAGGTCGTTCCAGTCTGGACTGCATATCATCGTCAAAAGGCGCAGCCATGCAACACATTTACTGCTGTTGGATATGCACCAATAATAGACACCAAACCAACAGATATGTCCACTGTGTACACCACAATGATGCGATGCAAGCGAATGACTGAAGCTTTTGGACAGAAGCATTCAGTTCAAACAATGGACAAGCAACTGTATGCAATAGCACAGCAAATAAAGTGGTCAAGGCCTCGTGAATTTGAAAACCATATTCTGAGACTGGGTGGTTTCCACACATTGCAGTGTTTCATTGCTTCTATTGGAAAGTTATGGGGAGATGGCGGCTTACTAGATCTTCTTGTGGATTCAGATGTTTATGCAGCATCCACTGCTGAAAGAATGTTATCTGGAAAGCATTACCACAGAGCCATCAGAGGTCTAACGATGACCTATGAAGTATTAATGGAAGCGTTTATTTCTAAGCTTCTGAAATGGTGTGAGGAAAACACTGCAGAACTACAAGATTTGTCAGAGCTGTGGCACACACTATCCAGGAATCACGCAAAAATGCTAAATCAGACATGGAATGAGGAAAGCTGCAGTGAACTGCAGCTAACGGTTGAAACCTTACTTTATCCATTCTTTCAAAGATTCAAAGACTGGGGTGAGAAGCGTTCTCCAAAATTCGAGTATTGGATAGCATACCTTGAGACAGTTCAGATTGTCCTGGCAAACATACGAGCAGAACGTGAAGCCAACTGGGATATGCACCTCTCAAAAGAATATGCAATGCTTCCTTATTTGTTTGCAGCCAGTCGTCAGATATCTCCCTGTGTATCTCCTTGATATGGTCTCAATGCCAGAGGAAGTCCAAGAGGAGTTTGCTAAAGGACACCATGTGTACAGAGAGAAGCAAGGGTCATTCAATGGTTTGTGGAGTGACATGGGAGTAGAGAAGACAATCATCAGAGATTCTAAAAGTGATGGTGGTGTTGTGGGTTTCACGAGAAAACCTGCCTCACTTCTCCGTTGGACACTCACAAGACATGGCATAGGGAGACTACACGTCAGTGATGCAAGAGAGATCTGGTCAAGACACAACTACATTCTCCTCTGAGTGTTCCTCAAATGCACCTCCTGCACGTGATGAACAAGATGTTGCAAGAATGTACACACATCTGACAAACAACATGACAAACCCATTTGATGTAGAGAGCCATCCTGATGTCCTAATCAACATATCTACTGGTGTCCATGCTCCTTAAGACATAGAAGAATCACTTACAAACATTGCTGCGAAAGGACATCATCAGATGGTGTCATTTATGAGCAACAGTCTTTTGTATGAAGGTGGCAAATCATTCTTCAGCCCCATTCCAAGATGGAAAGTGAAAACTTTCTCTGACCTTCAAAAGGGATGTAAAATTTAAACTACAGATGGAACAACCAAGGTGTTGCAGATGAAACCAGAAGTAGTTTTCAGAAGAGCATTGATCCTTAGTGAGATCAGCGATGATGTGTCTCTTCACAGTGTTATGTCACATCCTATTGGACCACTTCCAGCTTCTCTCTTCAACATCGATGGGACCATGCGAAAAACAGCTAAATCAGATCTGACTCAGAAAGTAGAGGGGGAATTAGATGTTGCCTATACTGATCTTCCTGTATTTGACAAGAAGTCTTCTGTATACATCAGAGATGGAATGGCCGTGATACAGTCAATGAAACCAAACACAGGCGATACATTTGAAACACTGAGCTACCGGTATTGGAGTCAGTTGAGGAAAGGCTTCCAAAAGGCAGATTTACTTGTTGACGTCTTCGACAGATATTACGTCAAAGATTCAACAAAATCAGCAGAACGATTCAGATGAGAGTCAAAACATGACGGTCGCCGAGAATACCAGGTGATAGGCGGAAGAATGATTCCTCCCTGGTCAAAGTTTCTTTCTTTGACAAACTACATCAGCACTACAATTGAAATGCAAATGCCACCTCATCTCGATGAATCCCAGTGTGTGTATCTGGTAGGTGGATATCAAAATGGAGCAGTTGCCAAATGTGTAACTACAGAAGGAACTAACATAATTGCTGAATTGGAAAGCAGTCATGAGGAAGCGGACACGTGAATGATCCTGCAATCTGTATATGCTGACAAGCAGTTTGAACAAAACATGTTACAGGGGAGGATTGTAATTCGTTCACCAGACACAGATGTCCTCGTTCTGTGCATACATTACTTTTCAAGCCTCACCAACGTTGTGAGCTCTGGATTGAGGGTGGTATGGCATCAAGAAGTACAGACAGACGAAGGTTGATCCCCGTTCATGATATATGCAGGCAGGTCCAGCTCAGCTTTTGCAAAGCTCTGCCAGCAGTACATGCTCTTACTGGGTGTGACTCTCCTTCAGCCTTCTACAGAATTGTGAAGAAGACTGTGTACAATGCTTTGAAAGCTAACCCTGACGTCTATTCAGAGATGCACCACCTGGGTGGGAATGACATTACACCTGCTGCTAATGCTGCAAGACGCCTTACTGCATATTTGTATGACCCCAAAGAAAGCATGAAACCAATTCACCATGACCTCAACCTCGAGCTAGGATGTGCATGAGAAAAAATAGAGACCTCGCTTGCCTTCCTCCTTGTGAGTCCAGCTTTGAACAGCACGTAAAACGTGCGATGTGGCAAACACACATTTGGATGAAGTCACATGAAGCACTGCCTGACATTGGAAGTCCTTTAGACTTTGGGTGGACAAGAACTGTGAACATGTCGCTTGTACCGAACTCCTTTGAAGGGCAATCTGCATCAGAGCTGCTTGAGAGCCTTGTGTGCCACTGTGTACGTGGTATCTGTCAAACCAGATGCACATGCAGACAAAATAATTTGACATGTGTTGAATTATGTTCTTGTGGGGCTCAGGAGAAATGCACAAACAATGCTGATGGACTTGTGTGAACGCTGTGAACGACGCTGTGAACACTGTGAACGCTGTGAAGGTGTCTCGTTGAAACTGTTAAAATTATTGTTTATACTTGTCAAAGAATATAACATACCATAAAGGGTAATAACTATAGCTACATGAATAAAGACATGTTAGTAATTAACAAGGAATTATTAACTTTTAACTGTCTTCGCACAAGCTTACACTGATACTTAAGTACAATATAAGTACAATACCTATTTGTTTGACTTACTGTCCAAGTTGTTCTTCAGAATCTATATTTGTAAAGATTCTGTGGCCATCAAATCATAATGACTCGCTATGAAATAATGAAAAGCAATGACGTACATTTTGCCGTCATTTTATTTCGGAATAGCATAGAAAATTGACCGAAATTTACCTACATTGTAATGCTTGATATAAAAAACTGTCCTCATCGTTTTTATTACGACATGCATTTTTGTAATCCATATGTTTCAAGCTTTCATTTGATATATAACATGACTATACCTCTTCCTGGGGCAAAATGATCATCACTTTCTGGTCTCGTTTCCTGCTCTATAACGTGTGGGCGGTTTAATGATAATTCTATCCATTTTAGCTATAATATAAGGGTAACGCCATTTTTCAGGGCATTATCATTTGCAGAAGCCCGAGGTCTTCCATGGGCGATCTTTTTGTTCCAAAGGGCAATAACTCTCCTTTTGAAATGGTATAAGCGACGGTCGAAACTGTCGCTTCCGGTCTGGTTCCCGGATCAATGCGCGCTGCGACAACTACTGACATGTAGAGACGGAGCCAAGCTAAAGAGTTATCCTGTTGCACATGCGTTCAAAAACGGTCGTTTACAACTGAATATTTTTAACTAGCACATATTTTGTAGTGATTATTAGTTTATAATATCAACATTTGTTGAGTCTTCAACTACAAGACGAATTGTCACTTTGGAATATAGCGGGAAAAACGTCATGAAAAATGGTATATTGCCACGGCATTTTCTACGTCAGAAAACAGCGAGGCATTAGTCAGTCTGGGCTAACATATTGCATCGATGAAATAATGCAAACTCATTTTATTTATCAGCCTTTGTGTTATTTCCCACAACAATTCAAGCATTCAAATCTCAACAAATACTACCATGGACTTTAGTGATACGCCAACATTTGCAACACACAGACATCTTTGACAGGCCTTTACCAGTGATACATCCGTGCCTTTACAAATATTTTAAGAAGAAATAACGTTGACAATAATAAAACAACTGATTTTAAATGTATCTTTTTATATCAAAATTAAAGTTGCATCTGAATATTTAAATTTACATCATTCTTTTAGAAATAGGCCAAATGAACATCTACCATGCATCTATTAAGCACTCAGTTACTCATTTGCAATATATATACCAGTCATCATTCTTTGAAATAAGAGATTTACCCATATTATTCTGCCCCTTATAACATGTGTCCCACCATTAAGTGCTCTGGGTCATCACAGGTGTTAAATCATTGATCTATTATTTCTTACAGAATTCTGATACTCATGCTCTTAAAATAGTAGTTAATTACAGAGATGTGTCCCAACAAACAACAAACCATACTGACTACCCCACAAAATGTGTATGATGCATAAATAGATCTAAATCATAGTTTTATCTTCTTGTTTTAGTAACATTATATTTATTTTAATGTTGACAAATTATTTCCCATACAAACCCACACACTATCCTGCTGTATCTAAGTATCCTGATTTTCATTCAACAGTACTTCAAGACACCTGTAGTATAAAGTATATTTATGTGAAAATATGAATATGAAAGTTTATCATCAAATCTTCTGATTAAATAAATGCAAATTGAACCCCACAGTCATTCCATGTAGATAAATGGATTTATTTATGTTATTTGTTTTTGCATATAACAGATTATACTTACATATGTTACATATAGAATACTAAACGCGTGTAATACCAATTTTATGAAACGAATGAATAGTTCTGGTATCTGACGAGTGAAAGCGAGTCAGATACCACAACTATTCACGAGTTTCATAAAACTGGTTTTACACGGGAGAAAGTTTAGTATTTTATTTATTACTGGCCATTTATAACGTTTTTAGAATTATACTGTTGAGTGTGAATAGGCTGACACCTACACGATACACGGCATAATCCAACTGAGTATAACACAGTAATACTTCAAATACGTCAAAAGTTGAAACGTATGAATTTAATACCATCCAACGGTCCACCTTTAGAATTCAGGCGTCCGTCCCACAAAATTATCGTAGCGTTAAGGTTATCGCAACTCATATACTTTAACTTAGACCAACGACTGTCGTAGCGCTACAGCACGATCGCCTTGTGGAACGGGGCCTTGCACCTCAAAGTTTACAATCACGTCACTGTACCCGATGACGTAATTTGTGGAATTTTGTTGCAAGATCCTTCGGCGAAACAATGGCATGTGACGTCAGCCTAGCAACAAGGTTGCTGGGGTCATCGAGTGTGCTTAAGCTCCTCTCAGTGATCTATCATCTCCACACACAACGTCGTTGAATAAGCGAAGGGATGTTGAGAGCTTTCAATATTTGTTCGTGAAACGTGTTCCGAGAGTACATAAGCACGCGTTTTGGTATTACACAATGTATGTTTATTAAACGGGTGATCTCTTCACGGGCAAGTAATAAAGTCAGTTTGTCTATAATCAGGCCCAATATGTATTTTGACTGAAAATTTCAGTCAATATGCATATTGACTGATTCACTCAGGTAAGGCATATTTTTTCTTAAATTTTCATTCATTTATTATTGCCTGAAAAATAGGACCGGATTTTAGACAGACTGGCTAAAATGAATAAGACTGCATAATCTAATCCTCCTCAATTTAATTTGGATCTATTTTGATCTTATCAAGATCAAAGTAACTTATGTAAGAAATTAAAAATGTTTTCACAATGAATTGATTGATTCTCCACCCCTTTACGATCCATTCACATAAGCCACTTTCAGCGGCTACATTTTTCAGTACTGATTCAAAAGCGAACTCACCGTTGTGTCGTCACTAGTCATGCTTATTCCTCTATCGTTCCTTACTATTATCCACATCATCCTTACAGTGTTCCCTACCACACTTTTCTGTCACAAAAATCACCCGACGAATCATTAAATACCATATCATTCATGCGCACTCGCGAGTTTGACGTCTGACGTCTGACGCCTGGAGCCGTTTTCAGTTCGCGGCATATCGGCTCATTCCTCACCACCCGGTATCTTGTAGAATGGCATCGGGATCATTTGTAAGTGTCCGTAGACTAAAGTCACGAGACACCATGCCCACCCGTAACCTTCGTAAGTGTCCGTCACCTATTCGACCCTTTTCGTTCAGTTCCGTAACGTCATAGGCATGACTAGGTAAATTTGCACTAAGTTTAACAGTGTGGACGTAGCTGAGTCGGTTAGCTATCAGGCTAACATTCCGAAGGTCGCGGGTTCGCGTCCGACGGATTCTCACTAAAACTGGTTGCTTGTCTTGTGACATGTAACCTACGGCAGAGATCGTCCTTACGAGAAGTTGTGGTACTGTATTCTAAAGGTGCTCCAAGGAGGGCAGTTGAAAAGAGCGAGGGCTTCTGCAAATGATAATGTCCTGAAAAATAGCGTTACCGTTATCATAGCTAAAATGGATGGAATTTGTTATCAAATAAAAAGAAACAACAATATCGATTTTGAAACATTTACTGCAATCAACACGAATGTCACTGACCCACTTTTACAAATATGGAAACGTCAAAGAACAAACCAGATGACGTCACTATTGAACGTGACCTTTCCCTATTCTATGACGTCACCTAACAACGGGCGTGATAATGGCCCGTCTTCAAGGAAGTTAGTGGCCCGGTGATATAAGGGTATAACGCTATTTTTCAGGGCATTATCATTTGCAGAAGTCCGAAGTCTCCCATTAACTGCCCGACGAAGGAGTGCAGTTGAAAAGACCTAGGGTTTTTCCAAACGATATTGCCCTAAAAAAGAGCGTAATGGCCCGTCGCCAAGCAAGGCATTATCATGTTACAATGGCCCGCTGATTTCTGATAACATGCGGGCGGTTTAATGATAATTCTATCCACTTTAGCTATAAAGGAAAATATATTAAGAAAATATATTGGATAGCGAAACTGTTCTCTCTGTAACCAAGTTTCTGTCAAATGCTCTGTCAAATGTTCTGTCAAACAGTTTACCTATCTATGTCTTAATCAAAACCCCTCACGTAACTGAGAGTATGTGATAAATCCATTGCACTTCAGCCATTAGACCTCTTATAATGAATCAACATCTACTCTTTGAGTAATAAACAGCATCCATACTAGGGCTGGGACGATTCCAAATTTACTACCCGGGGACCCACCACCCTATTACCCGACCCTACCCGGGTACCCGCTGTAGGTATTTAGAGATAGGTACAAACTATCCGATTTGGAAAAGTTTGACCTTAGCCCCGGCAAATTGTATTTAGACACGCGTGTAAAACGATCTGGTCATGCATACACTGAAGTTTACTGCATGAAGTTTTATCTTAATTCAAACATATAAAAGTCAGAAGGTATGGGTGCATTGTCAGAAAGAAATGGGAACATTAGTGACTTATAGTGTAACCATAGAATTTTAGATGATTTTGTCATTAAACAGTATATCACGGGTCCGGGTAGTCCTGTGGGTATCCGGGTCCTACTCAGGACCCACCCGACCCGAGTACCCGAGTTAGCCGTCTCAGTCTTAATCCACTCACTCATGCACGCGTCACAGTTGGAACGATGCTAAAACACGGAGAGAACACGCCAGTCAACGTAGATACAAGCTCCTTCCCAGCGCGTGACACCTTCGTTACACTCTCGGTATAGAGAGCTCCCCGAACGGGCTATCGCTGCGAGGAGCTTGAACGAAGATTTATAACAAAGGGAGGTAACTCTATTTCCCACCCACGTGTATTTCCTGTGTGGACCACGAGGTTGACTTACCGACAACTCACGCTGCACTAATGGATCATCTAAAAGACGGATGGTTTAGCGAACTGAGCGAGCTGTGGCCTGGACAATGCATGTCACTTCAAGTGGAGAAGATCCTTTTCCATGAAAAGTCCAAATATCAGGATGTATTGGTATTTAAAAGGTTTGTTTATAAATCGAGTGTGTGTAGATCGATAAGGGCGCATTTTCTCGCACGAACTAACAGCTTGGCAGTGTCAGTATAATGACATTTGTTTCGAAATTGACAGTGACAACCTACATATATGCAGCTATTAAGTCAGACGAAGGGCGAACGATAAGAACCGCTTATCTATTCGGCACTGGGAAAATTACTCCGACATACCTGCTACAAGGCCTATCTGTTTATACCTCAACAGGTTACTGCTAGCAGGCCAGTCGACTGTTACCACTTATGTAACGTTTTTTTTTTTTTGTTTTACGCTGCACTCAGCAATAATCCAGCTATATGATGGCAGTCTGTAAATAATCGAGTCTGGACCAGACAATCCTGTGATTGACATCATGAGCATCTATCCACGCAATTGGGATGAGATGACATTCAGCAAGCCTGACCACCCAATCCCATTAGTCGCCTCTTAGAGGGTACTTTTTCATTATGCAGTAATTTTTCTTCTTTTCCAATAAAATCCGGGCGAAAATATTTTTGGGTCGCAAAATTGTTTCACAAAAATGACAAATGAATTTTTCAACAAATATTATAATATTATCACCAGGTTATTTTACCTACATTTTTCTACACAATTCATCAATACTTTTGGGCAATATTTGATATTCCTACACAAGTACATTTCATAAATACCTTTCATTTCAGGATGTTCTGTTTCAGGGTGAAATTACAATATTTAGTTTATTAGATAAGGTATAATTTAACTTGCATTGTCTATTGTAACTAGTATATAGCTTAGGGCACAAATAACTGTACATTATAACAGGTTAACATAACATACTATATATATACACTGTAAATGTCTAATTAGCCTTAGGGATCACTGTATTATCTATTGTTTTAAGTCAGCAGGCATCCCTCATCGGGGCCATTATTACAAAGGGTGCTATTGGTGTCATGGATACAGTCTAGGAAATATGTCAGTTGTACATTTATATAACCATTCTATTGTATGTCAGGTATCTATAGGTCATAATCATTGTTTTAGGATTATATATTAGGGACCAAATTGTAACATAGTTCTTTTAGAGTAACAGTTAGGCTTAGAATTAGTCGGAACTCAGCTAGGGCATTCTATTATTCTCACATGAGGCCTAGAGTTGAAGATGTTCTGTTTCTAGATCCCTTATTGTTTTTTATTTAATGTCTTAGAATAATATTTAAATTTGAGTTGTGTTCAATGTGTATGCGGCAATCTGATTGGCTGAAACCGTCCGCCATTTTTGCATTCATTTTCCAATGAACAAAGAAATCTGAAGCCATGCATCCAATGTTTTTCAATTGTGACATCAGCGGAAAAACAACTGTGACATCATCTGAATGCCATGGCTTGCAAAATAGATACTTTGCTGTCCAAGCCATTTTTCATGTCATGTCCTCGTTAATGCCGTAAAAAATTATAGAAACAAGCTACTTAGGTAACCAAATTTTATTATAAGCATTGAAAGTTGAATTTTTGGTGTTCATTGAGAAAAACCAATGTGCAAACCTTTGTAAGAATCCGCTACTGTGTCCCTACAATTTGTACCGTAGAATTTTTAATCCAAATTTTTTTATTCTGATACGATCGCACATTTCCTGCAATCCCGTAAATGATTGTACGTTTCTTAAACTTATCAAAGCGTGCGTGTGCCTCGGATCAAGAGGAAGCCTAGCTGTGCACTGTTCCAGCTTTTCATCGTCTTTGACAAAGCTCAACACACATTATTTTCAAATTCACCTCCATTGCTGTCAATCTTTCATCCTTCAGCCATGGGAAAAGCTGTAAAGTTGAATGTAAATTTAAAATTTCGATTCGAAACGATTCCTAAATCTGTCCTGATGGGACATGGGACTTTTAATTCTGCTTTCGTTTCATCCTGACAATTTATATTTAAAAACCGAGTAAAATCTCAAATTGCTAAACATTCTAGACTGGTCCCCTGTATCAGTTGTGCAGCCTGCTTTCTGTGGGGAAGCATTTGGGTCTTGAAGACAGGCTGATTTTGACCATTTTAATCATTTTACGATAAGCAGTAAATTATTTATTTACGTTAAGCAGGTTTTTTTGGTATTTTCCATTAAGCATTTACGATGAAATTAGATGAATTCTACGTTTATGGTAGTGTTTTAAGGGTGTTTTACGTTAAGCATTAAAACCAATCAGGACACAATCAGGAGTCTACCACTCATGTTACGAAAGAGAACAACAGGCTGAAATTGAGATTCATAATAGGCAAGCACAGTTACATTGTTTTGATGAGACCCACCTTTATGCATGTACATGCAACATCTGGCACTAACAGCTGTTAACCACTTGTGTAACGAAAAAAAACTGACAGCTATTGTAATAATCCTATACAGGCCTCAAGTGACAACTAAAACGGTCGCCAATGCGACCTAAATTTCAATTTGTCTGCTGTCTAAAATTCAGAGGTAGCCAAATGACTATCTTGAACAATATCTTATGGCAGCTAAATTCTATTGCTACACATCTGCAGACACAAAAATAAATAACAGCTGATCTTGGAAAAACATGTCTGCTAATATTTGTACTTGCAAATAATTTGTTCTTAACTCCTCCTGAGCGAAACACATATATATTAATGTAATTAGTTCTTCATTTTAGTTGACAATGCTCACTGGATAAGCAAGGACATGCCTTTATAATCTGGTAACATAAATTGCATCATTGTTCGTCATGTTCGAGTCACAAGTAACAAAAATCAAGTACAGTTTCCACTTACATACAATTGCAAGATTTATGCTATAACGTGTACATATTATAAAAGTTATTTCATAAAAGATGATTTCAAATGCTTTTGGCTACCTGCAATATTTGCTTGAATTCTTGATTTTACCACCGCCTCCGTGGTCTTGTGGTAGAGCGTCCGCCCGGAGAGCGGAAGGTCCGAAGTTCGATCCCCGGCCGCGTCATACCAAAACACGTTAATAGATGGTACTTGATGTTATCCTGTCTGGCGCTCGGCATTAAGGGGCTAAAACAAGGACTGGTCAGCTTGGAGTCAGTATACTGTGTCTGAGTAGGGTATTCATGTCAAACTGCGGCATGGTATCTCAGTGAGCTAGCACTATAAATCGGCATCAGTCCGGACTAGTACAAGCAGCCACACACACCCGTGCATGCACGTAGCTATATTAGTGCAATAATCTTGGACGCGACGTTAAACCCAATTTCACCTCACCTCACCTCTTGATTTTACCCCTGGCTACCAGGAAAAAACACTACTATGTAAAGATTTAAACTTTGAGGCCTTCTAGGGGGCCTATATGGTGTTTAGGCAAGGGGAGTTTAATTGTACATTATGAGATATTATTGATAGAGAATTTTATCAAAGTATCTCACATGATCAAATATTTCAAGACGTGTTAATAGTTTCAAATGAGACATAAACAGTGTTCCCGCTGGCTTTTGAAACTGCCAGTCCTTGTGGACTGGCTACTCTAAAAATTACCATTCCCCCTAAATTTACCAGTCTCAACTTTCAACAAATAAAAAAACCATGAAAATTATTTGGTTTTAATTCTTTCAACATCATGTTCAGTGCAATCACATCATCTCTGAAGAAACCTAGTTAGATCTATACATCATTCACACAACCTTCAGTCACAATTTTCTCTTTTTGTTTTAATATTTCAAGACGAAGTTGCTAGAAATGGATATTTAATCTATAAACAGACAAGGGGAACCCTGATGGTAACAGACCAACTGACTTTGTTAAAAAAATGTACTTATGTGAATATCACCGATGTTTTGTTCAACAACAAAGATTAATAGGGTACTTTATTTGCTGGTCCGCAGGGACTGGCAGTCTCAAGAATTACCGCTCCAAGTTAATTTTACCGGTAAAAAACTGGTAATTACTGGTATATGGAAACACTGAAGTTGTAGAAGATTGTTTAACTTAAATTAATACAATCCTTTAGTTTTGTCACAGAAATCTGAGTCAACCACAATCTGTGTCAGCAGTGTTTGAAATTAAGGGGGTTCTAAAGGTTTGCGGGGCAGTCAGGTAGCCTAGTGGTTAACGTTAACGTCGAAGACCCGGGTTCGATTCCCGACATGGGTACAATGTGTGAAGCCCATTTCTGGTGTTCCCCGCCGTGATATTGCTGTAATATTGCTAAAAGCAGCGTAAAACCATACTCACTCACTCACTCTAAGGGTTTGCTCCCACAGTGTTTCATAATTTAAATTGGGACACCCTAGACTAATTCTTTCATTTTTTTAATGTTAGAATTATGCAAGGAACCCGTGAATTACATGCTTTAATCTTCCACTGATTGGATGTGGCACCTACACATCTTGGGAGCCAGAGATGATGGTTGAAAAATGTCTGAAATTCTGCTAGTCCTTAATTAGGGTACCTTTAGCTATTGAAGGGATTGGGTGGTCAGGCTCGCCGACTTGGTTGATGCATGCCATCGTATCCCAATTGCGTGGATCAATGCTGATGATGTCAATCACTGGATTGTCTGGTCCAGACTCAAATGTTTACAGACCGCCGTCATATAGCTTGAATATTGCTGAGTGTGGCGTTAAACAACAAACAAACAAAGTAAAAAACTTAGGTTACCTTGGATATTACTAAAACTGATCTGGGTTAGCAGGCTTCTGCTAATTTCCATCCATTGTAGCAGCATTTTCTATCCATAGTCATTAACTATATCCTATCTTTCAGTTCATTTAGTTCCAAATATGTGCACACGGTAAATTTGTTTCAATCACATAAAAGACCAAAACATAAAGCACATGTTCAAGAGATGGTTAGGCATGGACCTACTGCTTTCAAGCTAGATTGATTTAAGTGAAAAAACTCATGCAGTATTTCTTGTCATAAAAGGCGATTATACTTGCCGTAAAAGGCGACTATGCTTGTCACAAAAGGCAACTATGCTTGTCGTAAAAGGCGACTATGCTTGCTGTAAAAGGCGACTATGCTTGCCGTAAAAGGCGACTATGCTTGCCGTAAAAGGCGACTATGCTTGTCGTTAAAGGCGACTATGCTTCCTGTAAAAGGAGACTATGCTTGCTGTAAAAGGCGACAATACTTGTCACAAAAGGCAACTATGCTTGTCGTAAAAGGCGACTATGCTTGTCGTTAAAGGCGACTATGCTTGCTGTAAAAGGAGACTATGCTTGCTGTAAAAGGCGACTATGCTTGCCGTAAAAGGGATATGGTGGTCAGGCTCGTTGACTTGGTTGATGCATGTCATCAATCCCAATTGTGTGGATCGATTCTCATGAATCACTGGATTGTCTGGTCCAGACTCAATTATTTACAGACCGCCGTCATATAGCTGGAATATTGCTGAGAGCGGCGTAAAACAACAATCCAACCAACCAATTTAATGAGATTGGAATGAAAACATTCCAATGGTGTGTGTTTACAGTAAGACGTATGGCAATGTCCTGGTCCTGGATGGTGTGATACAGGCCACAGAGAGAGACGAGTTTTCATATCAGGAAATGCTTGCACATTTACCCCTGTGTTGTCACCCAAATCCAAAGAAAGTAAGTTCTTAAATATCTTTTGTTTGTTTGTTGTTAAACGCTGCACTCAGGAATATTCCAGCTATATGATGTTGGTCTGTAAATAAGCAAGTCTGGACCAGACAATCCAGTGTCTGACATCATGAGCATCGATCCACGCAAGCTAGATACCATGACATGCATCAACCGAGCCTGACCACCCGATTAAGCTGTTTCCAGCTGAATTCGTCCCAATTCTCCCATTCACAATCCAAATCTGATCCGATTTGTATCTTCCGCGTGGTAAAAAAACGACCGAATCCGCCCTGACAGCATCCCGATACTCCCTATGCGATCTGACAGTGAACAGACAAAGACGATTTGCATTCGGCAAGATCGGGACGCAATCTGGATAAGAAATGGAAATTTACAATTTCCCCAAAACATGCCCGTTCATCACGACAGCGTCCCGATCCACAGGACACCGTCCAGACAACGCAGGTCATTGTTATAATTATGATCTGATGCAGCAGAATCTGTCACGCAATAGTCACGATTGTAATCCAACTAGACAAAATCGGCTGAGTTTCCCGAATGTTACGGGACGCACTATACTGTCGGGAGTGCTTGGCCGACCTCTCTGGACCTTGCCCGATCCATAGGACACTGTTCCGAACGTATCCGACGGTGTTCAGACAATACTGGGACATTCCAGATTATTGAGGATAGTAATCCAACTTTTTCTCTTTTCACGTCGTGGCGCTGTCTGATCTGAACAGGAGCTATAATCGGCACTATGTGAACGCAGCCTACTAGGCGACTTGGATTGGGGGTCAGGCTCGGTGACTTGGTTGACAGCTTGTCATCATACCCTGCCTCTGTGGATTGTCACACGTGATATCAATCACTGGATTGTCTGGTCCAGACTTAATCATTTATTGGTTGCTGTCATGTAGCTTGAAAACTGCTGAATGTTGTGTTAAACAATAAACAAAATGAATCCTTGAAAAAAGAAGAAAAGACGTGTATGCTATTTTTTTGAATGATTTCTCGATCAGTGAGTGAATTTGTTATTTTGTACATTTTACCAGCAAACTTGTTTGCGATACTGCTGTAATGAGGACAATAATATAGAATTAAAGTGATGACAATAAAAAGAAGTGGATTTTCTTTCTGCAGGTGTTGATCATCGGTGGGGGAGATGGGGGTGTGGCCCGTGAGGTCCTGAAACACCCCGAAGTCGAATCAGTTGACATGTGTGAAATCGATGAGGTAAGCATGTCCACTTGTGTATTGCTCTATTAGGGGACTGACCCCGAGGTCGAATCAGTTGACATGTGTGAAATCGATGAGGTAAGCATGTCCACTTGTGTATTGCTTTATTAGGGGACTGACCCCGAGGTCGAATCAGTTGACATGTGTGAAATTGATGAGGTAAGCATGTCCACTTGTGTATTGCTCTGTTAGGAGACTGACCCCGAGGTCAAATCAGTTGATGAGGTAAGCATGTCCACTTGTGTATTGCTCTATTAGGGGACTGACCCCGAGGTCGAATCAGTTGACATGTGTGAAATCGATGAGGTAAGCATGTCCACATGTGTATTGCTCTATTAGGGGACTGACTCTGAAGTCGAGACAGTGGACATGTGTGAAATTGATGAGGTAAGCATGTCTTCTTGTGTGTTGCTCTATTAGGGGACTGACCCCAAGGTCGAATCAGTTGACATGTGTGAAATCGATGAGGTAAGCATGTCCACATGTGTATTGCTCTATTAGGGGACTGACCCTGAAGTCGAGACAGTTGACATGTGTGAAATTGATGAGGTAAGCATGTCTTCTTGTGTGTTGCTCTATTAGGGGACTGACCCCATGGTCGAATCAGTTGACATTCATGAAATTGATGAGGTAAGCATGTCCACTTGTGTATTGCTCTGTTAGGAGACTGACCCCGAGGTCAAATCAGTTGACATTCATGAAATTGGTGAGGTAAGCATGTCCACATGTGTATTGCTCTATTAGGGGACTGACCCCATGGTCAAATCAGTTGACATTCATGAAATTGATGAGGTAAGCATGTCCACATGTGTATTGCTCTATTAGGGGACTGACCCCATGGTCGAATCAGTTGACATTCATGAAATTGATGAGGTAAGCATGTCCACTTGTGTATTGCTCTGTTAGGAGACTGACCCCGAGGTCAAATCAGTTGACATTCATGAAATTGATGAGGTAAGCATGTCCACTTGTGTATTGCTCTGTTAGGGGACTGACCCTGAGGTCGAATCAGTTGACATGTGTGAAATCGATGAGGTAAGCATGTCTTCTTGTGTATTGCTCTATTAGGGGACTGACCCCAAGGTCGAGACAGTGGGCGTGTGTGAAATCGATGAGGTAAGCATGTCTTCTTGTGTATTGCTCTGTTAGGGGACTGACCCCGAGGTCGAATCAGTTGACATGTGTGAAATCGATGAGGTAAGCATGTCCACATGTGTATTGCTCTATTAGGGGACTGACCCTGAAGTCGAGACAGTTGACATGTGTGAAATTGATGAGGTAAGCATGTCTTCTTGTGTGTTGCTCTATTAGGGGACTGACCCCAAGGTCGAATCAGTTGACATGTGTGAAATCGATGAGGTAAGCATGTCCACATGTGTATTGCTCTATTAGGGGACTGACCCTGAAGTCGAGACAGTTGACATGTGTGAAATTGATGAGGTAAGCATGTCTTCTTGTGTGTTGCTCTATTAGGGGACTGACCCCAAGGTCGAATCAGTTGACATGTGTGAAATCGATGAGATAAGCATGTCCATTTGTGTATTGCTCTATTAGGGGACTGACCCAGAGGTCGAGATAGTTGACGTGTGAAATCGATGAGGTAAGCATGTCCTCTTGTGCATTGCTCTATTAGGGGACTGGCCCTGAGGTTGAGACGGTGGACGTGTGTAAGATCTATAATGTAAGCATGTCCACCTGTATATATCTATATAAGGAATTAACCATTTATGATTATTCTGGGGAGGTTGCTGGGAGTTTTCTTAGAAACAAATTTTTTTTTCAGTAGCAGTTTCAAGACATACTGTTTTTCTCTCCAGAAGGAGGAACCAAAATCTTTTTCTTTTTCCCGCCACATTGAGTTCAGAACATCTAGTATGCCTATTAAACAGTGTTTTTTTTGTAAAATCATTACAAAATTAATGCTATTCAGAAGTTTCTTGAAGATATTTAAAAAAAATAGAACAAATCCCAGATCCAAACTATCAACGATTGTTTTTATTGGCTCTGACAGGCCATTCATTTACAGGCGACACTCATCAGTATGTTAGCTATATCACATATGACTTGAATACTGATGATGGTGGCGGACAGGAAAGTTATTGTAATTCTAGATCATTGTACATGATGTTTATTTTTCAGAAAGTTATAGAAGTAAGTAAAGAATATTTGCCAGAGATGTCAAGCAGCTTCGCTAATCCCCGCTTGAATCTCCACATCCATGACGGCTTTGACTTCATGGGCAAACACCACGGGGAGTTTGACGTCATCATCACAGACTCCAGTGATCCTATAGGTGAGACAACTGGGTTAACTCAGGGAAGATGTGTAGTCATCTTCCCAAGGCAAGAGAGTTAACTGACTATAAAAGTCCAGTTACCACCCTTGCCGAACTAGGCTGGTATTATGGAGTTACATTTTGGCTGGACTAACAAGTCTGTGCATAGTCAAAACGAAACGAAATAGAAATCTGCTTCGTATAGTCTGTCATGCAGATTTCAGTCGATTGCAGGATTTGCAAAGCATATGCACCACCAACTAGTCTACAGATATTTACCAAATCTTTTAATGTTTTTAATCAAGGTGCTCACGTGATTTGACGAGATTTTATTTTAATAAATATTTATCACAATATAGATCTTGATTATCGATCAGTTTGTCCTGACTGGGCGCCGACATTTTGGTTGAAGTGGAATCTGATTGGTCTGCAGGAAAGGCTTAGAAGGGACTAATAGCCACTAGTGGCACTACAATCGAGCCCAGGAATTCCAGCCTAGTTCGGCAAGGGTGGAAACTGGACTTTAAGAGTCGGGAAGATGATGTGTAGTTGGCAGTAGCTCTGTGTGCTGCTTGCAGTGCACAGGATGGAGTGATGTCTCGGGACACTGACACTTGATGGCTGGTTGTGTTGTCAGGTCATACTGGTGGTTGTGTGCATCCACACACTACACTTCCACTGCTCTGTTGAGACCCGTGAAGATTCCGGGGTAGAATAGGTCTTCAGCAACGCGTGCTTGCCGTTAAAGGTGACTATGCTTGTCGTTAAAGGCGACTAACAGGATCGGGTGGTCAGGCTCGCTGACTTGGTTGATGCATGTCATCGATCCCATTTGCGTGGATCGATGCTCATGATGATAATCACTGGATTGTCTGGTCCAGACTTGATTATTTACAGACCGCCGTCATATAGCTGGAATATTGCTGAGTGCGGCGTTAAACAACAAACCAACCAACCAACTAACTGTTCTGTTGATTGTCATGTTGCACCTCGTCCTTCTGTTTTCTTATCCATCCATTACCATCAGTCCATATCTTTTTGTATTTCTGTAATCATTATATTTTCGAACATCCCCAACTTTTTTTGAAAGTATATATCATTATCTTGATTATACTTTTGAGTTGAAAACCCAATCAATGAAACCTTGGATTTTGTGGTTGCAATGTGACAGGGTTCTCTGGCATGTAACATGTGACTGTGCTGTAGTAGATGTATTGCTGGTTAGGGCTGTGCTGTAGTAGATGTATTGCTGGATAGGGCTGTGCTGTAGTAGATGTATTGCTGGATAGGGCTGTGCTGTAGTAGATGTATTGCTGGATAGGGCTGTGCTGTAGTAGATGTATTGCTGGATATGGCTGTGCTATAGTAGATGTATTGCTGGATAGGGCTGTGCTGTAGTAGATGTATTGCTGGATAGGGCTGTGCTGTAGTAGATGTATTGCTGGATATGGCTGTGCTATAGTAGATGTATTGCTGGATAGGGCTGTGCTATAGTAGATGTATTGCTGGATAGGGCTGTGCTGTAGTAGATGTATTGCTTGATAGGGCTGTGCTATAGTAGATGTATTGCTGGATAGGACTGTGCTGTAGTAGATGTATTGCTGGATAGGGCTGTGCTGTAGTAGATGAATTGCTGGATAGGGCTGTGCTATAGTAGATGTATTGCTTGATAGGGCTGTGCTGTAGTAGATGTATTGCTGGATAGGGCTGTGCTGTAGTAGATGTATTGCTGGATAGGGCTGTGCTGTAGTAGATGTATTGCTGCATAGGGCTGTGCTGTAGTAGATGTATTGCTGGATAGGGCTGTGCTGTAGTAGATGTATTGCTGCTGGAGCTGTGCTGTAGAAGATGTATTGCTGGATAGGGCTGTGCTGTAGTAGATGAATTGCTGGATAGGGCTGTGCTGTAGTAGATGAATTGCTGGATAGGGCTGTGCTGTAGTAGATGTATTGCTGGATAGGGCTGTGCTGTAGTAGATGTATTGCTGGATAGGGCTGTGCTGTAGTAGATGTATTGCTGTGCTGTAGTAGATGTATTGCTGGATAGGGCTGTGCTATAGTAGATGTATTGCTGGATAGGGCTGTGCTGTAGTAGATGTATTGCTGGATAGGCCTGTGCTGTAGTAGATGTATTGCTGTGCTCTAGCAGATGTATTGCTGGATAAGGCTGTGCTGTAGTAGATGTATTGCTGGATAGGGCTGTGCTGTAGTAGATGTATTGCTGGTTAGGGCTGTGCTGTAGTAGATGTATTGCTGGATAGGGCTGTGCTGTAGTAGATGTAACAACTGTAGTTTTTTAGTTCACAATTCTGGTTTCAGGCCCTGCATCGTCACTGTTTGAGAAATCCTACTATGAACTAATGAAGAAGGCCCTCAGACCGGGAGGCATCCTCTGTAGTCAAGGTGAGTCCCACTCCTATCTGTAGTCAGGGTAGCCCTCCTCTACTCTGTCCTCCAGTCAAGATGAGTATGACTGTCCTTTGTCCTCAAATTGAGTTCTCGGTCCTCTAGTCAAGAGGAGTCCAATTGTCCTATGTCTTCTAGTCAAGGACAGTGCTTCTCTCCTCTGTCCTCTAGTCAAGGACAGTGCTTCTCTCTTCTGTCCTCTAGTCAAAGACAGTGCTTCTCTCCTCTGTCCTCTGGTCAAGGATAGTGCTTCTCTCCTCTGTCCTCTTGTCAAGGGTAGTTCTTATCTCCTCTGTCTTCTAGTCAAGGACAGT
Organism: Haliotis cracherodii; assembly: GCF_022045235.1. Classification (NCBI taxonomy): domain Eukaryota; kingdom Metazoa; phylum Mollusca; class Gastropoda; order Lepetellida; family Haliotidae; genus Haliotis; species Haliotis cracherodii. The sequence continues at coordinate 7,679,203 of NW_027266278.1, forward strand.
GCTTCTCTCCTCTGTCCTCTAGTCAAGGACAGTGCTTCTCTCTTCTGTCCCCTAGTCAAGGACAGTGCTTCTCTCCTCTGTCCTCTGGTCAAGGATAGTGCTTCTCTCCTCTGTCCTCTTGTCAAGGGTAGTTCTTATCTCCTCTGTCCTCTAGTCAAGAAGAGTCCAATTGTCCTCTGTCCTCTAGTCAAGGACAGTGCTTCTCTCCTCTGTCCTCTAGTCAAGGGTAGTTCTTATCTCCTCTGTCCTCTAGTCAAGAAGAGTCCAATTGTCCTCTGTCCTCTAGTCAAGGACAGTGCTTCTCTCCTCCGTCCTCTAGTCAAGGATAGTGCTTCTCTCCTCAGCCCTCTAGTCAAGAAGAGTCCAATTGTCCTCTGTCCTCTAGTCAAGGACAGTGCTTCTCTCCTCTGTCTTCTAGTCAAGGATAGTGCTTCTCTCCTCAGTCCTCTAGTCAAGAAGAGTCCAATTGTCCTCTGTCCTCTAGTCAAGGACAGTGCTTCTCTCCTCTGTCCTCTAGTCAAGGGTAGTTCTTATCTCCTCTGTCCTCTAGTCAAGAAGAGTCCAATTGTCCTCTGTCCTCTAGTCAAGGACAGTGCTTCTCTCCTCTGTCCTCTAGTCAAGGGTAGTGCTTGTCTCCTCTGTCCTCTAGTCAAGGGTAGTGCTTCTCTCCTCTGTTCTCTTGTCAAGAGTAGTCCTACTTTCCTCTAAAGCCAAGGTGAGTCCTACTTTCCTCTGTCCTCTAGTCGAGGGCTGTCAAACTGCCCTGTGTAGCCAAGGAGAGTCCATTTGTCCCATCCTTCGTAGTCCAGTCATTCAGTATTTGCCCCCTTTGTCTTAGACTGGTCCAACATCTGCTGGTTGTAGTAGGCAGCTTGATGGACTGGCTGGCCAGACTCGATGTTTAAAGAACCAAACAAACACAACCATTCAGAATGCCGTAGTAGCCTAATGGTTAGAAAATGTTTGTATATATATATATATATATATAGTGAACTCCTTGCTGCTTGAATATTATTATCATCTTTACTATGATATGTATTCTAAAAAAGAAAACACATGTTTAAAGTGATCATTAATGTTCATTGAAAGGGGGCACGGGTGGCCCAGTCGTCTAAGGCACCGCGATTCGCTGTGCAGAGTTGCGTCCCTTGGCCACGCCAGAAACCTATGATTGTGGGTTCGATTCCCGGTTCGCCCCCATTATGTTTCTAGGTTTGTCAGCCCCATACCCGTGCTCGTGGGTTTCATCGAAGTGGTAAACGTCTGAGACCTGCATCACTTCGGGCTTTGCTCCCACATTAAGCTGACACGCCGTGATATAACTGGAATAATGTTAAAAGTGGCGTTAAACCAAACTCACTCACTCACTCACTCACTCACTCATTGAAAAGACATTTGATTGCAGGGGAGTGTGTGTGGCTCCATTTGGAACTCATCCGGAATATGCTGGATTTCTGTAAGACCATCTACCCCTCAGTCAGCTACAGCTACACTACGATACCCACGTACCCCAGCGGCCAGATCGGCTTTGTGATGTGTAGTCTGAACCCAGTAAGTATCCAGGCAACAATACCCACGTACCCCAGCGGCCAGATCGGCTTTGTGATGTGTAGTCTGAACCCAGTAAGTATCCAGGCAACAATACCAAAGTACCCCAGCGGCCAGATCAGCTTTGTGATGTGTAGTCTGAACCCAGTAAGTATCCAGGCAACAATACCCACGTATCCCAGCGGCCAGATCGGCTTTGTGATGTGTAGTCTGAACCCAGTAAGTATCCAGGCAACAATACCCACGTACCCCAGCGGCCAGATCGGCTTCGTGATGTGTAGTCTGAACCCAGTAAGTATCCAGGCAACGATACCCACGTACCCCAGCGGCCAGAACGGCTTTGTGATGTGTAGTCTGAACCCAGTAAGTATCCAGGCAACAATACCCACGTACCCCAGCGGCCAGATCAGCTTTGTGATGTGTAGTCTGAACCCAGTAAGTATCCAGGCAACAATACCCACGTATCCCAGCGGCCAGATCGGCTTTGTGATGTGTAGTCTGAACCCAGTAAGTATCCAGGCAACAATACCCACGTATCCCAGCGGCCAGATCGGCTTTGTGATGTGTAGTCTGAACCCAGTAAGTATCCAGGCAACAATACCCACGTACCCCAGCGGCCAGATCGGCTTCGTGATGTTTAGTCTGAACCCAGTAAGTATCCAGGCAACAATACCCACGTATCCCAGCGGCCAGATCGGCTTCGTGATGTGTAGTCTGAACCCAGTAAGTATCCAGGCAACAATACCCACGTATCCCAGCGGCCAGATCGGCTTTGTGATGTGTAGTCTGAACCCAGTAAGTATCCAGGCAACAATACCCACGTACCCCAGCGGCCAGATCGGCTTCGTGATGTGTAGTCTGAACCCAGTAAGTATCCAGACCACGATACCCACGTACCCCAGCGGCCAGATCGGCTTTGTGATATGTAGTCTGAACCCAGTAAGTATCCAGACCACAATACCCACGTACCCCAGCGGCCAGATCGGCTTTGTGATGTGTAGTCTGAACCAAGTAAGTATCCAGACCACGATACCCACGTACCCCAGCGGCCAGATCGGTTTTGTGTTGTGTAATCTGGTAAACTGCGGCCTGCTCTTTCTCAGTTGTCTAGGGCCATAAAACCATCATAAATCAAGTCAACACACAGACATGCATACATGACACTGTACAAATGCAATAATCGCAACTGCGACGTTAAACGCCATTTCACGTCACTCACTTCACCTCAAAGGGGCACTGATCTAACGCAATTCCCCTGGACTGGTTGTTACCTTTGTTATTGTTTTTTCCCAGTGAGTACCCGGATGTATAGCAGAAATCTAGACTAGTTCGCGACCTCTGCTGCGCCATTCGTAAGCGCATTAGTCACTTTTATGGGTAGTAATAAGGGCGTATGGTCACATTGATCAACAAAATGAAATACAGTTTTCGAGATAATAAGGAAATGTAGGTATCTTTGTGGGTAGTATCGGTAATGGAAATGAAGTTTTGATAAGTCACTTGCTTGGTAATTTTGCGATTTTCGTTTACACACTTTGACTTGTATCACAAAGCACCGAATTCCAAACATTTTGATGTTGAATGTCATCACCAAGAGACTGAAAATGTTACGTTGAAAAGTACATTTCTATGCTGTTTGGCTTCTAATCCTACATGATAATCAGTTGTGATGTTTGTAGTCACTTTTGATCGTCTTAATCAATCTGGACAGATTTTTTAGTCAAAATGACTGAAATATTTACACATTTTATAAATTGCCTGAGAGAATCACATTTTACAAATTGACGGTAATCTATACACGCTTACAAAGGAAAAGACCTGTGAAAACAACGTCTATCGCGCATTGAAGAATTTCCCAACCAAGACGTAGAGAAACAAGAACGAATCGGTTCAAACGAAGGAAAACAAAATGCAAATATCATAATTACAACCTACCAAATTTATGTGTATAAATTTTAGGCAGCTTCCTTGTTCGAGGAATGTATCTGTGAATATCCACACAAAAGAACAATAACCCACTCGTCTGCAGCTGTACAAAGAAACTTATTCGATGTCACGTGTCTCTGTTACAATCAAATATTTTAAAATATGTATATCGTTTTGGGATATAATAACCTGTGTTCGTTTCTCAACTGATCACTTAGATTGTTTCAGGTGTTTCACATAGGTGTCAAGTCTCAAGGGTCGGCTGAGAAAGCCCACGTGACAACTATTTTCATAACGTCCACGGTTCCTAAAAAAATCCATTGAGTGATAGATAACAATGATCAATCAATCAACGTATTATCAGTTAACCCTTTGACCCTTTGACCAAAGTATGTTGTTTTTACATCGGCACTTCACGCCATGATATGAGTGTATTCCCTTTGTTTTAGTAAACCTAGACATGTAAACACTCACTCTTGACATATCCACTGTGCAAGATAACAGTGATTAATCAATCAACGTATTTTCTGTTAGTCCTTTGATGACTAGGAACGATCCGTTGATGTACAAAAAAAAGTAAATCAACTGATCATTCATCTCTTGGTTGGCTGCCACGTGCATATTACATAACACACATTTCACCTCTTCAAAACTGGATTTAGATGGAATAATTACCCTAGACACAATAAATGCCAAATGGGAACCTTTGTCAGGTAATCTAAGTGGTGCTACCACTAATTGTACCTGTAATAAATTCATTAACTGAGCATCAAGTAAATTACGACAAATACACAAGTGTAGGGTTATACAAGAAAACATGGATGACAACAAGGGAGTATTAATCGTATTATCGACGCAAGCCGAAATCCGAAAATGCTTTCACTGCATGGATACTTTTTAATAGAATTAAACTATAACCATCTGGGGTAGTTCCAAATGACGACATCCGATGAGCTCCGCCATTCTTTTTGTCTGTTTGTTGAGGCTGAAGAAATTAATTAACATGCGCCCTTTGTCGAAATCTTTATAGATCACAGTTAACCAATCAGTGTTTATGCAAAAATGCGTAAAACAAATATTGCCTTCAGCCTCCAAGTGTATTTAGCTGTCCTTGCAGACGGTAGCCCAGTCTCTGGTCACGCACAGTTGCGTTGGGTATCACTCGGGTACTTACTGGGGAAAAAACAATAGCAAAGGCAACAACCAGTCCCGGGGATTGCGTTAGATCAGTGCCCCTTTAAACTGTCTAGAATTGTACATAGCATAGAGTGTAGAATTGGTCTTCAGCAACCCATGCCGGCCCTAAAAGGCGACTATGCTTGTCGTAAGAGGCGACTAACGGGGTCGGGTGGTCAGCCTCGCTGACTTGGTTGATGCATGTCATCGACCCCAATTGCTTGGATCGATGCTGAAGATGTCAATCACTGGATTGTCTGGTCCAGACTCGATTTTTTACAGACCGCTGTCATATAGGTTGAATATTGCTGAGTGCAGCGTTAAGCAACAAACAAACAAACAATCATAGCATATTTTGTTTCTTCATGGAATGATTACTGTTCTTGCCAGGATATGAACTTTGAAGACCCCATCAATGCCCTGAGCCGGGAGCAGGCGGAGAAGCTCAAGATGAAGTATTACAACACTGCCATCCATAAAGCAGCGTTCGTACTTCCGGAGTTTGCTAGAAAGGTGAGTCATTCTTATCAGTGTCACAATATCACATTTACCCTGTGATAAGCTGTGGCATAACAAATACCCTGTGATAAGCTGTGGCAGAATATTTACCTCATGATAAACTGTGGCAGAAATTTTACCTCATGATAAACTGTAGCAGAACTTTTACCTTGTGATAAACTGTAGCAGAACATTTACCTCATGATAAACTGTAGCAGACTTTTACCTCATGATAAACTGTGGCAGAACTTTTACCCCATGATAAACTGTAGCAGAACATTTACCTTTTGATAAACTGTAGCAGAACATTTACCTCATGATAAACTGTAGCAGAACATTTACCTCATGATAAACTGTAGCAGAACTTTTACCTTGTGATAAACTGTGGCAGAACTTTTACCTCATGATAAACTGTGGCAGAACATATACCTTTTGATAAACTGTGGCAGAACATTTACCTCAAGATAAACTGTGGCAGAACATATACCTCATGATAAACTGTAGCAGAACTTTTACCTTGTGATAAACTGTGGCAGAACTTTTACCTCATGATAAACTGTGGCAGAACTTTTACCTCATGATAAACTGTAGCAGAACTTTTACCTCATGATAAATTGTAGCAGAACAGACTGCCTCTGTGGTCTAGTGGTAGAGGGTTTTCCCAGAAAGGAATGGCGGTGTTCGATCCCTGGCCGCATCAAACCAAAAGATGTTAATTAATTGTACTTGTTGTTACCCTGCCTGGCACATGGCGCTAAGGGTATAAAACATGGACCGGTCGGCCCGGAGTCCTTATACTGTGTCTGAATAGGGAATCTATGTTAAACTGCTGTATGGTATCTCAGTCCCAATAAACACAATAAAAGTCATGGCGTCTTACCCCATTTAACGTTACCTCATCGTGGGAACTGTTTTATTTTGTATATTCTCCTTTGATTTCAGGCTCTACGAGATGTATGATGTACATTCCTGATGTCCGCCAGCCAGTAACCATGGTAGCACAGGTTACCAATGGTATACGATGATGTTTATACCTCTACAGTTGTATATCACTGTTTAATCATGGCACATAGTTGGGGGAGGGATTGTTTTCGACATGTGTTTTTTGTTGCATATTTGTTATGTTTCTGTATTTTTAAAAAAACATGCGATTCCAGAACAGAATAGATTGCCAAATTGTGGATTGGTTGGCCAAACTGTTTGACATGGCTGTATAATCTTACTCTGATGGCTGGGTTGTTTGTCAATCTCAATATTATCTACACAATTTCGGTGACCTTTTTTTCCATTGTTCAGTTTTAAGATTTTAACTGGAGAACTTATCAAAATATTATTATTAAAAATGGCATAAACATAGTCTCGAATGGAAGTCTTTCAGATTGGCTTATATTGATTTCAGATGTCCTCAGGGGTAGCCTATTGGTTAAAGGGTGCGCTCGTCACGCCAAAGACCCGGGTTCAATTTCTGATATAGGTACAACGCTTGAAGCCCATTTCTGGTGTCCCCCGCCGTGATATTGCTGGAATATTGCTAAAAGCGGCTTAAAACCAAACTCACTCACTCACTCTCATTGTTCATTGTTCAGATGTCCTCAGATCTTTTTTTAGATTGTTGGCCTTGGTTTCTGTCACTGGTTTGGCAGACTAGGCACACACTACTTCCATGCTCGTTAGCGATAACTAAAGTGGGTATTTGTCGTAGTCAACACTTCATGTTTGTAAGCACTGTGCTCCAACAAAGCATATTGAATACAGAGCTGCCATTCAGTTTAGTCCCAGTTTTTACCAAAGATTCCAGAAAAGGCATGGTTCCAGCAAGGGGAGGGGTGGTCGGGTAGCCTTGTGGTTGAAGCTTTCGCTCGCGCTGAAGACGCATGTTCGATTCCCCACATGGGTACAATGTGTGAAGCCCATTTCTAGCGTTGAACGCCGTGATATTGCTGGGATATTGCTAAATGCGGCGTAAATGCTCACTCACTCCTACATGGCACATTGAATATAGCGCTGCCATTCAGTTGAGTCCCTGTTGACAAATATTCAAGAAATGGCATGGTTCAAGCAAGAGGGGACCCAGCACCCAGATTAATGTGTTCTCAGCCTAGTTCCCTCAAACAGCAGTGTTCCTTGTGTTGTAGCTTGTGTCATAGCTTGTGTCATGGCCATGTGGCTGCCTAATCCAGAGGTGGAGGCGTTAATCAAACAAACAAACAAACAAATAAACAGGTTGTGTTCACATAAACTTCATGCACAGTGTTTAGCTCATTAGCCTCACTTTTTGATGAAATGTTGACTATTTGTTATATGTTGGGGCCAGCGTGGTAGCCTAGGGGTTTGACGTTTGACCATACTCCTGTCAAAATCTATTTAGATACAATATAAACCGATCTGGTCATGCATACACTGACCGCCTCCATGGTCTAGTGGGTAGAGCGTCCGCCCGGAGAGCAGAAGGTCTGGAGTTCGATCCCCGGCCGCGTCATACCAAAAGACGTTAAAAGATGGTACTTGTTGTTACCCTGTCTGGCGCCCGGCATTAAGGGACTAAAACAAGGACTTGTCGGCTCGGAGTCAGTACACTGTGTCTGAGTGGGGTATTCATGTTAAACTGCGGCATGGTATTTCAGTGGGCTAGCACTACAAATAGGCATCAGTCCGGACTAGTACAAGCAGCCACACACACGCACACACTACATGCACGTCGCTATATAAGTGCAATAATCTTGGATGAAACATTAAACCAAAATTCACCTCACCTCATGCCGACACTGAAGTTGACTGAAATTTTATCGTTATGCAAACATATACAGTCAGAAGGAATGTGTGCATCGTCGGAAAGAAATGTGAACATTTGTCACTTATAGTGTAACCATAGATAATTTTTGCCATTAAACAATATATTCACAGGACTAACCACGGGTCTGGGTAGTCCTGTGGGGACCCGGGTCCTACCCAGTACCCACTCGACCCAAGTTACCCGTCCCAGCCCTAGTGAATCCCATGCCTGGCGTGCCCCTGTCTAGATATTGCTGGAATATTGCAAAAAGCTGCACCAAATCAAACTCACACTCTCGCTCACTCAATTGTTCATGTTGATTGGATAGTTAAAAATAGTGACTACACTCTGAAGGGAATATTTATGGGAGGAACATAATTTATGCAAGTGTATTGATGATTTGACGGTAACATTGTTGACTGTCTTGTATAACAACACTAATTAAAACCACAACGGACGCAACGGCCACGAATAGCTGAAAGATTGTTACAGCTTGGCTTCATTTGGTCATTCATGAAGTTTGATTTTATGTCTAAATATGACCCCTTGCAGCAGGAAACATTAAATGTTTCAACATTCTCATCAAGGTTTGGATGAGCGGTAGCTATATAGCCAGTTGGTCTGTATGTTCTATGCAATAAGATCATGTATTGTGATACCTGGCTGTGAGGGTGGAGACCATGCTAAAGACTAAGTTGGTTGGTATTGTCGGTAAACTGTCGGTCAACATCAGCCCTGTAAAACTGGATTCCTTTAGACCCGTGAAGATCCGGGCTAGAATAGATCTTCAGCAACCCATGCTTGCCATAAAAGACAACTATGCTTGTTGTAAGGAGGTAACTAACGGGATGTGGTCAGGCTGGCTGACTTGGTTGATGCATGTCATGGTAACCCAATTGCATGGATCGATGGTCATGATGTCAATCATTGGATTGTCTGGTCCAGACTCGATTATTTACAGACCACCAACTTTTAGCTGGAATATTGCTGAGTGTGGAGTTACACAACAAACAAACAAACAAACAAACAAATGGATTCCTTTAAGGACTTTTTGCATTAGAGACTATTCTTCTAAATTACCTTGGGGAATTGTGTGGCAAATGTCATGAAAACATAAACCACATTTGGGAGTTTTGTAAAACATGGTAATATCATAATTAATTTTTTTAGGCATGGTTACCTCGACAGTCGGGAAATTGTTGCAAATCAAATCCTATCACATCAAACCTAGGTCAGAGTCTGGATGTAATGTTCAAAGGTATATTAAGACTTGAGAAACTCTTGATTAATTACTTGGAAGGGCTGCCACTGTTTTTGCCTGTAGTTGCAAACACCTTTAGCATGTTTAGTTGTTTTTGGTCACATCTTCAGATCATATTTTTATGCTATCAGATTGAGCTTTGGTTTGTGATACGTGTTAGGGTAACATTGATAGGATTACTTTGTGGAATGTAATAAGCTCCATTTTCTGGTGTTTCTTTCAGTGATTTTGATAATGATGAATGTATGGATGATTTATAACAGGAAGTGGCGTTGTTGATACAATAAGCAGCTTCCAACAGTATCTACTCTCGTGCTATGTGTTTTGGTGTCAGTGTTGCTGTGTGCTTGTGTTATGTATGCCGTTTGATGCAGGGGGGGGGGGGGGGGGGTGTGATCCTTCACATAGATGTTGTGCACTAGAGCGGCAGACCAGCTGGGTACCGTTAACTGTTAGTGGTAAGTGTTCGCTCGTCATGCTGAAGACCCGGCTAGATTGCCGCATGGGTACAATGTGTGAAGCCCATTTCTGGTGTCTCCTGTCTTGATATTGCTGGAATATTGCTAAGAGCGGCGTAAACCCATACTTACTCTCTCTGTAACATGGACATTCTTACTTGTGACCATTGCTGTGTGCGACACACTTTGGTCAGCCCCTGAACAGAGGCAAATCAGAAGTCATGAAACCACATTTAAGTAGAATTATTTTAATGAGGTCCTCTATTGTTTTTAAAATACTCAACGTAATGGGCCCAAGGAAGAAAGCATATATCGGGTACCATGATAATACTAACAGTGCCCAATTGGAATGAGGTGAATAAATAACCAATGGCTCAAAACAGTATCTGCATCACCTTGTGAAACATAAGTACTGTGTTAACCTGGCATTATTTTCTTTATACCTGCTCTCTGATTGTCCAATGTTATGGAGGGGCCGTCGGGTAGCCTAGTGGTTAAAGCGTTCACTCGTCACGCCGAAGACCCAGGTTCGATTCCCGACATGGGCACATTGTGTGCAGCCCATTTCTGGTGTCCCCCCGCCGTGATATTGCTGGAATATTTCTAAAAGCGGCGTAAAACCATACTCACTCACTCACTCCAATGTTATGGGCCATTTCACCATACATATTGTTATCGCTCTGATCCCCTGTTGGAGGCATGGGTGTCCAATGTGTTTTCTCTGTGCAATGTTGCATCCCTTAGGTTTGACAGAAATCGTGTTTCAAAACCGTGTCCTCCGTGCTTCTCAGCACAATACCCATGCTCGTAGAGTTTACCAAGTTCTGAGGCCTTTATCATTTTGGGCTCTCCTCCAACATGAATCGGGGCGGTCAGGTAGCCTAGTGGTTAAAGCGTTAGCTCGTCACGCCGAAGACCCGGGTTCCATTCCCAACATGGCTACGATGTGTGAAGCCCATTTCTGGTGTCCCCGCCGTGATATTGCTGGAATATTGCTAAAAGCGGCGTAAAACCATACTCACTCACTCCAACGTGAATCTGACATGCCATGACATAACCGAAATACTGTTCAAAGCTGCATTGACCCCTGACGATCCGGGTAGAGAATAGGTCATCAGCTACCCATGCTTGCCGTAAGAGGCGACTAACCGGATCGGGTGGTCAGGCTCGCTGACTTGGTTGAGGCATGTCATCGTATCCCAATTGCCTAGATTGATGCTCATAATGGCAATCACTGGATTGTCTGTCCCAGACTCAATTATTTACAGACTGCTGTCATACAACTTCAAATATTGCTGAGGACGGGTTAAACAAACACTACACTGAACTGCCCCGTTAAGTAACCCCTTATTGGGGGCAGGGGTCAATTGTTTTTCGATCAGTAGGTATCTGTGTATGGGGCTTATTACAGTAGATCCTGCTGTGTGGCCTCATCTGCATAATTTTGGTTTGCATCCTCTCATCTAGATGGGCCCCAAGACGTGTTTCCGGGTTCCTAACAGAACCGGAGCCCCGATCCTGTACCTTTTTTTTAAAAAGTTCCCCCAGATCTTTTACCTGGTTGACTGCTACTTGTGTTAATTAGTTGCTCTCCACTGCAAACTCGTATGAGGCGTCGCAATTCGCTTTGCAGAGTTACGCCCCTTTGTGACGCCAGAAACCTATGATCGTGGGTTCGAATCCCCGTTCGCCCGACTAGGTTTCTAGGTCTGTCCGCACAATACCCGTGGTTGTGGGTTTAACCAAAGTGGTAAACGTCTGAGACCTGCATCACTTCGGGCCTTCCTCCCACAATAAGCTGACACGCAATGATGTAACTGGAACACTTTTCAAAGCCGCGTTAACCTAACTCACTCGCTTTCTTTGGTGCACATAGGAATTACGTACTTGGTGTGCTGGGGCTTGCGGGAGATTGGTTCTGTTTTGTGTATGGTCTGCATTGTATCGCTGTCCTGGGCCACGTTGCACAAAGCTGTCGTAGCGCTAAGGTGATCGTTACTTCCACACTTCAAGAAGCATCGCGACAGTCGAAGCGCAAAGATCGCTTTGTGCAAGGGAGCCCTGGTTGTAGATGCTTGTCAATTTATGTCAGGTATCCGTCTAGTCATCAATGATGGACCAACTATCTTGTCAGAGACGAACCAATTATTCAGGTTTCTACAATGCATTAACGTCTGAAGTAAACATGTATATATATCATTGAGTGGCTTGTGTTGTTTGTTTCCTGAATCTCGGGACATTGGCTATGTGTGTTTGTTTGTTTGTTGTTTAACGCCGCACTCGGCAATAGTCCAGCTATATGACGGCGGTGTGTAAATTATTGAGTCAGGACCAGACAATCCAGTGATTGACATCGTGAGCATCGATCTACGCAATTGGGATACGATGACATGCATCAACCAAGCCAGCAGTCTGACCTCCCGATCTCGTTAGCGTAAAAGGCGGTAATGCTTGTCGTAAGGGACGACTTGCAGGATCGGATTCCAATTGCGTGGATCGATGCTCAGGAAGTCGGTCCATGGATTGTCTGGTCCAGACTCGATTATTTTTCAGACCGCCGTCATTTAGCTGGAATATTGCTGAGTGCGGCGTTAAACAAAAACAAACACACAAATGACATCAAGAAATCTTTTCATGTATTGATTACAACATGTACTGCTATTCTTTGTGATTGTTTACTCAATACAAGACATAGTTGTATTCCACTTTTAGACGCGTTACTATGTATCAGACTTATGTGCTTGTTCATGTATAGAGCGACCGCCTCCGTGGTCTAGTGGTAGAAAAGGGGCTAAAACAAGGACTCGTCGGCTCGGAGTCAGTTTACTGTGTCTGAGTGGGGTAGTCATGTTAAACTGCGGCATGGTATCGCAATGAGCTAGCACTATAAATCGGCATCAGTCCGGACCAGTACAAGCACACACACACACACACACACACACACACACACACACACACACACACACACACGAACGTGCACGTCGCTATGTAAGTGCAATAATCTTGGACGCGATGTTTAACCCAATTTCATCTCACCTCGTGTGGCGCATTCAGTTTAAATGTTCATTCAATGTTATCAGAAGTGATGACCATGGAAAACAAAGACTGTGCAGATATGTATTTATTACAAAAAATAAATAACACATATAAAAACTTGATAATATTCAAATTGCAGTGATAACACAGAATAAAAAACACACAATTGCGATGTTGATGAAATGACATCACATATACCCTGCAAAACCAATGCGACCTGCATCACACCCGTGAAGATTCGGAGAACAATGGGTCTTCAGCAACCCATGCTTGCCGTAAAAGGTGACTATGCTTGTCGTAAGAGGCGACTAACGGGATCGGAGGGTCAGGCTCGCTGATTTGGTTGATGCGTGTCATCGATCCCAATTGCGTTGATCGATGCTCATGATCTTAATCACTGGATTGTCTGGTCCAGACTCGATTATTTACAGACCGCCGTCATATAGCTGGAATATTGCTGAGGCGTTAAACAACCAACAAACCAAACCAAACGACCTGCGTCATGTTTTCCTCCCACGATAACACCGTGATAAAACGTAAATACTGTTAAAAGCGGCGGTAAAGTCACTCACTCACTCACTGTATGCGTCTGGTATTTGTGTCATTCGCACACTCCGGGAGTGGGCGCTGTTTATAAGGTCTATGGATTAAAAAAGACCTTTCTTCTGAGACGACTGGTCATCTCCGACGTCTGGATAGTGAGCGACCCGTCGTCATCCAGGTGCTCAAGTTCGGACATCTTGCGATTGACTTCTGTCATCATATCCAGGAGGTGGTCACTGCAAGGAGTTAGATAATGGTACATTGTATATAATAGGTCTGTCAGCATCGTAACACGCCAAGTGTGGAGCTAGAAACTTGGAAAAGTACATTTATGTCCACATGCGTATGTCCAGTTAATGTCCAGCTAATTGTGAATGACGTCATATGGGGTAGTGTTTAGGTTAGAGGGTAGCAATATCTGAATTCAAACGTTAAATGGGGCGGTCGGGTAGCCTAGTGGTTAAAGCGTTCGGTCGTCACGCCGAAACTAGGTTCGATACCCGCCGTGATATTCCTGGAATATTGCTAAAAGCGGCGTAAAACCATACTCACTCAAACATTAAATTTAATTATGAACTAATTTCAAAGAATGATTCGAGCACTATATAGTTGCAGGGGAATGATCTTATATAACTGAAATACTGTTCGAAACGGTTAAAAGCCAACTCACTCGCAAGCAATGATCCCGATTTACGTTACAAAACATTTTCCATTTGGAAACTGATGAGTTTGCTGAATATAATTGACCATTCTAGTAGATTTCATGTTCCTAAAGAAAACCACGAATAATATTGTATTCGGAAAAGACACAAATTAAATGCATAGAACAAGGTTCAATGTAGACACAAATACAAAACGACTGCATCCTTTCTGTGGAATGTATGCTATGCAGGCACGTAGTGGTATAGGGGAGATAACTCTTGGGTAACTTCACGTGCGAGATGCCTCCCACGTATGGCACTTCACGTGCGATGTAACACGTGGTCGCCGGTGTCAGCCATCTTAGATGTTATGCGCGACTGTAACATTCCTGAATACATATATGAACCTACTCAAGACTTAAATTGTTATACGACGGATACAACACTTTCGTTTCATCAGGGAGCGCGGGTGGCCCATGATTGTGGGTTCGAATCCCGGTTCGTCCCGATTATGTTTCTAGGTTTGTCAGCACCATACCCGTGCTCGTGGGTTTCACCGAAGTGGTCTGACGTCTGAGACCTGCATCACTTCAGGCTTTTCTCCCACATTAAGCTGACACGCCGTGATATAACTGGAATACTGTTTCACTCACTCACTCACTCACTCGTTTGATCAACAAAGTTGTGAATGAGTAAAAACAAGAACAGTTAACATGTTTACCGTTTGGCCTTTTGATCAAATGTATCTGCAACAAGTTTCCTGTACCAGCCATTGTAGGTGACGTACGACTTCACCGTTGAGTAGCCGAAAAAGAAATCGGCCTCATTTGGGAAGCGTGCGGCTCTCGAAGCGTCTACTGTGTCCACCAGCTTGAGTGCTGAAATACAAGAGTCAAACTGTAGAGACGCGTCTGGTATTGTGTCGTCACTGGCATCCAACCCAGTTTGAGTGGGAAAATGGGGAACGTTTGTAACAGTGAACAAGAGAGAGAGAGTGATGGGCTTAAGGCCGCTTTGAACCGATTTTTCGGTATGGCGTGGTGCACAGCTTTGCCCCTCTCCCACTTTGGTGAAACTCTCCAGTATTCTTGAATCCTAGAAACATAATCGTGGATTCGACTCCCAGATTCGCCCTGGTTATGTTTCTTGGCTTGTCAGCCTCGTACACGTGCTTGTGAATTTCACCAGAGTCATAAAAGCTACGACCGTGACATGGGAGGACATTCTACTCGAGGTGACATGGGAGGACATTCTACTCAACGTGATATGGGAAGACATTCTACTTATCGTGACATGGGAGGACATTCTACTCAACGTGATATGGGAGGACATTCTACATACCGTGACATGGGAGGACATTCTACTTACCGTGACATGGGAAGACATTAAACTCACCGTGACATGGGAGGACATTCTACTCAACGTGATATGGGAGGACATTCTACTCACCGTGACATGGGAGGACATTCTAGTTACCGTGACATGGGAGGACATTCTACTCATCTTGACATGGGAGGACATTCTACTCAACGTGATATGGGAGGACATTCTACTCATCGTGACACGGGAGGACATTCTACTCAACGTGACATGGGAGGACATTCTACTCAACGTGACACGGGAGGACATTCTACTCAACGTGATATGGGAGGACATTCTACTCATCGTGACATGGGAGGACATTCTACTCATCGTGACATGGGAGGACTACTCAACGTGACATGGGGGGGACATCCTACTCACTGTGACACGGGAGGACATTCTACTTACCGTGACATGAGAGGACATTAAACTCACCGTGACATGGGAGCACATTCTAGTTACCGTGACATGGGAGGACATTCTACTCAACGTGACATGGGAGAACATTCTACTCAACGTAATATGGGAGGACATTCTACTCAACGTGATATGGGAGGACATTCTACTCAACGTGATATGGGAGGACATTCTACTCAACGTGACATGGGAGGACATTCTACTCACCGTGACATGGGAGGACATTCTACTCAACGTGATATGGGAGGACATTCTACTCATCGTGACATGGGATGACATTCTACTCAACGTGACATGGGGGGGGGGGACATTCTACTCACTGTGACACGGGAGGACGTTCTACTTACCGTGACATGGGAGGACATTCTACTTTCCGTGAAATTTGGAGGACATTCTACCCACCGTGAAATAGGAGGACATACCACTTACCGTGACATGGGAGGACATTCTACTCACCGTGACATGAGAGGACATTCTACTCACCGTGACACGGGAGGACGTTCTACTTACCGTGACATGGGAGGATATTCTATTCACCATGACATAGGACATTCTACTCACCGTGACATGGGAGGACATTCTACTCAACGTGCCATGGGAGGACGTTCTACTTTCCGTGCCGTGGGAGGACATTCTACTCACCGTGACATAGGAGCACTTTCTAATTTCCGTTACATGGGAGGACATTCTACTCACCGTGACGTCGGAGGACATTCTTCTAACCGTGACATAAGAGGACATTAAACTCACCGTGACATGGGAGCACATTCTACTTTCCGTGAAATTTGGAGGACATTCTAATTTCCGTGACTTTGGAGGACATTCTACTCACCGTGACATCGGAGGACATTCTACTAACCGTGACATAAGAGGACATTCTACGCACCGTGACACGGGAGGACTTTCCAACTACCGTGACATGGGAGGATATTCTATTCACCGTGACATAGGACATTCTACTCACCGTGACATAGGAGGACATTCTACTTACCGTGACATGAGGACATTCTACTCACAGTGACATGGGGGGTGGGGGGATGGGTGTGTGTGTGTGTGTGGGGGGGGGGGGGGGCGTTCTTCTCACCATGACATAAGAGGACATTCTACTAAACGTGGCATAAGAGGACATTCTAATCACCGTGACACAGGAAGACATTCTAATCACTATGACACAGGCGGACATTCTACTCACCGTGCTGCTTATCTTCTCCCCGACATGCCTCTATAAAGAACAACTTGGGTTTACCAGCCAGGGACGGACAGTTTTCAGGCTTGAAGTAACTGGCCAATTCATCAATTTGAAGACCCCTGTCGTCGACGCTACACACCACATCGTCGTCGCCGTGAGCGGTGATGAATACGACGACACAGTCAAACTTCTCGTGGTCTATATTCGCCACACACTGAATCACACGCGTAAAATTGGCATCATCGAGGCGATTGTGAAACTGAACATCAAAGTGTAACTTCCTGAAAGTATCGGATAACCCATCTGAAATAAATAAAACACACATTAGGTGAGTGAGTGAGTGAGTGAGTGAGCGAGGGAATGAGCTTTGGCGCTGCTTTGAACTGCGAATGTCATTCACTGGATTGTCTGGTCCAGACTGAATCATTCACATATCGCCGTCATATAGCTGGAATATTGCTTAGTGCGGCGTTAAACAACAAACAAACAAGTACCATCTCATTCTACCGGGTAAGGCGTCTTAGAGTTACGTCCCTTGGGCACGCCTGACACCTATGATTGTGGGTTCGAATCCCGGTTCGTCCCGATTATGTTTCTAGGTTTGTCAGCACCATACCCGTGCTCGTGGGTTTCACCGAAGTGGTAAATGTCTGAGACCTGCATTACATTGGGCTTACTTCCCACATTAAGCTGACACGCCGTGTTATATCTGGAATACTGTTAAAAGCGGCGTTAAACCCAACTCACTCACTCACTGCCGGGAACCCATTCACTTATACGTGAACGGGGGCATATGTAAACAAAGTCATTTGCCTTAGGAGAAACCACATGTAATATGTGTTGCAGTTTTGGACAGGACCAAAACCCTGGAAATTTTCAGGAGTCTAGCTACCGGGTACGGTCATCACCCATCCACCCACTCTCCGCAATCAGCATTGCTTAATTAGGTTTGTAACCTTTGTGCTGACTAGGGTTGGGACTGATTGACTGAACAGAACACTGGTATACCTGGTAGGATTGTAGAAAGGGACGTGTGTGTGTCTTAATTCCAACGGGCGATTTGATTGACGGACAAGGAACGAGTGAGTGAGTGAGTTGGTTGTGAACAATGTTCCATTTATGTCACGGCGGGTCAGACTGAGGTAGAAGGAAAGCCCGAAGTGATGCATGTCTTAGACGTTTACCACGTCGGTGAAACCCTCGAGCAAGGGTATGGTGCTGATAAACCCAGAAACATAATCGGGGCGAAACGGGATTCGAACCCACAATCATAGGTTTCTGGCGTGCCCAAGGGACGCAACTCTACACGGCGAATTGCGGCGCCTCAGAAGACTGGGCCACTTGTGCCCCCGACAAAGAACAAAGGTCTTTTGGGTCACATTGACGACATTGGAGCGAATCAAAACCGGATATATGCTGTTGGAATGTTGAAAGTCTCGTGTCATGAAAGTGATCGGAAAATCCTCTTGAACTTTCAAATAGTAAAGCAATCTCACGTAAGTGCTGAGACGCTATGGTTTGTTTGGGGACAAGTACGTCCTTAAGTTGAGCGGGACGCAAACACGCACAGCTAATTCCCTCCCACTCCCAGGTCATAAACTTATTGAAAGTAGATGATAGTAGTGAATATGACATAGATATCACTGAGGCTTTATTAAGTGTATGTGAGAGCCTTGGTACATTGGCTCATCTCCGATGACAGTATTGACACGGGTAGGCAGCGTATACGGTGTCATATTAGGTTAGCAGAAACATATTGGCTCCCGCCTCGCCCAATATTTTTCTGCTAACCTAATATGACACCGTATACGGCAACTAAAGACACCTTAACGAATTTATTATGCCGAAAAGTTGACACTATTTGCTATCAGTGTCGCACATGTCATGTCAATATGAAAACTTGACACTTGCAATCCTTGACGTTAAGGGTTTAAGGGAAACTTTTCTTCAAACCTTAGAAGCCAAATTTTGTTGATAATTTTAAATATTATCTTTATCAATAAAGTCACGAACGTAATCTAAAACATTATTAATGTCCCTGCACATAAGAATAAATGATATGAAAACACAAAATTGTGTCGAATAACGATTTTCTGTACAAGAATTTCCATGTGAAATATGTGAGGTGTTTGTTGGAAAATCCAAAATGGCTGTTACTGAACACAGTCTGTATTAGGTCAATAACAACCATCTTGGAATTTTACTGACGGTACACGGGCTCATGTGGGGTTTATGGTTCTGCTCTCTGATTGGTCAATCTCACTTCGAGGCATAAAAAAGACTATGCAGGGTCACTTTGTCCAACAAAAGCCAAACTCATACTCAAATGAAAGGAAAATTGAAATTACCATCTCACGCCTTAGACTCGGTCACAAAAGGCACTATGACAAGGTTTGTTCATCTTGCAATCAGGCTGAAACCATTGACCACGTGTTACTAGAATGTCAAGACCATGCCCCAGCCCGGGCTAGGTTAAAACAAGAATTGCAGTTCGATCCGCTATCTGTCATAGAGTTCCTAAAGCCAAGAGATGCAATAGCGAGGGCCAAACTAACTCTTTTTCTGAGAGGTGGACAGCTACTCGTATATAAACAGAGCAGCCAAGGATAAGAATGAAATCAAATAATATAAGAAAATAAAAATCATATCAATACAAAAACAGAAATTATGTGTATACCAAACTCACAATAGATATATGTGTACCCAACTCACACACATGAGTCCAAAAGAGGGACAGGTCAGCCGAAATTGCGTAGGCAGAAGGCGACCTCTTAAACACTCAATGCAACAACAACAACTTTGTCCGGCGTTGATTAGACAGACAATCGGATTAGACAATCATGCTTACGTTTGTGGGGAGGACGGGTTGGTACCTCGGTGATGTTGTCAATGATCAAACAGATCCCTGAAATGTACAATTCCCAATGTCACTGATTATTTCATTCAAAACGCACATGTTTAAAATCAAATTTGAAATATTTATTTAGCTTGAGTGGATCTGATATTGGCTGTAGATTGATAAAAGTGTATCAGTATATATTAACCGTTATTGTGGATAACACGAATCTGACTTTCTGTGGATCAACGGTCAATCAAACGTTAAGTTAAATTGGGGAATAAAGAACAGCGATGTCTCTCCAAATTACTGGCTGTTACACCTCTCTTTCTATACATATACATGTAGACATAGTTATAGTTATATCTACATTGATATCCACACACACATACTTTACATGTGCACACACACACATTTTGCACCCGCACCCACACATATATATCTGTAACCACACACACACTTTACACGTATATATCTGTAACCACACACACAGAGTTTACACGCGCGCACAAACACATACAAACACACTTTACAAGCACACACCAAACACATTTTGAACGCGCGCGCACACACACACATATATATCTATGTCAATATCGACAAGCACAAACACTTGACACCCGCGCCCACTCACATACAAACATACTTCACCCTCCCCCCCCCCTCCCGATTTTACACGCGCACACACACATCCACATACATCTCTGTACACGCACGCGCGCGCACACACACACACACACACACACACACACACACACATATATATATATATATATGTATGTATGTATGTATGTATGTATGTATGTATGTATGTATGTATGTATATATATATATATATATATATATGTCAATATCCACACACACACAATTTACACGCACACACACACATCCACATACATCTCGCACATACGCACGCACGCACACACACACACATATATATATATATATATATATATATATATATATATATATATATGTCAATATCCACACACACACAATTTACACGCACACACACATCCACATATATACCTGTATCACACACAAACAACCATATTCTCACCTCGCGGCTTGGAGTTCATACGGTAACACTCCTCATTAGTATCCGCCATGACGTCAGCCAGATGGTAGCTCTCTTTATCATCTATAACAGGACATTAGGCGATCACATCGTTACAATCACACCTTGTCTGCACTGATAAGTAGCCCTACGTGTACATACACCTGAAATTTGAACCCTATATAACCTGCCCCTTGTTGGCACAAATAATAACGCCTTGTTGACAAGACTCCCACATGATGTTGTGTCAGAGGGGGTGGCACTGACAGGTAATAAATACCTGGCGCACAGCCACCGTGTAATCCGTCTTACCTGGTCACCGGAGCTTACCTGTCTCAGATACCCAGGCATTGCATAAACCAGAAAGATAAACCCCTGACCTCGCCAGGTCACAATGGAGGCCGCTGATTACAAGTTGGTGGCGAAATAGCGTCGATCCAAGCTTCTACAGATTGTCCTTACGTGACAGTGTTTACTTAGTGAATGAGCGCGAATGCAGTTATGAAAGTTCATTGACCAGGTGGGCTTGTTAACAATAAAAAATGATTGTGGTGGTTCTACGACTTTCACACGGCTAGGTAATGACGCATATACACGCATATCAGCCATATCGTGTATCCAGCCAAAACCCAGTTTCTGATAAACTACGAAATAAAAACGAAATGACAACACACTTAACTGACTAGATGATTCGTAGGAAATGATAGAAATACACACGTATGACTTGAATTTTCAACTAGACAATCGGACTAGCTCTACGGAGATGCTACTAGCCCAATTTAAAAGTCACTAGCATTTGGCTAGCGGGCAGCAGACAGCCAGGTTTATTCAGTACTATGGCCATATGGCATAAAGTACAATTGATACTAGCTCATAATATGATGTCACGTGTATATACAGAAAATACATCTTCTTGAATCTGATAGTAAAAACATGCTTATATAAGTGGCCACTGAAAAGATAAACATGTTTATTTTGTGAGTTGATAGTATTTATCAATTTATAGTCATTATTCAAGAAGGGGATATATGTAGATCTTAACTTGGAAGTGGTTACATTTGAATAAGATATGGAATTCATCTTAATTTTCACCTCTGTCACAATTGGTACAAACACTGTTAACAACATCAATATATTTCGATTTACGACACATATTTACTTTAAGACTATGTAATGAGATTCTAAATTTACAAAACGATCTTATTAAAGACTTGTCTGGTAAGACAGATCAATACATTTCCTGTTGAAGATGTGACTTTAACTTACTATAATTGCTAAGATAATGCGAAGATGAAACAGTTTTGTACCAGTTTTGTGCGAATATATCTTTCACTCGCTGCTTAAATATTCCCATAAACACTTGAATGTTTCCAATATCTTGTGCATTCCACACAAAAGAAAAACGACATGTAAATAATAGATTTCTTACTTCAGATACCCAGTTTTGTTTACCTTAATTATCATCCAACTGCTTTAACAATTTATAACACTGAAGAGGGTATCTGCATTCTTCCATTCTTAGTTACTTTATCCAGTATTTATCATCCAAAACTGGCTCCCACAGGAGATATCGCTTGGATGAGATCAAGCGATATCTACACTGTAGATATCGCTGCAATGAAATTACATCACAATGCTTTGCAGACCATTGTGACATCACTGGTTACCATGACGTCACAATCAAATGACATCACTAATGGCTCTGCTACTGAAGCTGTTTGCAGTACTTTTTACACTGAAGACACTGCTAATTACTGTCTACAAATTGAAAAAGTTGAAAGAATGATGTTGGATGATAAATAAAATCTCACCCTCGTGTCTTTTGATATCAAATATATCAACACTCGTTGATAAAAGTGGCAAAAATCCTCGGCAAGCCTCGGATTTTTCCACTTTTATCAACTCGTGTTGATATATTTGATATCAAAAGACACGAGGGTGAGATTCTCTATATATCTACTCTTACTTGGCTATGCACAAACATATCAGAGCATTGCAGCGATGGCAGCATCATATTCTGTTCCCCATATTTCCGAACTATATAGTAATATTGGTGCAATTTTACAATTAAAAAAATGCTGTTGAAAATGATATATACTTATTTTGCTTACATGCTACTGACCACATTAATTTAGAAGAAAGCATTATACCCAAATATTTATAGTAAGTTTCAACCTTGACCGAAGCATTTCCATCAGTCCACTTTTCCCTTTGTGCAACTATATTACCATTTCTAAAGACCATTATGTTTGTTTTATTTAAATTTACTTCCAATCCCCAATTTAAACAAAATGATTGTAAAACATTTAATTGGTTTTGTAAACCGCTTACTGCAAATGAAAACATCACAATATCATCAGCAAACAATAACATCATAATATCAACAATATGTTAATGGACAAATATACCATAATTACATTGTTTATGAATTTTAATAACAAGTTCATTGATAAAGAAAATTAACAAAGCAGGACTCAAAATATACCTCTGTCTTACACCTCTGGACGTTAAAAAACAGTCTGTTTTACCCTTGTCAGTCATTATACATGCTTTTACTGATGAATACATACTTTGCAGAACATTTTCACATGACAACCCTTGATTACAAGTAGATACAGTAACTTTTGCCTATCCATAAAGTCGAAGGCTTTCTTAAAATCAACGAAAGCACAGTAAAAACGGCCCGTCGATTTGCATATATATTTCGAGCACAATGAGTGTAAAATGTACATATTTCCCTGGTAGAATAGTTAGCGCAAAAACCAGCTTGAGATTCCGAAATAAAATCATTAATTTCCTCCCATGTTCTCAACCGGTTTTTTTCAACACAAATATTGCCGATGTGACGTAAAGCATTAACTCACTCACATTCCAACACAAGAGTGAATAATTTGCCAGAAACATTTAAAAGAGAACTACCTCTGTAATTATTTGGGTCCGCCTTTTTTCCAGATTTGTGTTACGGGAAAATCATACCTAAGTTCCACGAAGAAGGGAAATACCTGTATCTAATACTTTGTTAAATAGTAATTTCAAAAAGGGAATTAGAAGTCCCGCGCACTTAAAAACCTCTGGAGGTAATGTGTCCTCTCCAGGTGCTTTGCCGAGTTTTAGATTGGAAATGGCTTCTTCCATCTTGTATGCAGTGATTTCGTCTGATAAATCATAAATAAAATATATACTACCATTTTCACAAGAATGGTTATCAAGGACCTGGGAAATCGAATGATCCATTTCAGAACAATCTTCTGCATCTGCAGGGTTCAATAAGTTTTTAAAATAGGATCCCCAAACGTCAGGTGCTATTGTATTACTAGAGTTCTTGTATTGTTGGGCACGTTTAAGTGTATCCCAGAATCTCTTGCAGTCATTATCCTTTGTTGCTGCATTTATCTCATCACTCATTTTCATATCATAGATTTTCTTCTTTCTTTCACAGCACATTATAAAATCTGCCTTTGCATCAATGTAGTTTTGAAAGTTTAGCGCACAGGTATATTTTCTGAACTTGTTCAGTAGTCTATATTTCTCTGATTTGAATTGGGTACAGTCATCATCAAACCAAGGAGGTTGTAATCTTCCAGTTTGCTTAGATGCTGTATCATAAGCTCCTCCATTTCGAGCACTATGAATCATAATTTCAGATAGTTTGTCAACGGCTTTGTTAATGTTTTCATATGATATCACTGAGAATTGTTCATACATAATCTGACTTGTAGTATTCCGAAGACATTGTAAATATGACGCAAAGTTTCCAACTGGTAGAATATATCTAGGAAAAGTCTCCAATATACCATCTGTGGTTTCTGGCGATTCCACTACTTGATTGTATAGTACACTTGACGGGCATATGATCTGAATCTGTAGGCCGGATAACTGTCATGCCAATGACATTTGGGAAAAGATCACTTGAAACTATGAAATAATCTACAGTACTACATCCTGTAGGTGACACAAAAGTGAAGTTACTCGGGATATACAATGGGGCTCTGCCATTTACAATATGTATGCCGATTAATTTACAGTAAAGCTCTACCACACCTATTTGTTGTGTCGTCACGGACACTTCTTGTAACTGAAAACATATCTCTAACATAATTTTGATCAGTTGGTAAATATTTTATCAAGGATAAAATCCCGGTCACACCAATTTCTTGCATTAAAATAACCACTTAAGATGAATTTACAGGACTCATCATAATCATGTTTGATATGTACGAACTGATTTTCCAATCTATCTATGCCATTTTCCTCACAACTATTGTAGAACGGAGATGATTCAGGATGGGTATAGACAAAAGCAATGAAATCGTGTTTTGGACTTTCAGCATTCACAATCACAATATTATCCCAATTTGAGTGGACTCTCTCGAAGTATCCTGCCGAACAATGTTTATGCAAACTGGAATTCCACCAGATAACCTTCCACGGTCAGGGAGACGTTTTGCGTCACAAACATAATTAACATAGTTACTGAATACGTTCGTCAATACATCACTAGCATCTGTACACATTGTTTCAACAAAACAGAATATATCAAGATCAGGCAGAATGAAATAAAGTCATCAAATTCAATTTTGGATTTTAGTCCTTGGATGTTCCAGGAACATATATTTAATATGTTAAGTGTAGAATCAGTGTTATTTTCATGAGTGTCATTAAGGCCACGTCCATCATCCTATTTGCCGTTACTATAGGCTGATGTAGACGTTGTTGATCCAGCAGCAGATGCAGACGGTGATGATGTCTCAGTAGGATTGTGTGATAATCTTGTCTGCGATTTAGTAACTGATGTCCAGTTCCTACGCTGTCGAACCTGTCTGATTTGTGTGTCGTCGTCTCCCACAACAAAAACTAAACCAGTTTATCGTAGCTCAAAAATGCAACATTGTTCTCTTGTCTGGCTCTCATAAAGGGAAACAACTTTGACCAAACCTCCCTCACTCTGTGTGTGAAGTCTTCTGAAACCC
Organism: Haliotis cracherodii; assembly: GCF_022045235.1. Lineage (NCBI taxonomy): Eukaryota > Metazoa > Mollusca > Gastropoda > Lepetellida > Haliotidae > Haliotis > Haliotis cracherodii. The sequence goes on from NW_027266278.1 coordinate 7,704,894, forward strand.
TGTACTCTGTATTCCCCTTCAGAAGCTTTCTGGCAGCTCCCATCACAGCTGCTCTGTCCTTGTAGAAAGAGAACTTGACAATTATCGGTCTACTTCCAGATTTTGGGTGCAGCCGATGTGCTCTTTCTATGCCGATGGATTGAATTTCGCTGTTTAGGGTAACGTCCATAAAATCTCTGACACATGGTCATGACCCACTCTCTTCCCATGTTTCATCCCTCTTTTCTTGCAGACCATGAAAGATTACATTTGATCTTAGAGACTGTGCTTCAATGCTGTCATTTCTGGATTCCAGGGCATCAAGTTTCTCTTTCAAACTAGGACCGCCTCCGTGGTCTAGTGGTAGATCGTCCGCCCTGAGAGCCGAAGGCCTGGGGTTCGATCCCCGACCGCGTCATACCAAAAGACGTTAAAAGATGGTACTTATTGTTACCCTGTCTTGCGCTCGGCATTAAGGGGCTAAAACCAGGACTGGTCGGCTCGGAGTCAGTATACTGTGTCTGATTTGGGTATTCATGTTAAACTGCGGCATGGTATCTCAATGAGCTAGCACTATAAATCGGCATCAGTCCGGACTAGTACAAGCAGCCACACACACACACGTACATGCTCGTCGCTATATAAGTGCAATAATCTTGGACACGACGTTAAACCCCTTTTCACCACACCTCACCTCTTTCAAACTTGTGTTTTCCTCTTGAAGGTCACGAAGTTTGTCATCATAGTCCTTTGTGAATCAGTCCATCTCGTCATTTAGGTTGGTAATCTGTGTTTGTATTGCTTTTAGTGTCCTAGGGAGATCATCTAGTGTTGATTGGCTATGTGAAGTGTCATTTGCCAGAAACATTTGTGCAGATAATCTAGTGTGTACTTTTTCAGAAGAAGGGGGTACTTTGGATGGTCCTGGGTTGGATTCCACGTCTCCTGCTATCAATAAAAGTGACAATGATAACAGAGTGAGTCTCAAAACCAACCTTATACCACTTGGTAGCAGTACACCGGGTACACTTCCACGTGAGTGTTTCCTTCTCGGACAAAAACAACCTGTTCTGCTCCTCTAAACGACAATATCCACACCCATGCTTTTGAATGACAAAGTGTAGGTATTTATGCTCTTACTAGTACACACCTTGTTCTTGCACCAACGGGGGCACGGGTGGCCCAGTCGTCTAAGGCGCCGCGATTCGCTGTGCAGAGTTGCGTCACTTGTGCACGCCAGAAACCTAAGATTGTGGGTTCGAATCCCGGTTCGACCCAATTATGTTTCTAGGTTTGTCAGCACCATACCCGTGCTCGTGGGTTTCACCGAAGTGGTAAACATCTAAAACCTGCATCACGTCGGGCTTTCCTCCCACATTAAGCTGACACGCCGTGATATGACTGGAATACTGTTAAAAGCGGCGTTAAACCCAACTCACTCACTCACTCACTCACTCACTCTTGCACCACCTCTTAATATCTTGAAATTACATTTTCACTCTACAATGAATATGCTGTGTCAACACCATTCAAATGTCAAGCTGTTTCGAACACTGGGTATAAACATTTTTCATTCTTTTGAACAACCAGCAGACCTCTCACCAGAAGCAAATAGGACCCGTGATGATCCGGGGTAGAATAGGTCTTCATCAACCCATGCTTGCCGTAAAAGGCGACTATGCTTGTCGTAAAAGGCGACTAACGGGATCGGGTGGTCATGCTCGCTGACTTGGTTGATGCATGTCATCGATCCCTAGTGCTTGGATCGATGCTCATGATATTAATCACTGGATTGTCTGGTCTAGACTCGATTATTTACAGACCGCCGTTATTTAGCTGGAATATTGCTGAGTGCGGTGTTAAACAACAAACAAACAGGAGCAAATAGCAATGATGTTCTCAAATGTAGGTTGACTTAGCCTAAAGCAGCTTTTTTTTATTAAAGTGGCCAACATGCAGTGTTTTGTATGTCGATCTAAGGATATTATATATCACTTTGTCAATGTTAATTAATACACAATTTGGTTTTCCTTCTGAAACTTGGCAGTTATTTCATTACACTGCAGTAAATGCGCCGCAATGCGCCTATGATCGTGAGTTCGCGCTGATCATGTTTCTAGGTCTGTCAGTACCATACCCATGCTCGTTGGTTTGACCAAAGCAGTACAAGTTTAAGATCTGCATCACTTCGGAATTTCATTCCACTGCAGGCTGACTCGCCGTGATGTACTGTAACTGAAATAATGTTCAAACCCAACTCACTCAATCATTGTTGGAGAGAAATGTCGATTGAAAAACTGTGTCAATCATATCGCCTTCAGAGAATAAGGGAACATCTTATAATTCCGACATTGGCACAGTGCTTTCAGTGAACAGACTGGCATTCATAGTGTGCATCATGAAGTCGATACCTGTGAAGGAGCGTATTGATATATGAACAGTTCACAACACTTGAGTGAGTACGGTTTCACTCTTATTTCAGCAATATTCCAGCAATATCAAGTCGGGGACACCAGAAATGGACTTCACACGAATGGGGAAAGCGAGTCCTGGTTTTCGGCTTGATGAGTTTAATTTGTTTGCTTGCTGTTTAACGCCGCACTCAGCAATATTCCAGCTATATGACGGCGGTCTGTAAATAGTCGAGTCTGGACCAGATAATCCAGTGATTGATATCATGAGCATCGATCCACACATTTGGGACCGATGACATGCATCAACCAAATCAGCGAGCCTGGCCACCCGATCCCGTTATTCGCCTCTTACGACAAGCATGGGTTCCTGAAGACCTATTCTCTACCGGGATCTCAGAGGTCAATGCAGCTTTGAACAGTATATAGGACGTTCACTCATCAATGAAGACAAGGTGTGTTTGTAACGATGTGATCACCTAATGTCCTGCTATAGATGATAAAGAGAGCTACCATCTGGCTGATGTCATGGCGGATACTAATGAGGAGTGTTACCATATGAACTCCAAGCCGCGAGGTGAGAATATGGTTGCAAGGGAGGGGTATATTTCAGTATGAACAGTTGTATTTGACACTTTATTATAATATGTGTCAGTTAGTGTTTTTTTGTTTTTGTTGTTGTTTAATGCCGCACTCAGCGGCAATCCATTGATTGACATCATGAGCATCGGTCCATGCAATTGGGATACGATGACATGCATCAACCAAGTCAGCGAGCCAGACCACCCGATCCTGTTAGTCACCTTTTACGACAAGAACAGTCACCTCTTACGGCAAGCATGGGTTGCTGAAGACCTATTCTACCCCGGATCTTCACGGGTCTTACTTTAGGGACACAATGGACATTAATATATAAAATCCTAACTAACCGTTGCGTAATTTCTTCCCTGTATTCGGGGAATATTCCAGAACGTAAATGTGCATAGCTCTAGCAATGGAACCGTCTTGATAAAGTTTTACTTTTGAACACTCAACAATTAGTCATCGATCAATGGAAATAATAGAAATGATTAAACATTCCGTTAGTTTCATTATTTCTTTTTTTGAAATAGGATGTTTTATCGCCTGTTACATTCAAAGGACCCACGGGGGGGCACAGTCGTCCAAGGCGCCGCGATTCGCTGTGCAGAGTTGCGTCCCTTGGGCACGCCAGAAACCTTTGGTACTGGGTTTGAATCCAGCTTCACCCCGATTATGTTTCTAGGTTTGTCAGCACCATACCCGTGCTCGTAGGTTTCATCGAAATGGTAAACGTCTGAGACCTGCATCACTTCGGGATTTCCTCCCACATTAAGCTGACACGCCGTGATATGACTGGAATACTGTAAAAAGCGGCGTTAAACCCAAATCACTCAATCATTCACTTAAAGGACCCTCTGAAAGAAAAGATTTTCATTTGTTGTCTGAGAGATTCCTGACGCTTCTATCATTTGTATTTGTAAGGGAGGTTACTCTTTAGGTACAAATTTGCAGCAGAAGGGCGCTCGCCAGCTGTGGTGGGATGAGTTATGTTGTGACTGTATTTAGCCGACTGGGTTCCTGTCTACTAAACTTATGGCTCACTGCGTGAGATCTTTACAAACACATCAGCTATGTTGCCATTTTATTAGTTATGGTGTCTTTAGTTGCCTATCTACGGTGTCATATAAGGTTAGTAGACAAATATTGGCGAGGCGTCACTAAGTTACAATTAGCAACGACACAGAACATACCATAGGATGACGTCACAAACAAGAAACGTGACACCAATGACGCCATGACGTCACATATCACTAGAATAGATAGCAGCCCGTCGTTGTGGAAAGCGGACTGCTATTAAGTTACAGTGGACCGCAGATTTGTGTTAACATGCTTGTCCTTTTTACGACAATTCTATCCATTTTAGCTAAAGTACTTTAACGTTCACATTTAGTGCATTATATATTCCATTGATAACGTTTATGTTTACATTAAAGCGTTGTATCGGAAACATATGACGACCGGAAGTAACGCGTACGTGTTTACGTCAAGGAATTGTAGGAAATATTTAGGGGAAACACCGAATTTAATGACAGGTTAATGAAGACACTTACATTAAGGCATCATTAGATAATGATATGCTAATAAACGTTTGACACAACCGATTTTAATGATGCCATTAACTAATGGTGCATTAAGCATTTAATGTATCATTAGGGTTAAATGTAGCAATTACTTAATGAGGCTTTATACAACCGGGTCCTGGTCCTGTGATTTATACCGGTTGTATGGGTCAAGTTTTCATTTTGACATGACATGTGCGACAAAGACAATTAGTGTAAACTTTTCGGCATAGTTTATTCGTTATGGCGTCTTTAGTTGCCGTATACGTTGTCATATTGGGTTAGCAGGAAAATATGACACTGTATACAGCAACTAAAGTCACCATAACTAATAATATTAGGTCAGTAACAACCATCTTCGATACCGGCTTATGTGGGGTTAGTAGTGCTGCTCTCTGATTGGTCAATCTCACTTTGACGCATAATGATTAATAATAACAGGCGCGTGATAGGTCCATGTTGGTGGTGTGATATGTCTTGCTCACCTTCCCGTGCGTTAAGCGTTTCTGATTGGTTACTGAATGGGCGTTTTTTCACATATTCACCGCTGACAGATAAAGTACAAATTCCATATACTTCGCTGGGAAATGCTGAACTTCTTATCAATACAGTGATAAAGTATTATCCCGTAACTGAACACCTATCAAATACCTTTTAGCAAACTTAACCGGGCATGTATGATTGTCATGCTCCTCACAGCGATATCCCGTTCGCGGAGCTCTCTACTGACCTTTTTCACACTTTCGCCATCTTGGATCGAAAATGGGGCTTGGAGAGCATAGCTCCATGCAGTGTGAGTCGCATCAGCTGATAGGGAACAGACAGCATGTTGTGCATTTCACTGGTGGACATTTCAAACAAACAAAAAATGGTATCCTCTGTATCCAATACATAAGATAGTTCACATTTAATCGTGAGGTCCAACTAAAATATGCCTGTAATACAATGGAATTTGCATTTTGCTGTCAGGATCCCGGAAGTGAATCGAAAAGTGTATTTCGAGATACGTATTTCAGAAATAGATTGTTTTATCATAACCTCGTCGGCATATAGGTACAATGTGACAGTACATTCAATGACAGAAGTTTTATATCGTAAATAAACCGCATAACATGAAACACGTCAGTGTACTTTTGCAAAATTGCTCAGTCAATGCGTGGCTTGGCGAACTCGAGATCAAGATCGAGGTCATGTTTATTTCACGTTTCATAGTGGTGTTTGCTGCACAACGCGCAATCGTTTTGCCATGAGTCCAGTTGACAAAAGACACTTTTTCTGCTATGATTTTCATTTTAACATATTACAATGTTAATTATGAAAATAATTCGTGTGTCAAAATAAATATTCAGAAGGGTCGATAACTCTATTCAGTGTGTACAATAAACAGATGATACTTTACTTGTTCTTCAAACATCACTTATTTAACTGATTACTGTCGATTGAGATTGCACCGTGCACGACAAAAGTAATAATGTGTGAACTGTTTAAAATAAGATAAAGGAAACTTTAAAATGATAAAAATAAATAATCCATGAAATTGAAGAAATATAAGAATTGATACAACTATCAACTTCTTGAACACCCTCACCTAATCCAGTATGATGATACGTAATTGTATATCAAAAGGAAGCTACTAATACATTTATCCTGAATAGTTTGAAAATGTCTTGATCAGATATGAGTACAAATAAAATAACAAAAGATAAAAAGGAATCAACTTCAATTGGTAATCAAGCCAAGATAAAATATATGTATTGGTACAAATTATGTTGATGGAACAATCTGGATTTCTTATATTTAACAAAGAAAAACAAACTAAAATTTTCGTATCTTTATTTCTCACAATATAAGTTTTCAAAACTTAACATGGACTGGGTGTCTTTGTCAGTCAAAAGCACCTAATTAAATTCCAGGAGAAAATAATTTTCTTGCTTGTAAACAAATGGTACAATGTGCTTTTTAAATGTCTGATAAATATTGGCCATGTTGTTTTGTGAGTGAATAAGGCTTTTCACTTCCTCGTCCTTTGACAGGATGCACATTGTAACCATTGTGTTACTGTCAGCGGAAAGCTCCTCCAGACGTCCGTCACCCGGATACTAGTACTTCATTGTGGTGACTCGCTGGCCTGAAATGAATAATTCAATAATATTGTAATAATATTCCTACTTCAATAACATTTTTTATAAACAATGCTTATTCACTTTCTCTCAAAATATTGCTTATTTAGAAAACAACATTCTTCTGAAATAGAGAAGTTTAAGGAAAATTAATCAAAGTGTGTAACATTTGCTACTTTAGAACAATCTTGAACAATTCATCTGATATGTCTAAAACTCAAACAGCATATTCTTTGTAAACAGTAAACTCAACAGATGCATCAGTTTAATGACAGTGTACTACAGCTCTTTATATCAATGTCACACAGAAATTCACTCTTGTTTTAATGAAACACGTTTTGATATTTGTATTACCTGTATGTATTTAATCATGAAATACTTTGTTTAGTCTGACCATGCTGAAAACATACTTTCACTAGAGTGAAATAAATAAGATTTTTATTAAAATCAGGTGAAATATCACGTTTTGTCACACCTACAGTCAGTCTGCCTCATTGACACTATGGTTTTCTGAGTAAGGTCATGAAGATCGCTAAGAAAATATAAGACTTGAATTTATTTTGTCAAATACAATGTTTATCTCTTCATGTGGTTTACTAAAGTTGATGTCTTGACTTGAAAATATTAACTTTGTCAGATCACAAGATGAGATATTATTAAACATATTTTATTGTCCAAAAAGACAAAGGGATTGGGCACAAGGGCAGCACTTATTACCGCCTTCTCCCTATATACAGTTATACATAATATTGCATAATGAAAATGAACAATTTACAGTTGAAACTTCACATTGTGGAAACATAGTGCACAATATATATACAGTGCTCATATGAAGGATATGTACAATGTGCTGGAAAGTGAAGACAGTGTGCATCTCATACATATCCTAATATTATACATTTTATTAACATGTTTACATGATTAACAGTTTGGAAACAATACTATGCTAGCTACTGAATCTGTTAGTCGTTTCTATACATTTGTGTACAGACAAGAATATTTTTGTATTCAGGAAAACTTTAAGTTTGGATCCCCCAAAAGAATACTATGTAGAGTTTTTTGTCCTCCAAGATTATCGATAGCTGTCAGTAATGTCTCCCTAAAATCATCATATAAGGTACATTCGAAGAAGAAATGGAATGAATTTTCACAAGGAGCATGCTATACAAGGAGCATGAGATAAATTCATGCTATCATCGTTATTTGACAAGGAAAACAAATTTCTTCTATGTATTTATATTTTTTTATTTTTCTCGTTTTGATTGAATTATAAAAAAATATCAAAATAATCACACCACTTGACTTGACTGAAATAAACTAAAGTTCTAAAGATTGTTAACAATAGTAAAATATTACATCATAACAATATAATTATTGCAAAATGACACAGTAAACTATATTTTTACATATAAATTGATATGATAAATAATCAATAATACATGGCAATTGCTTGCACAAAAGAAATCTTTTTGTTTTAAAAGTTTCAAAACATGTTTGTGGACATAAAACCAAATGGGTTTCACAATTAAACAAAGGGAATTAATGAGTTATGATTGCAATACGCATGGGAATTAAAAATAATTCTGTTTATACTTTAAGTTTTTAGTAATGTCAATATCAATTTATGCATATGAAATATTTGAATACAAACTGTTAAAGAGTTATCTGTTTCTGTAAATTATATAAAGATCACATGTAGATTGAACATTTACTGGACATTAATTAGTTGGATTTTTGTTCATTTCATGACATGATTAAATTGGTACAGTAAAGTAAATATAATTTTGGTGGAAATATTAATTGTTACCAAAATTGCAGATCAAACTGTACTTTACTCCAAATATTTACACACCCTTTATGTAATAATTCAGTTGAAATATTACACCTCATGCTATCTAATCTGACAACATTGACAATCAAAATAACAACTGTTCACAATCACAACAGCACAAGTAGATCTAGAGGTCTAATATTTTATTGGAATGCATTTGAGTCCATTACAATTTACATCAAATACGCAACTGATGCAAAATTCTGATTTGTTACGATTGTAAATTCTCAGTAGGTTACAATTTGATACATTATATCAACATAGGCCTATATCAATTAAGTTAGTTTCTGACATATATCTAGATATGGTCAAAAGGTGAATATTTCGACTTCAAATAAAACCCGCAAAGTTATTTAAACTCACAATAGATAGTTTGGCTTAATGGTGTGTAAACAATGAATTATTCTTTACAAGATTTCAGTAGCATTTGTATTAAGTCTGTTCAGCTACCATAAACTGCACTGGGAGTTACCAGGTGGTCATGGATATTTTAAATTGAAATCACAACAGAACGGCCAGAGTCAAATTTATATCGGTAAGGAGACCAGATAACAGTAGACTAGTTTGTCAATAAGAATAATGTTCAATACTTACGATAAATGTACCGGGGTGGTTAAATTGTCACAGTTTGTCCCGATTGCGTGCCTTGTTGACATCTCCGTGTGTTTCATGTGCTATCCAGCCTTCACCTTCTGCTCTCCAAGCCTCGCTTTCAAACCGGAAGTAGCGAAGTGTGAAAAAGATCAATACTATCGCTAGAACCAGTCAAAACTCCTTTCTGTGTTGGGTGGCCACAACCATGCTTGGAGTTGAACTCGCAACCGACGGACCGTTATGTTTACAAACAAGCGATGAGCGAGACAATCCAGTGATTGACATAATGAGCATCAATCCACGCAATTGGGATTTGATGACATGCATCAACCAAGTCAGCGAGCCTGACCACCCGATCCCGTTAGTCACCTCTTACGATAAGCGTAGTCGCCTTTTACAGCAAGCATGGGTTGCTGAAGACCTATTCTACCCGGATGCCATTTTTATTTCCCTTTTAAGGAATAAATGCATTAATATTAACATCAGAAACTTGTCGAAATCTTACGTATAGCTCGTGTGTAGTGATACATGCTTTCCATTGCCGTATGAAGTTTCTCTGAACCAAAATACAACCGCTTAACTCCTTCATGTCATATTCCTTCGCCGAGAAAAAAATGTTCCTCTGATTATTTTAAACAAAATACTTGAACAGACTTTTGCAGAATAACTGAAACTTTAATAACGGCAATTTGATTATGTATGTGGTGTAATTTCACTTTATATATATAGCTTTCGAATCAAACCGCTCTCTCACTTGAAGAATGTCTCGCGGAGGAGAGGTCAGAGTATGCTTCAGTCGGTGTCACTATCACTTTCATTGACAATCCGGCGTCTATTGACTGGGCTTGGAGGTTTAACAAGATTAATCGTTATGTTTCCACCAGTAATGTTGCCAGCAAACATACTGTTGACACCATCAGAAACATTTATAATTAAAGACCGCTGACTGTGTTGTCTACTGGCGATTTGGAGGGGCCGCTCTGCATGACGGGAGTTTAATCAACAAGCTGATGTCACAGTGTGGGATAAAGTGTTTCGTGAAATAATGTTGGTTATTTGCTTGTGCTGGTCAGGATTAATATGAATTTTTGACTTTTAAAAGGTAACAAACAGTTGCAACATTTTCTTGACTGTGTTTTTGTTTTGACTGTCTAGGATCACACCATCGATCATGCCGTCCTCAACAGCCACAAATCTACCTCGGGCATTGGAGGCTTTGTGGTCGTCGTCGGCGCGCTTCGCCGATGTTGTTTCGATGCATTCGTCACCACTCGCCCCTTTCCGTAACCTGCAAGAAATAACACGAGTTGGTCACGAATGGTTTCGATGATGAAACGTTGGTCACAGGGAATTTTGCCCTCATCACAGTCAAATTCAAATTCGGTACCATCAATCTGTAACCTGTAATGTCAACACGTATATCACTGTAGCACTTCCCCTTTGATTAAAACATTGTCTCCAGCATCAAAGGTATCCATGTTGTTTGTACACACCTACTCACGTGCACCGGCGAAAAAAGCCCCACTTCCGGTTATCTAATTTGCATATTTATGTCTTTGGGGTATGACATACATGATTTTATGTCATAAACTTATGTCATGAATAAATCCTCAGTTAAATGATATATTGGTTATTATCTTCGACACACGAAGTGAGAAGGTGCTGTACTGTTATCCTATGTTTTTTCACAGGCTTTATAAACTCGAAAATCTTCTTATGGCATTTTTCAGGCTGTCCTAATGGAACGGAATACACACAGAGTAAGCAGACCCCCCCCCCCCCCCCCAAAAAAAAAAAAAAAAAAAATGAATAAAAAAATAAAAATAAATAAATGAATAAATCAAATCAAATCAAATGAAAAAAATAAAAATAAAAATTAAAAAAAATCAAAAAAAGAAAGAAAAAAAATCTATTAGATCTATAACAAACCTATTTGGTCCATGTATGCAACTTGAAGTAGGTGTCAATGGTTAAAAAAACATTGTCATTTCAAACATGGAATTGATCGGTTCCGGGTTTTTTGTGTGGATAGGAATAGATGAAGTGGGTGTTATATGCGGAATGCCTGCAGCCAGCAATAATCAAGCTATGTAATCAGTGGATGTATATGTTCTTGACAAGGAAAACCAGTGACCCTTGTCATAACAAGCCTGAGGAGCGATCCCCTTATATGACAAGCTTGAAGTACGTCAAATGACATACACACCCTCGCTCCAACTGTCAATGTATCAAAATGCAATATTTTCTGTCTACATATGACGTCATAATTCAATATTCACGTGAAAGCGTTTTGAAAGTTACTCCAGTGTTGATTTTGGAATAGATTTGATTCTAAGTAGTTGAGGTGAGGTGAAATGGGGTTTAACGTCGCGTCCAAGATTATTGCACTTATATAACGCCGTGCATGCTGGCTGTGGCTGCTTGTCCTAATCCGGACTGATGTCGATTTATAATGCTAGCCCACTGAGATGACATGCCGCAGTTTAACATTAATATCCCACTCAGACACAGTATTCAGACTCCGAGCCGACCAATCCTTGTTTTAGCCCCTTAATGCCAAGCGCCAGACAGGGTAACAACAAGTACCATCTTTTAACGTCTTCTGGTATGACGCAGCCGGGCATCGAACCCCGGACCTTCCGCTCTCCGGGCGGACTCTCTACGACTAGACCTCGGAGGCGGTCTCCTGGAGAGAGAGAGATATCAGAACTATTCATTGCGTTTCATAACATTGGTATTACACGGGCGCTCGTTTTGTATTCTATATTTTAGAAAAAAACAAAAACTGGGAGTTGTTTATCTTACAATATAACACCGCAGGGAGAATAAACCATGAGGGGCTCAGCTTTTGGATGCGATCGTTCGGCCACAGTGTTTATCTGAGTTGCCCAGCTACATCTATGGGAAACATCATATCCCTCTCAAAACTAACGTCGTCCAATTTACGTCATCAAGTTGCGAGCGCATATTAGAATCTCCAGAAAACTTTTGTATGCACATCTGTTTTTCGATTCATACCTCAATGAACCGAAAACAATACACAGTCATTGCTTATAGTTAAATTCGACAACGAAAACATGTTTTATCGACAATAGTTTAACTAAAAACAGGTGTATATATCAAAGCCGACAAAAATGACGACATTGATAAACATTCCAGGTGTAGGTATACATAATGTGGCGTGACATGAATCAGGTGATTGTTTAATTTATGCACATAACTTGACACGTCTACAAAGTCAGTAGCCAATCAACGGAGAGAAGGAACAAAACAATGTTCATTAGACCTGCCAATCAAGGCAAGAGGTGAGACGAACTGCAACAATCAAACTGTAACGAACCGGGATAAGGCGGCTGTTTCAAATGACATGGTCAGTTACCGCCAAATTCAAACATTAGTTCCCTAAGAACGGGAAGACACAGATGGAAATATGCTAGATCTCTAATTAGAAATGAAACCCGAAGACATGAAAGTTGTGGAACCTAGGCGAGCGGGAAAAAAACAGGCGAGCGAGCCTGCACGTTTGCTGTTTCTTTCCTTCACGGCCTTCGGTCTCAAAGGGTAGTTTGGACAATGAATATGCATTAATTTCGCTAAATGTCCTGTGCATGACGATAGACGTGAACAGAAAGGCAACTTCCTCTAATGTAATTTTGGGATTCCCCGACATTCCGTAGTAACGAAAGTAGTCCGCCTCGGTGGGCGTGTCTTAATTTTTTAGAATTCACTGGGAAATGAATGCAAAAACACGTGACCGATTCCGCTAATCAGAATGCAGGAATATCAATGAACACAACGAAAATTTAATTATATCTTCTTAATGCTTGCTGCGCCTTTGGTGGATTGTGGTTGCGAATATGGTCGTACGTCAATAAACATCCTTTCTAATAGTCACGCAACAACAAGTTACAATCCCGACTGCATAGCAAAATGATCATACAAGGTAAGGTTATTTTTTTCTATTGCTATCATTGCAGCTGTTAATCCATATTTGTTTCTGGCATTGGTGTCGATAATGTTCAGTGAGATGATATACTTCAACATCTTTTCCCTGTTACCAACGCATGCCAAATGAAGGATGTTGTTGCCATGGTCATCTGCTAGTGACACATCAGCTCCAATCCTTCTGAGCAAGTCAAATGCCTTTCGATGACCCTTTGCAGCCGCGGTCATTATCGGGGTTCTCCCATACTGTCCTTTACTGTTGACGTCTACACTGGTCTGTAGAAGGATGTGCTTCACCATATCAACATTACCCCCAAGACAAGCAATATGGAGGATGTCTTCTCCATCCTCATCCTTCAGAGACATATCAGCACCATTTTCTACCAGCTTTTCAAAAAGGTCGCGATGTCCACCAGATGCTGCAGTCATCAATGGTGTTCTCCCGAAACTTCCCCTACTATTGATATCAACAATATGTAGGGACATGACATATTTCACCATCTCGACATGGTCTAGCATGCAAGCCACATGCAAAATGTTCTCACCATCATCATCTAGTTGCGTCAAATCACCCCCTTCTTTCATAAGCAGATCAAGTACCTCTCTATGACCCTTCTCTGCTGCTATCATCACGGGCGTCCGCCCATACTGACCTCTACTATTAATGTCAATTATCTTTCTTGATACGATGTATTTCACTACCTCACAACTGCCCCCAAGACACGCTACGTGAAGAATGTTGTATCCGCCATTGTCCACTGGTGACAAGTCACATCCCTTGTTCACTAGTACCTCAAACGCTTTCCAATTTCCTTTAACAGCTGACATCATCAATGGTGTCCTTCCATACTGTCCCCTTCCATTTATTTCAACACTCACCTGTGAGAGGACATACTTCACCATCTCTGCATGTCCTCCTATAAAGGCTACATGAAGAACTGTGTTGCCATCATTATCCACCAATGACACATCTGCTCCTTTAACAACAAGTAAATCAAATACACCCTTAAACCCCCCGCCTACAGCCATCATCGTTGGCGTTCGGTCATATTTTCCTCTACTGTTGATGTCCACAATGTCTCGTGATAGTATATTCTGCACAACATCCACATTACCTCCCAGACAGGCCACATGGAGGATGTTGTTACAATCATTATCAACGAGTGATAGGTCACCTTTATCCATAAAGAAGTCAAACAATTCTCCGTGACCAAATTCAGCTGCCATCATCATCGCTGTCCTGCCATAATGACCTCTGCTATTGACGTCCACAATGCCTTGTAAGAGGATGTACTTCACCATTTCCACATCACCTCCCATACAAGCCACGTGAAGAATATTGTACTCATTATCATCTACTACTAACAAGTCCCCTCCTCTTCTCACAAGAAGATCAAAGACTTCTTTTTGTCCGAATGCTGCTGCCTTCATCACTGGTGTCCGGCCAGATTTACCTCTTATGTTAATGTCAACTTGAGCCTGATCCAACATGTGCTTCACGAAGGCCACCTTCCCATCTCTGGATGCAACATGGAGCTCAGAGTCTTCAACTGTCTGGCTGCGTTCATCATCTGAACAGAAAACCCTTTCATCAGTTAGTAATGCTATCCCCATTCCTGAATGTACTTCTTTAAGTCTCTTGAACAAGAACGTGATGCTTTGAGTACTGCTACCGTTGAGTGAATATAGGTTTTATATTTTACTCACTTAAGAAAGTAAGACAAACAGTAACTTGTTTCCAAGATCACTTGGCAGAGGGGTTACAACGGTTGCGACACATATGTCTACTAAAAGGTTCATAATTCATGTACTGGTCCGAATAGTGCTAACATGTATTATATACAACGTAACAATTTTACCTTCACTCTGTTGTGAATACCCTGTTCTGCTATATATAACAGTCGTAGCATTATTGGATGCTCTTGGGTTCGCCAATCTCTGTCCATCAGCTGAACCTGTGCGGGAGAATGTGAGAATTCATAGAATGACCAACTATATTTGGGTGGGCGGTTGTATTGAGTATCATGGTTAATCTTTGAGACGGAGATATGACTGTACATCTACAATATATCTCCGAGACTGTTATCTGCATGATTAATACCTGTCCAACAAGTATGTATGCCTTTTTTCGATTTTGTGATGGAATTAACGAGGACTTAAATCAATCTTGTATGACTGATAATTGGCTTTGCAAAATATATAACCATCAATTTGCTTTGCAACTGTTATACATACTTCTGTGTGTTTGATTGAAGCTGCAGTAAGGGTGATAGATACATCGAAAGCAACTTTAAGGTGTAGCTAACATTATAATGTGGACATAATCAGGCCAAACGCTCATGACAAAGTCGGGCTGCTTCTGACAGTTATAAGGCTTGTTTCTCATCGGTATGTAATATAGAATGTTATAAGACCATGTCACTTACCACATACATGTTCGATGTAGTTTCCCACGCCTCCGTGTGCAATGCCAGCTATGTTCAGGTTATTGATAGGTCCAGTTCCTGAAATCAGATTGTATTCATAACAACATGATGATATGGAATTGTAGTTCAGATGTGTGATCCCGGATTGGAATTGGTCCCCAGTAATCAATGCTTGTGGTACAGGTTGACTGGAATGAATCGGCTCGTCAGATCGGTTCCCTTGGTTCATTGCCCTTCATACCTGATATCTTGGGGCGTTTCTCATGATGTCAACCACTTGTTTGTCCTCCCATATTATTCAGAGCTGTAATAGACCCGTGAAGGTCAGGTTTAGAATAGATCTTCAGCAACCGATGCTTGCCGCCAAAGGTGACTATGCTCGTCGTAAGAGGCAACTAACGGGATCGGGTGGTCAGACTCGCAGACTTGGTTGATGCATGTCATCATGTCCCAATTACGTAGATCAATGCGCATGATGTCAGTCACTGGATTGTTTTGTCCAGACTCGATTATTCACAGACCGACGGCATATAGCTTGAATATTGTGCGGCGTTAAACAACAAACAGAGCAGTGATACTGCTGATTTCAGCGTAAAAACCAACATGCATGGAACTTACTTGAATTATGTCTAAAGTGCAACCGGCAAGAGATCACAGTTGCAATGATGAACTACCGACAAACTCAATACAGGAACATTGGAGAGGTAGCACAACAACTGACCAGACAAACAATGAAGAGGAAATCAGCACTGTAACCGTATGGGGAGCACGGGTGGCCCAGTCGTCTAAAATGCCGCGATTCGCTGTGCAAAAAAAAAAAAAAATTGCGTCCCTTGGGCACGCCAGATACCTATGATTGTGGGTTCGAATCCCGGTTCCCCCTGATTATGTTTCTAGGTTTGTCAGCACCATTGTGGGTTTCATTAAAGTGGTAAACGTCTGAGACCAGCATCACTTCGTGCTTTCCTCCCACATTCAGCTGACACACCGTTTAAATACTGTTAAAACGGCGTTAAACCCAACTCACTCACTGTAACTGTATGTAAATAAAAAACACTTACCTGCGGTATTGACAGTGATATTAATTATTTGACGTCCCTGTTTGTCGTCGCTGGTCATGACAGTATAAGTTACTTGTAATGTTTATTCCGTCTTCACAGACGGACTGCAAGGCGATAGATCAACTCAAAACGCCAACGTCACAATAAGCTGCGTCCACAGGACAACTGGAAAAAGAGTGATAAAAGGATGACGAGATATGATGGTAGTGTGTCGTAATACAGTGAATTCGCTTACAGGGTGATATTGCAGGCTTCTGATCTATAATTATGACCACCACATGACCAACATAACAAACACCTGGGGTGCGTTGCAAAGCGCCAACCGCATGCAAGCGATGTACAGCGATTCGCCGTACAACGGGGCGCTAACTTTCAGCCACTTGCAATCATACCAATTGCTGACGGAGGTCGCAACGTTCTCAAACCAAAATGGCGGCTGAGTTCGACAGCGGAACAGGACATGCTTGACTGGATCAACTGGGAAATGACCAAAGGCAGCTAACACCCGTCATCCTCAGTCTGCTTCAAAGTAGTCATTAATGTCATCAGTTCGTCATATCGAGCCTCTTCTATTACGTTCTTCATTAGGGGAAGCGGTTGTTGCGCCGCCATTTTGAAAGAGTGCGCAAGCGCTTCGAGCTGTTGCTGACCCCGGAATGAGCGATTAATTTGTTTACTCTAAGCTATTCGTGGCTTGCAACGCGCTCATGGATTAATCAACAAGTGTCAACCAAAACATGTGTGACAAATCCCTACCATATACGGTTTAAAGTGCGCATTGGTGGCGTTCTTGATTACTGATGTTGACAAAGTTCATAGTCCACCACCTCGATACCCAGGACCAGTGCATCACGTGTTGAGTATCGTCTAATCGCAACCTACGTGAAGTTGGCCGCCGCCTGTCTACTCGAACAGATAGACCGGAGCCCAGTCAATTTGGCGACTAGCCAGGGACTTCATAATGTATGCGTAAATCAAGAACTTGAGGACAGGTTGAAGAATTCCTCTGTGCATGGCAGTAGACACATGTGTCCTATGTATACATTTCCTATTCCGTACGTCAAAGCTGCGAGTTGATTTAATTTAAATATATATATAAGTTAGGCAGTTTTGAAATTTAGAAAGGTATTTTGTAATTTGCATGAAATGAACAATCTGTTACAGAGCGTGTGACTAACTGTGCCATCAACACTAGGGGTAGCCTCGTGGTTAAAGTGTTCATTCGCCACGCCTAATGCCTAGTTCGATTCTCCACATGGGTACCATGTGGGAAGCCTATTTCTGGTGTTCCTGCTTTGATATTGCTGGAATATTACTAAATGGTGGCGTAAAACCAAACTCATTCACCCTCACAACACTATACCTTTCTGAAAGCTCATTTCACCCACAGCAGAATGACAACTTGCCCACCGTGGCTAACTGGACTCCTACCAGGTCCGCGCCCTCCGCTCAGTGAGTACGTGCTGTGCTGCATCCACAAAGCATCCTACCCAGAGTTCCATGCGGCCGGCAGCCAGCTAGCATAGTACCTCTGCCACAGGCCAGCGCCATATGACGATTCGTCACGTCTTTCACAGTCCATTCAAGATATTGCATATGTTTTTCATCCGTTTCATGTTTGACAAGTCTACACTTTTTCATAAACAAATGTCAAAGAATGGTTAACTTTCATTGAGAAAGTATGCAAATACGTAAAAATCTACTTGTTTTTGCGTAGTTATCCTATGTTTACATTGGTTGTACGGCTCCACGTTCTGTCATCGAAGCCCGACGGAGAGCTAGCGACACGGTCACTTTGATGCATAAATATATATTGTCATGCAACTCACTGTCGCAGTTGTAGTAGCATATCTATATAGTTATGCAAAACAATATGTAAAGCGCCCCCAAATACTTGCATTAGTCCGTTCTATACTGATTTCTGAAAAAAGCGCGTTTGTTTACAAACAAGAGAAAAGTCCGGTCACGTGATATGCAAATTAGCCTGTGGCAGTGGTGTTATGCTGAGTCACCACTGCGACGGAGTGTGCATAGCAGCTGTGTATGAAGCCGCTTTGATCATGTCTATTATTAGCCACCTGGTGAAGATACAGGTGATAAGATACTGAATCCGTGCGTCACACGTGTGTCGTACAAGGTTGACCTTGTTTTATTCGTTTTGAATAAAATATCTGATAAGGCTGAGTCAACATGACATGCAACGAGGGAGTTAACAAGCCCATTCAACTTTTACGACATTCAATACTTTGCGTCAACATTGCCTCTCAAGGAATATTTATGCTGTTGCGTTAGGTACCATAATAAGGGTTCAATATCCATAAAGAATCAAGTTATTATTATATTGTTAACGTATATAAATGTTTATCATATAATGGGTGGGCTTCTTGGGAGGATAAAGCTAACGGATAAAAAACATATCCGTTGGGGTCATATGCGCTTAGATACGCAAATATCAAAGGTCAAGTAGGGACTACTTTCACTGTTTATAAACAAACATGGCGTCGAGCTTGTCACTCGAAACAGAATTAACCATCGGGAATCCAGTGGTTGATATCATGAACATCGATCTACGTCATTGGGATTCCATGACATGCATCAACCAAGTCATCGAGCCTGACCACGCGATCCCGTTAGTCGCCTCTTACGACAAGCATAGTCGCCTTTTACGGCAAGCATGGGTTGCTGAGGACCTATTCTACCCCGGAATCTTCACCGGTCCCGTAATGGCTTAGGGTAACAGCTACCCAACTATATCGTTCGGAATTGACTGCGTTCGGTCGGATAGAAATCAATGAGTTCTCACAGTGGCTGATAGAATTTGATAGGAGATAAACATTTTGTGTTTGCGAATTATCGGGTGCTGTTGACCATTTGATGCCCTAAAATGTCTTTTGAAACATACGGCGTTAGCGAGAGGTAGCAAATGTTAAAATTTGAAACCACATAATGTTCATCGACATTGTGACATACAAACGTTATCAGTAATTTCACGAAGCATTTTCTTTCTACGAGAACTCTGTTAGAGAGTCACGCCGTCACTCTAGAATGATATGACGTCAGGATACGCTGAATGAAATCGTATCTACTTCCGTGATAACTGACCCCATCGAAATTTTGTTTTCATAATGTTCTATTTGTTTCTGAACTAAATCAAAGTTGTTCTGAAAATATTTATTAACGTTAATAAATTGGTTTGTTGATTCACGCGGCACTCAGCAATATTCCAGCAATATGACGGCGGAATGTAAATATTCGAGTCTGGAGCAGACAATCCAGTGACTGATATCATGAGCATCGATCTACGTCATTGGGATTCGATGACATGCATCAACCAAGTCAGCGAGCCTTACCACCCGATCCCGTTAGTCGCCTCTTACGACAGGCATAGTCGCCTTTTACGGCAAGCATGGGTTACTGAAGACCTATTCTAGGTACCCCGGAATCTTCACGGGTCTCATTCACTGACAAAGCCCATGCCTAGTATCATTTGGCAAAGCGACCCGCCCAAAAAGAGAGTTGGTGTAACAAATCAATTAACAAGGGTACATGCTAGACAGCGGCGGCGCATTGAAGACACCAGAAGATTGAAAACAGCCTTGGGGTTATTGTTGCAAATGTAAATCAAAGATTGGCCCAACTTATGCCCCGTTACCGGCTTGTTCTGGTCCTGCCTTC
This sequence comes from Haliotis cracherodii, assembly GCF_022045235.1. Taxonomy (NCBI): domain Eukaryota; kingdom Metazoa; phylum Mollusca; class Gastropoda; order Lepetellida; family Haliotidae; genus Haliotis; species Haliotis cracherodii. Next base: position 7,725,077 of record NW_027266278.1, read on the forward strand.
GTCATTTCATTTTATCCATGATAATATAGGGAATATGTCTGGAAAAACAGCCTGTGATAGCAGTACAGCAATGTTACTATGATGCCTTAAAACATCTTTTTACAAGACGTGCAAGGTGTGGACGGGCATTATCCAACGTGGCGTTACGGCCCTGCATATGCACCAATGGTAGAACTTGATCTTAAACGATGTCACCCCGGTTGCGACCGCCTCCGTGGTCTAGTGGTAGAGCGTCCGCCCGGAGAGCGGAGGTCCGGGGTTCGATCCCCGGCCCGTCATACCAAAAGACGTTAAAAGATGGTACTTGTTGTTACCCTGTCTGGCGCTCGGCATTAAGGGGCTAAAACAAGGACTCGTCGGCTCGGAGTCAGTATACTGTGTCTGAGTGGGGTATTCGTGTTAAACTGCGGCATGGTATCTCAGTGTGCTAGCACTATAAATCGGCATCAGTCCGGACTAGTACAAGCAGCCACACACACACACACACGTGCATGCACGTCGCTATATAAGTGCAATAATCTTGGACGCGGCGTTAAACCCATTTTCACCTCACCTCATCCCGGTTGTGTACGTCATTCAAATTGCCATTAACAACGATGAGTTGTGTTCCTCCACAAGTTGAGAGGCCACCCATACCATTTAAATTCTTCCTCGAAACTGACGACGTTGAGTAATGCAAGCGTCGCTAAAACCTTCTCTTGAACAAGTCATCTGTGAACAGTTTATCGCTGCAGTTTTGTCGTCTGAACCTCAGATGCTGTCTTCTTCAAGCTAGGCCAGCCTGAATGTGACGTGGAAGCAAAATTGGGTGTATTGTCGTGGACGGATGTTGTGCTCCCTGAACGAACACATTTCTGCCATTTATTGTCATTTTGGTATAGATGCACACACCGAATATTGTCTTTTGTTAATTAATAAACAGTACAGTACTACTCGCATGTTGTTGTTTTTAAAAGAATGAAAAACATCTTTTAAACACAATGTTAGAAAAAAAAATCATTATTTTCAGTTGGTCATATTTTATTTCCAAATTTATATTTCTTAATATGATTTTAAAGTTAAAAAAGAGCTTGCAGTGTTTTTTCGTTTAAATGTAGACATACCTCCTCAAATTTCATCGACATTTAACAATCGCAAATGTGTTTTTATCCCCCGCTCATTTCCATGACAAGCTCCACCTCGGTTAAAAAAGATTAGGGTTTGTTTAGATTTAATAATGTCATAAATTCTGCAACATGGGCGGCGGATATAGCCACGTTAGTGACAAACTCATGTTCTTGTTTGCTTAAATGGGCAATTAAAGAAATAATTTATAAACAAGATATCTTTTCAGCTGTTATAAGCATCAAAACACGTGAACCTATGCGTGCCAATGCAAGATCAAATATAAGTTTTCAGTGAAATTCACTGAAAAACTGAAATAACTCTTGGTGATCATGAGAATATGTCTTGTCACACAGGGCTTCGATTTCTAACAATTTGTAAATAAGTTTAATGTATTATGTTAATCATCATCATTATCAGATTTTACTTAAGCGTTAAGCGTCCGCCCAGAGAGCAGAAGGTCCGGGGTTCGATCTCCAGCCGCGTCATACTAAAGGAGGTTAAAAGATGGTACTTGTTGTTACCCTGCCTGACGCTCAGCATTAAGGGGCTAAAACAAGTACTGGTCGGCTCGGAGTCAGTATACTGTGTCTAAGTGAGGTATTCTTGTTAAACTGCGACATGGTATCTCAGTGAGCTAGCACTATAAATCGGCATCAGTTCGGACCGGACTAGTGCAAGCAAACACACATACTTATCACCTCTTGGTACAGATCAAATGGATGTTAAACTGAATTAAGTTTGGGGAGTGGAATTGATCGCCAGCGTTACAACTCAATAAAAATACATATTAACCAATATACGTGTTAGGATGTGATTCCCTCACCGTGCGTTGTCTAGTCTTTATTACTAACTACAAAGCGAAAAATTCATGAAACGCAATTCTGTTATCGATGTACATTGGAATGTCGAAATGACGATTTATACTTATTTATTATTGTCATAATAATTAAGTACTCAGGACTATTTTTATCAAAGTACCTCAATCCTTACGCGCATTCTGATTGATTTGTCGTATTTTCGCGCATAACATTCATCGACCTGGGGACGAGTCCTTTTGCAGGTTACGGAAAGGAGCGAGTGGTGACGAATGCTGAACAGCTGTCAGGGCTTTAACATTCGTCACCACTCGTCTCTTTCCGTAACCAGCTTTTCGGCTTGTCCCGGAATAACACGAGTTGGTCACGAATGAGGGCTTTAATGGATACATTCGTGAGCAACTCGTGTTATTCCGGGACAAGCCGAATAGCGACTCGTGCCCCTCTCATGGCCCTTTTTGCGACTGGGTTCCGTCTTAGCGCAAACGGGCATACCTAAAACAATTGTCAAGACGTTGCGTAATGGTTCACATATATTTCCCCATATATTATATATATTTCAGATGAAATGTAAAGCACATCGGCACGTGCGGAATTATACAGTATGATTGAACATATTTAACTGTGTCTTGGGTATATTTTTAGGTGCAAGACATATGTAAAATCAAAAATTATTTCTGAGGGATTATTTGTCAAAGAACTTGAAATCATACGGGCATTCTGATTGGTTTGTCGTATTTTCGCACATAACATTCATCGATAGGGGGACGAGTCTTCTTGCAGGTTACGGAAAGGGGCGAGTGGTGACAAATGTAATGGATAGTGGTGATTACCTCCCTTGAGTAGTCCTTCCGACATCGAGGCTTAAGCGCGATGGTAGTAGGCACTGTTTAGGCGTATGGAGTTATACAGTTACACCTCGTGACAGGTAAACAGTCTTGATTATTGCAGCTCCTTTTTTGCAACAGTCATAGACGTACTAGTATTAGAATTGCATGCATATCCTCTGTTAAACACAACGCTTAAAGGGCAAGTTCAAACGGAAATGAACCTTTTTTTCTTGTACTTTTTCCACATTAAAAGTGTTAACATAGAAGTGTCATAGACAAAAATATAAAAACATCATATTTAATTAACATGTTTTTTGCACTAAAACGATTTATATTTTTCACATTTACCAAGTGTTCTATTTCCATAACAAAAACACCATGGCTTATGTCCCTTGCAATATGACGTCATTGGTGCCAATTGATAAATATTATGACGTCATCATGCTTTGTTAGAGCCGCTTCACGTGGTGTAGGTACAGTTTTGTGATTCTAGCATCTCAGATGCCAGCCAGAATTGTGTTATGCTGAGTCACCACTGCGCCGGAGTGTGTCGTAGACCATGTTGTTTTACCGCAAACTGGTCCTTGATATCTTTTGCGTTGAGAATAGACAGGGACAGAAAAAGAAAGAAAGTGATTTTTGCGTGTACACTTCCCCTTTAACCAGGATTGCAAGGCTCTTCAACTGTTGAAACAAGCTTGTCATAGTCATGGACCAGTACTGACTGACTCCATGGTTTTACCTTGACTTACGACAGCTGGGGTCCAGTGGATTCCCAGTAATTAATTTTAAGGGTCCTTGCAAGCAATATGAGGGCCCTGTAAAGTAACCAAATGGTTTAATATATCGTGCATTGAGATAATCTCTTTAGAGCCTCGAATGATACTGGTCAGTTTAATGGATGAAATAACATACACCCATAAGTGTTCATTATGCGCTGTTGGTACAATTAATATTATTGTGCGTCCACGGGACGCAGTATATTATTTTTCTGCGTCCTTTATCTACATATGTGCCTACTGGACGCATGTGTGTAAGACGCGTGCAACCCTGTGGACTGTCTTCAGAGAACAGCACCATGGTAACTATGGATGCGTGTCCGCTTACAACACCAGGTTAAACACGCTTTGTTTTTCATACAAGTTTGGCCTCGTCAACTCCTTCAACGAGTACCTACTCGGGTCATGCTGATTTGGACTCTGAGACAATATTGTTGAGCGACTGAGTTTGATCCGTGCGTATTTGAGTCCTAGCTGGACAGTCTCAAGGGATACACGCATTTCTGGTTTCTAGTGGGTCGAGCGTATTGTGTCGAGATGACATATAATTCAATTGAGTGTGGGGTCGGTGTTGGGGTAGCAGTGTGGGTAGCTGAGTCAGGCGCTAAGGCCACTTGGCGTACGTGTCTGATTGTATGGTGTCAGTTGTCAGTTGATACGATTGGCGCAGTATATGTAAGGCGATCTATGCCGAGACTACTACAGGGCTTGGCCATTTAGTTTGTTTTTGGGTCAGAGGAGGGGAGGGGAGGGGAGGGGAGAGGGGGGATGTTAGGACTGAATATTTCATGACACCCCCTCCCTATTGTAAATGGCCAGTTCCTAAAAAATGTACAAATGTTCAGGCCACTTGATCGAGATAACAACAAAAACCATTAAAGCTTTCATTCCTTGTTCTCTTGGTTAGAAAGCTGCAATAAATGTTCTGTAAACATGAAATGAAATACCAAAATATACATTGCTATAACACAACTTCCACCTATTTCTGGTACAAACTTCTTCTTACAAATTGCAGCTGTTGCACCAAATATAGCAGCATTTGTTTGACTAAATATATAATTAATATTCAGCTACCAAGTAGATCTAAATAACACCGTTAAACTCCAGGATTCGGCAACAACACTGTATCATCGCCACAACAGGAGACTAATAATAATCTTCAGACGCCCTATAATGGACAAATAATATAAATACTTAAATATAGTAATTATAATAAGAATTAAAATCATGAAACTGAAGTCAGCAAAGTTTGTTTATAGGCGGATTTCAATATTTCAATACTACTATTAAGAACGGAGACATTATCAGCTGACTCGTGAAGATTCCGGGGTAGAATTGGTCTTAAGCAACCCATGCTTGCCGTAAAAGGTGACAATGCTTGTCCTGAGAGGCGACTAACGGGATCGCGTGGTCAGGCTCGGTGACTTGGTTGATGCATGTCATCGATCCCAATTGCGTGGATCGATGCTCATGATATTAATCACAGGATTGTCTGGCCCAGACTCGATTATTTACAAACCGCCGTCATATAGCTGGAATATTGCTGAGTGCGGCGTTAAACAACACACCAACCAACCAACATTATCAACGGTTGAATGTCCTGTGCGGAAACCTGTTTGAGCATCAGAAATAATGTTATTACTTTCAACATAACGTGTTAAGCGATGATTTATTAAACTGTGAACAATTACTATAAGACTGACAAACATAATCACCTTTCTTAGAAATAGGCAACCTAATTCCTCGCAAACAATTTTCAGAAAAGTGTCCTGTTTTCAATATATGATTAAACAATTCACAATAAACGTTCAATAACAGTTATTAATACCACAAGTTTTCAGTCAAGTATTCACGGTCTGTAAGCTGAAGCCCTGGCTTCTGGTTCCGTTACTTCAAATTCATATATAATTAATAGTTTGTTATATAATTGCTGACCCGTGAAGATCCGGGGTAGAATCTTTCAGAAGTTTGCTCGCTCAGAAGATCTGTTGTCAATGATGACCAAGGTAGATGATATTTCTTGTGAAGATCCGGGGTAGTATAGGTCTTCAGCAACCCATGCTTGCCTCAGAAGGCGACTAAGCTTGTCGTAAGAGGCGACTAACGGGATCGGGTATTCAGACTCGCTGACTTGGTTGATGCATGTCACAGTATCCCAATTGCGTTGGTCGATGCTCATGAGGTATCATAATGACTTTACATTGATAAAAAAACTTGAGTGTACCTAATTCTCATTTCGTCATGCTTGTCGCATGTGCTTAAGTTTGTAAGGGTCACAGACAGCAAGATTACAGTCATGACTGTCTTGTTATATTGATTATATCCATAATACATCCGTTGGTCCCACTTTTATGAAACCTATGGGGTTATGGTGTAACTTTTGCAGTCCCATAGGGAATAACAATGTAGGTTTTTTCTGCGCATAAAATGAGGAAAAAAAGAATGCATAAAACGTCCTTTTTCAAAGTATCTGTCGCTACTAAAAAGACCGTATGGAGAAACTCAAATGATAATGTCTTAATAAACCTTCGCAGAAATTTATGTTATGAAAACTTTAAGGCTAAAATATTTGCTTAAAAATACTGGAATCACTTGCATTTGGCAACGTCAAAACATTGCTAATGATACAGATGAATAATTACTTGGAATATTATCATAATTTATATAGTAGATACGACCAAATATGGCACGGGTATGGTCCCCCGTGCCCCCCAGGTAGTCCCTTGGGCACACCAGAAACCTATGATTGTGGGTTCGAATCCTGGTTCGCCTCGATTATGTTTCTAGGTTTGTCAGCACCGTACCCGTCCTCGTGGGTTTCGCCGAAGTGGTAAACGTCTAAGACCTGCATTACGTCGGGCTTTCCTCCCACATTGAGCTGGCACGCCGCGATATAACTGGAATACTGTTAAAAGCGGCGTTAAACCCAACTCACTCACTCACTAACAACACTACCGACAGTCAAATCCCTGCTACAATATTCCCTACATTCTTGGTGTGCGGATAGCCATCACGTACCACTTGAGTGGTCACTTTCCGGGACATAAAAAACTCAACCCGACCATTCAGATACGTATTTCCGGTCTGTGATATCACTGATACTCACTTTAAGATTTGATCAAAGTGGTGAAGGTCTGAGTCCCGCATCACTTCGGGATTTCCTCCCACATTAAACTGACACCCAACAATATAGTGAGTGAGTATGGTTTTACGCTGCTTTAAGCAATATTCCAGCAATATCAGCAATAAACCTATGATTGTTGGTTCGAATCCCGGTTAACCCCGATTATGTTTCTAGGTTTGTCAGCACCATACCCGTGCGCGTTGGTTTCACCGAAGTTGTAAACGTCTGCATCACTTCGGGCTTTCCTCCCACATTAAACTGACACGCCGTGATATAACTGGAATACTGTTAAAAGCGGCGTTAAACCCAATTCACTCGTTACATCCTTGCCTGTAGTTCTGCTTCTGTACAGTTTCGTGCATTTAACCTTAGTGATGATATTATCTGTTCGAATGTTTCGGGTGTTTTATGACATATCTCAAAGTTGCTGCGTACGAGCCCTTCTCGCAGAACCTACATCCTTGCCTGTATTGCTGATTTTGTACAGTTTCGTGCATTTTACCTTATGGCGCACATTATCGCGCACTGTTCGAATGTTTCGGGTGTTTTATGACATATTTCAAAGTTGTGGTGTAGAATATGTTGTGTACTCTTCTCGCAGAACCACCTACATGTATTTTCAGATGGGTTACACAGATGTCCTGTTGCTGTCCGTCAGTGTATTTCGATCCAAGAAGAAGTTAAAGATGACGTTTTTGAGCCTTCTGACTGTTGTGTTCCTCTTCGCCAACACAATAGAAACAGGGGTTAAATTAGGTATGCTGAGAACAAGGGAGTTCGATGTTACTGATTGTATCTACCCTGGAATTTGCCGTGCCATGACACAGGATGAGACAGAGTACTTCGTTACAACCGACAACAAACGTTCTTCTCAAATCTTAGTGTGCCAGTGGAATATAATAGAACAGCATGGCATGATCATTCCGTCGTGCCAAACATAGTACACATCACGTGGTACGGAGGTCCAAAGAGGAACACATTTTTATTCCACCATTTTGTGTCCTTGTTAGCCATCCATAAATTTCTGAAGCCCAAGGTGATACTCTTCTGGTTTGATCTGTTACCGGAGGGGGTCTACTGGGACCAAGCTACGGATGGCTTCCCGGAGATAGTGTTGGTGTACAGGGCCCCGCCCACCACCATCCTAGGACAGGAAGTACACGTCCCAGAGCACCAATCAGATGTCATCAAGATCGAGGCGGTGATGGAGTTTGGCGGCATCTACATGGATTTTGACGTCCTTGTTGTTCAGCCTTTCTCAGCCCTATATCAGTAAGTCATTCTCACCTTCACATCAGTATGTCAGATAAAGTTCTTCACACATCTACATGGATCTTGACGTCCTTGTTGTTCAGCCTTTCTCAGCCCTATATCAGTAAGTCATTCTCACCTTCACATCAGTATGTCTGATATAGTTCTTCACACATCTACATGGATCTTGACGTCCTTGTTGTTCAGCCTTTCTCAGCCCTATATCAGTAAGTCATTCTCACCTTCACATCAGTATGTCAGATATAGTTCTTCACATATCTACATGGATCTTGACGTCCTTGTTGTTCAGCCTTTCTCAGCCCTATATCAGTAAGTCATTCTCACCTTCACATCAGTATGTCAGATATATTTCTTCACACATCTACATGGATCTTGACGTCCTTGTTGTTCAGCCTTTCTCAGCCCTATATCAGTAAGTCATTCTCACCTTCACATCAGTATGTCAGATATAGTTCTTCACACATCTACAATGTCTTCACTGCATCAGAGCGACCTGTGAAGATCCGGGGTAGAATAGGTCTTCAGCAAACCATGCTTGCCGTAAAAGGCGACTTAGCGGCGACTAACGCGATCGGGTGGTCAGACTCGCTGACTTGGTTGGAGCATGTAATCGATCCTAATTGCGTGGATCCTAATCGATGCTCATGATATCAATCACTGGATTGTATGGTGCAGAGCTGGAATATTGCTGAGTGCGGCGTAAAACAACAAACCAACCAAACCAACAGAAGCAGTCGTTCTCACAGCTGCATCAGTAAGTCAGATATTCAGTAAACTACGGTTATAACGAACTCGAAGGGACCACTAACTTTAGTTTGTTATAACCGTAGTTCGTTATAAGCATGTATACAGCATAACTATAGCAAATAGTCGGGACCAAAAAATCAGTTTGTTATATCCGTCAGTTCGTTATAAGCGTTTTCGTTATAAACGTACTTTACTGTAATTGTACCCTACTCCACATCAGTGTGTCATTAATAGTCGTAATCGCCTCTACATACTTGTGTCATAAATTGTCGTTCTCATCCCATCGTTGTTGTTAGCGTGAGTGCTGTTTGGGCAGAAACAATAATCAATAAGGGACGTTTTTAAAATCCAATGTAACATGATAAAATAAATACTATTCAAACTGTTTCCCTCTAATGCAGATACGAAGTGACGATGGGGTACGTGACACCGGACGGCCTCTGTAACGGCATAATTGTAGCGAGGCCGTGGGCAGATTTCCTCAAGATCTGGTACTAGAAGTACAAAACACTAGATGACAGTGTCTGGGGCTATCATTCTGTCCAGCTACCTGCAATACTGGCCCAGAAGTACCCAAACCTCATAAACACAGAACTCCGGTCCATGAATCAACCAAATCCGGTAGAAAGTTTTGGACTTCTTTACGGAAAAGAGTCGTTTGATTGGCAAGTTTCAAACTATGCTATCCATACTTGGATTCGAACTCAGTTAATTTCAAAGAAACTGAATGCATGGTCGATCAGAACCTGGGACTGTGTGGCTGGTGAAATATTTAGATACATATACTATGGGAATAAAACGCTTATACAACCCCTTGGTAGAATATAGGAAACTTCAAGAACAGGGATAAAACTTGTATACAACCACTTGGTGGATGAAGCGTTATCTGCTATGGAAATAAAACTGTTTTACAACCAAATGGTGGATGATACGGTATGTAAAATTCGTATACAACCACGTGGAAGATGACAATTTGACATTCAGGTAGTCTACCTTCCAGATAAGGCTCTTTTACCAAAGATATCTTGAGGTGTATCTTTGTCTAGCCCAACATGGTACAGCAAACTACGGTTATAACGAACTCAAAGGGACTACTATTTTTAGTTCGTTATAACCGTAGTTCGTTATAAGCGTGTTCGTTATAACCGTAGTTTACTGTATTGACAAAATGTTTCATTACAGTCCCTAAAAACCTACTTGCCTTTTCCTCTGAACATTTCATGTTTTGTCCTGCCTCACCCCTAAACACGATATACACCACCTTGCCTCTTCTCCTGAACATTTCATGTTTTGTCCTGCCTCACCCCTAAACACGATATACACCACCTTGCCTCTTCTCCTGAACATTTCATGTTTTGTCCTGCCTCACCCCTAAACACGATATACACCACCTTGCCTCTTCTCCTGAACATTTCATGTTTTGTCCTGCCTCACCCCTAAACACGATATACACCACCTTGCCTCTTCTCCTGAACATTTCATGTTTTGTCCTGCCTCACCACTAAACACGATATACACCACCTTGCCTCTTCTCCTGAACATTTCATGCTTTGTCCTGCCTCACCCTTAAACACGATATACACCACCTTGCCTCTTCTCCTGAACATTTCATGTTTTGTCCTGCCTCACCCTTAAACGTGTCATACACTGACGTGCCTCACCCCTAAACACGATATACACCACCTTGCCTCTTCTCCTGAACATTTCATGTTTTGTCCTGCCTCACCCCTAAACATGATATACACCACCTTGCCTCTTCTCCTGAACATTTCATGTTTTGTCCTGCCTCACCCCTAAACACGATATACACCACCTCGCCTCTTCTCCTGAACATTTCATGTTTTGTCCTGCCTCACCCCTAAACATGATATACACCACCTTGCCTCTTCTCCTGAACATTTTATGTTAAGCCTTATCTCACACTGAAACACGATATACACCACCTTGCCTCTTCCCCTGAACATTTCATGTTTTGTCCTGCCTCACCCCTAAACATGATATACACCACCTTGCCTCTTCTCCTGAACATTTCATTTTTTGTCCTGCCTCACCCCTAAACACGATATACACCACCTTGCCTCTTCTCCTGAACATTTCATGTTTTGTCCTGCCTCACCCCTAAACACGATATACACCACCTTGCCTCTTCTCCTGAACATTTCATGTTTTGTCCTGCCTCACCCTTAAACGTGTAATACACTGACGTGCCTCACCCCTAAACACGATATACACCACCTTGCCTCTTCTCCTGAACATTTCATGTTTTGTCCTGCCTCACCCCTAAACACGATATACACCACCTTGCCTCTTCCCCTGAACATTTTATGTTTTGTCCTGCCTCACCCCTAAACACGATATACACCACCTTGCCTCTTCTCCTGAACATTTCATGTTTTGTCCTGCCTCACCACTAAACATGATATACACCACCTTGCCTCTTCTCCTGAACATTTTATGTTAAGCCTTATCTCACACTTAAACACGATATACACCACCTTGCCTCTTCTGAACATTTCATGTTTTGTCCTGCCTCACCCCTAAACACGATATACACCACCTTGCCTCTTCTCCTGAACATTTCATGTTTTGTTCTGCCTCACCCCTAAACACGATATACCCCACCTTGCCTCTTCTCCTGAACATTTCATGTTTTGTTCTGCCTCACCCCTAAACATGATATACACCACCTTGCCTCTTATATATATACATGATGTCATGTTGTTGTGCGAGGCATGACGAGGTTCATGTTGTTACTTAATGTCATGTAGCTGTGTGAGGTATGGCGAGGTTCATGTTGTTACTGCTAATGTCATGTAGCTGTGAGAGGTACGACGAGGTTCATGTTGTTACTGTTAATGTCATGTTGTTGTGCGAGGCATGACGAGGTTCATGTTGTTACTTAATGTCATGTAGCTGTGTGAGGTATGGCGAGGTTCATGTTGTTACTGTTAATGTCATGTAGTTGAGCGATGTATGATGAGGTTCATGTTGGTACTTAATGTCATGTAGTTGTGCGAGGTATGACGAGGTTCATGTTGTTACCTAATGTAATGTATGTGTGCGAGGTATGATGAGGTTCATGTTGTAACTGTTAATGTCATGTATGTGTGTGAGGTATGGCGAGGTTCATGTTGTTACTGTTAATGTCATGTAGTTGAGCGATGTATGATGAGGTTCATGTTGGTACTTAATGTCATGTAGTTGTGCGAGGTATGACGAGGTTCATGTTGTTACCTAATGTAATGTATGTGTGCGAGGTAGGCCGAGGTTCATGTTGTTAGTGTTAATGTCATGTTGTTGTGCGAGGCATGACGACGTGCATGTTGTTACTGTTAATGTCATGTTTTTGTGCGATGTATGACGAGGTTCATTATTTTACTGCTATTGTCATGTAGCTGTGCGAGGTACGACGAGGTTCATGTTGTTACTTAATGTCATGTAGTTGTGCGAGGTAGGATGAGGTTCATGTTGTTACTTAATGTCATGTAGCTGTGCGAGGTACGACGAGGTTCATGTTGTTGCTGTTAATGTCATGTAGCTGTGCGAGGTAGGATGAGGTTCATGTTGTTACTTAATGTCATGTATTTGTGCGAGGTACGACGAGGCTCATGTTGTTACTTAATGTCATGTAGCTGTGCGAGGTACGACGAGGTTCATGTTGTTACTGTTAATGTCATGTAGCTGTGCGAGGTAGGATGAGGTTCATGTTGTTACTTAATGTCATGTAGTTGTGCGAGGTACGACGAGGCTCATGTTGTTACTTAATGTCAAGTAACTGTGCGAGGTATGACGAGGTTCATGTTGTTACTTAATGTCATGTTGTTGTGCGAGGTTGATGAGGTTCATGTTGTTCCTGCTAATGTCATGTAGTTGTGCGAGGTACGACGATGTTCATGTTGTTACCTAATGTCATGTAGTTGTGCGAGGTAGGATGAGTTTCATGTTGTTACTGCTAATGTCATGTAGCTGTGCGAGGTGTGATGAAGTTCATATTGTTCCTGCTAATGTCATGTAGTTGTGCGATGTATGAGGTTCATGTTGTTACTTAATGTCATGTATGTGTGCGAGGTATGATGATGTTGATGTTGTTCCTGCTAACGTCATGTATGTGTGGAAGGTAGGATGAGGCTCATGTTGTTCCTGCTAATGTCATGTAGCTGTGCAAGGTAGGATGACGTTCATGTTGTTCCTGCTAATGTCATGTAGCTGTGCAAGGTAGGATGACGTTCATGTTGTTCCTGCTAATGTCTGCCACGTTTCTCCCATCTCTCGTCACGAATTTGCAGGAAAAGATCAGTAGACTTGTACAATCAATACGATCACTGTACGAACTTGGTTTTTCAACCGCTACTCCAACCCAGTCCCTTTCTCCAATGCAGCAAAACATGCTTTTAAGTAGCGGGATCAGCTTGTCATGTAGCTGTGTGTCATCGTATCGCAATTGCGTTCATCCAAGGTCACTATATCCATGACTAGATTGTCTGGTCCAAACTCGATTACTTATAGACTGCCGTAATATAACTGAAATATTGCAGACTGGGCGTTAAACAAACACACAAACCCCAATATCTCTCTCGAGTTCATGTTCCGGTCAGATCTCGCGAGATTCTAAGTGTTACTAATCACGTGACATGTCTACTTACAGCCCGACTCCTACTCTCTATAAGCAATTGGAATCTAATTGGGGAATGACGAATTTGCATACATGATATACGTATTTATGGGTACATCAAGGTCACTCGAATATGACTGTCGAGTTTGACAATAGGCATTTTGTCCTCTAGCATGTCCTCCATCTGTAATCACCAAATGATTCCCGTGATCCCACATTCCCCAAAGATGAATGAGTGAGTTGTTTGGGTTTTACGCACGCCGCTTGAAGAATATTTCTGCTGTATAACAGCGTGTCAGCTACATGTGGTAGCAAAGGCATGTAATAACTTTGGTCAAACCCACGTGATTTGGGCTGGGATTCAAATCCATGACTTTTCGGATCCTGGCACGTCTAAGTGACGCCTTAGATGGTGAGTGAGTGAGTTGGGTTTAACGCCGCTTTTAACAGTATTCCACTTATATCATGGCGTGTCAGCTTAATGTGGGAGGAAAGCCCGAAGTGATGCAGGTCTCAGACGTTTACCACTTTGGTGAAACCCACGAGCAGGGGTATGGTGCTGACAAACCTAGAAACATAATCGGGCCGAACCGGGATTCGAACCCACAATCATAGGTTTCTGGCGTGCCCAAGGGACGCAACTCTGCACAGCGAATCGCGGCGCCTTAGACGACTGGGCCACCCGTGCCCCCCCTTAGATGGTGAGGCCTTATCTCAAAACGTATGTGTCGGAATACTCCGAGTGTTTGAGTCGGGGTGAGATAATTGCACAAACAAGACGAAACAGTTATACGTATGCCATCACTTTTATTTCATGCCGTGGTGGATTGGAAAGGGCGAGAAAGAATTGAGAAAGACATGTTCAGCATTCGTGGCTGTTACCAAAATCGACCTTATTAAAAAACTTTCAAATACATAGATCATGAGGAATGTCATAGAAACTACTTAGCAAAAGATTTTCGAATACAAATATCATCAGGGTTGTCACGGGAACTGCCTTTATCACAGCCGAATGTCAAACAGACACATTATCAGGAATATAAAGGAAACTTCCTCTTTAACAGCATATATCCAAGTACACAGACCACAAGGGTTGTCATAGAAACTACCTCATAACAGCAGATATCCAAGTACACAGACCACAAGGGTTGTCATAGAAACTACCTCATAACAGCAGATATCCAAGTACACAGACCACAAGGGTTGTCAGAGAAACTACCTCATAACAGCAGATATCCAAGTACACAGACCACAAGGGTTGTCAGAGAAACTACCTCATAACAGCAGATATCCAAATAAACAGACCACCAGGGTTGTCAGAGAAACTACTTTTATACAGCAGATTTCCAAATGCACGGAGCACTAGGGTTGTCATAGAAATTACTTTTAAACAGCAGATTTCCAAATACACAGAGCACTAGGGTTGTTATAGAGACGACATTATAACAGAAGACTTACTAACAACAGATAAACCAGGTGTGTCACAGAAACTACCTTTATATCGCAGACTTTCAAGTACACTGACCACCAGGAATGTGATAGAAACTACCTTAATAGCAGATTTCAAAATACACAGATCATCTGGAATATGATAGAAACTACCTATTTACAGCAGACTTCCAAATACAGAGATCATCAGGAATGTCATAAAAACTGCCTTTACAGCAGATTTCAAAATACACAGATCATCTGGAATGTGATAGAAACTACCTATTTACAGCAGACTTCCAAATACAGAGATCATCAGGAATGTCATAAAAACTGCCTTTACAGCAGATTTCAAAATACACAGATCATCTGGAATGCGATAGAAACTACCATAAAAACAGACTTCCTAACACAGAGATCATCAGGAATGTCATAAAAACTACCTTAACAGCAGATTTCAAAATACACAGATCATCTGGAATGTGATAGAAACTACCTATTTACAGCAGACTTCCAAATACAGAGATCATCTGGAATGCGATAGAAACTACCATAAAAACAGACTTCCAAACACAGAGATCATCAAGAATGTCATAAAAACTAGCTTAACAGCAGATTTCAAAATACAGAGATCATCAGGAATGTGATAGAAACTACCTATTTACAGCAGACTTCCAAACACAGAGATCATCAGTAATGTCATAAAAACTACCTTAACAGCAGATTTCAAAATACATAGATCATCTGGAATGCAATAGAAACTACCATAAAAACAGACTTCCAAACACAGAGATCATCAGGAATGTCATAAAAACTACCTTAACAGCAGATTTCAAAATACACAGATCATCTGGAATGTGATAGAAACTACCTATTTCCAGCAGACTTCCAAATACAGAGATCATCTGGAATGCGATAGAAACTACCATAAAAACAGACTTCCAAACACAGAGATCATCAGGAATGTCATAAAAACTACCTTAACATCAGATTTAAAAATACAGAGATCATCTGGAATGCGATAGAAACTACCTATTTACAGCAGATTTCAAAATACACAGATCATCTGGAATGCGATAGAGCTACCATAAAAACAGACTTCCAAACAAAGAGATCATCAGGAATGTCATAAAAACTACCTTAACAGCAGATTTCAAAATACACAGATCATCTGGAATGCGATAGAAACTACCTATTTACAGCAGATTTCAAAATACACAGATCATCTGGAATGCGATAGAGCTACCATAAAAACAGACTTCCAAACAAAGAGATCATCAGGAATGTCATAAAAACTAGCTTAACAGCAGATTTCAAAATACACAGATCATCTGGAATGTGATAGAAACTACCTATTTCCAGCAGACTTCCAAATACAGAGATCATCTGGAATGCGATAGGAACTACCTTAAAACAGACTTCCAAACAAAAAGATCATCAGGAATGTCATAAAAACTACCTTAACAGCAGATTTCAAAACACACAGATCATCTGGAATGCGATAGAAACTATCTCTATTTACAGCAGACTTCCAAATACAGAGATCATCTGGAATGCGATAGAAACTACCATAAAAACAGACTTCCAAACACAGAGATCATCAGGAATGTCATAAAAACTACCTTAACAGCAGATTTCAAAACACACAGATCATCTGGAATGTGATAGAAACTACCTATTTCCAGCAGACTTCCAAACACAGAGATCATCTGGAATGCGATAGGAACTACCTTAAAACAGACTTCCAAACAAAAAGATCATCAGGAATGTCATAGAAACTACCTTAACAGCAGATTTCAAAATACACAGATTATCTGGAATGCGATAGAAACTATCTATTTACAGCAAACTTCCAAATACAGAGATCATCTGGAATGCGATAGAAACTACCATAAAAACAGACTTCCAAACACAGAGATCATCAGGAATGTCATAAAAACTACCTTAACAGCAGATTTCAAAACACACAGATCATCTGGAATGCGATAGAAACTATCTCTATTTACAGCAGACTTCCAAATACAGAGATCATCTGGAATGCGATAGAAACTACCATAAAAACAGACTTCCAAACACAGAGATCATCAGGAATGTCATAAAAACTACCTTAACAGCAGATTTCAAAACACACAGATCATCTGGAATGCGATAGAAACTACCATAAAAACAGACTTCCAACACAGAGATCATCAGGAATGTCATAAAAACTAGCTTAACAGCAGATTTCAAAATACACAGATCATCTGGAATGTGATAGAAACTACCTATTTACAGCAGACTTCCAAATACAGAGATCATCTGGAATGCGATAGACACTACCATAAAAACAGACTTCCAAACACAGAGATCATCAGGATTGTCATAAAAACTAGCTTAACAGCAGATTTCAAAATACACAGATCATCTGGAATGCGATAGAAACTACCATAAAAACAGACTTCCAAACACAGAGATAATCAGGAATGTCATAGAAACTACCTTAACAGCAGATTTCAAAATACACAGATCATCTGGAATGCGATAGAAACTACCTATTTACAGCAGATTTCAAAATACAGAGATCATCTGGAATGCGATAGAGCTACCATAAAAACAGACTTCCAAACAAAGAGATCATCAGGAATGTCATAAAAACTACCTTAACAGCAGATTTCAAAATACACAGATCATCTGGAATGTGATAGAAACTACCTATTTACAGCAGATTTCAAAATACACAGATCATCTGGAATGCGATAGAAACTACCATAAAAACAGACTTCCAAACACAGAGATCATCAGGATTGTCATAGAAACTACCTTAACAGCAGATTTCAAAATACACAGAGATCATCTGGAATGCGACAGAAACTACCAGACTTCCAAACAAAGAGATCATCTGGAATGTCATAAAAACTAGCTTAACAGCAGATTTCAAAATACACAGATAATCTGGAATGCGATAGGAACTACCATAAAAACAGACTTCCAAATACACAGATCATCTGGAATGCGATAGAAACTACCATAAAAACAGACTTCAAAACACAGAGATCATCAGGAATGTCATAAAAACTAGCTTAACAGCAGATTTCAAAACACACAGATCATCTGGAATGCGATAGAAACTACCATAAAAACAGACTTCCAAACACAGAGATCATCAGGAATGTCATAAAAATTAGCTTAACAGCAGATTTCAAATCACACAGATCATCTGGAATGCGATAGAAGCTACCATAAAAACAGACTTCCAAACACAGAGATCATCAGGATTGTCATAAAAACTAGCTTAACAGCAGATTTCAAATCACACAGATCATCTGGAATGCGATAGAAGCTACCATAAAAACAGACTTCCAAACACACAGATAACCATGAACGTCAGAGAAACAACCGTGACATCAGGAGCGGTACTTGAATCCTGACCATGTCCTGAAATATAATCCAACAATCATTACCGCCACTGTAGAAATAACATATGCATTGTCTGATCTGAACACAGCAGATATTTCATGAATGAATTTTAAACAGATACATTCACAGTGGTTACACATAACTTTGATATATTTGGTTAGCATTTATCACCCATATGATACCCATTTTATCAGGATTTTAAATTGTAGATGCATCACACTGATGGACCTGCTCCCAATACAGCGGCCAAAGCAATAACCAATCTACACCACGTATAGGGGAATGTTAGTATGTACCTGTGGAAACAATAACAATCAGCACCTTTATCTAATCTAGCAATTGACGACACACTCACCCGCGGAACAGGTGTCCCCGTTGTAGCCAGGAGAACATTGACAGAAGTGGTAGTTGGTACAGATGTTACACTCTCCATTTCCACCACATTGATCCCCTGACGCCGCACAAATTGGGGCTAAAATAAAAAAAAATGATAATGATATATAACTTAATCATAACAAAAACAAAAATAATAAGTAGTGTGTTGAGAAGATCAGCGACCCTGAAGAGTTCTTTGCTTGGATTAAATTGGCTGGACTAGTACTGTGCCTGTAAAATGAAACAGAAGGCTTTCTGTTTGCTGCTCAGGACCAGTTACTTCCCATTCGAAACCGTCAATGTGTGATTTTGCATCAAAATGTAACTATGAAATGCAGATTAGGCAATGATTTCAGTGAGACTGTCCGACACATTATCAGTGGATGCCCAGCTTTGGAACAAACACAGTATCTTCGTCATGTCTTCGCCATGCACAGAAGTCCATTCATGGTACGAGCCAGAATATGCAGAGGGCGTCAAGGAAAATAGTGAAAGCAAAGTTTGAATAGGCCCGTTTACAGCCTCAGACCTATCCAGGCCAACAAACCTCATCTTTTTGATAAATCGAAAGAAATCATTTACATTTCTGAGGTTTGCTGTCCCTTTTGTGATTGTCAAGATTCAGGAAAAAAACATGTCAAATATCCGACTCCTCATTGTTCCTGGTACCTCTCACTCTCACAATGAGAGAGTACTCGGGTTCGCTGCCAGGAATACACCCCTTCTGACAATCTGGGTAATGCAGAAGGCTGCAGTGTTGGGGAGTCTTCACATTCTCCTAAACGTCCTGGGTGGGTTCGAGAAGGCAGCGCTTCCTGGGAGAAGTCCCTTTCGCAGTCTAGGCTGCATGTACAGGGGACAAGGGCCCTGAGCTGATGATGAGCCTAACCAGCCTGACTGTGCCAGGATCAACCAAACCTCCCTTTGCTGAATTTATTATTTCAATTTGTATATGATAGTTTCTCCTACTATACTGACATCAATACAATAGGATAATACATCACAATTTTAAAACTTGTTCTGTGTTAATGGTTCATGGTTCAGTGCAAATAATATCTTGACGTTTCATATCTCTTATAAAACGCTTTACATGGAATCTTATACAAGGGCTTGTTGCTAAGCATTGTCATAAAATTAAGATTCTAGAAGTAGTATCGTATTCATCTGTTGAGAAATGCCATTCATTCAAAATATTCCCTTCCTTGAGAAATATTCCGGATTAGCACATTATATACAATGTGTTACATATGCCCAATCTCACCTATGTTACACGTTTTCCCAGTGTATCCATTCTTGCAGAGACAGTAATTTTCCCATTTCCATTCCTCGCAGACTCCGTTGACGCCACATTCGCTCCCTCCAATAGTGCACACGCGGCTTGTTGCTGCACAACACAAAAACATAACGTTGACACGGCTATAAAAGGAGCTGTCAAAGCAAAACAAGTTAATCTTTTAGAACAACAAAATCAAGAGCCTCTCTTCGCAGAAATGATATAATTGTTTCTATGTTATCATTTTTGAGCCATTGTTCAAGGCTGCGTTTTACTTTTATTTTATCATGATAGTGAAGAATACTCGATTTTGACTGGACAAAATAAGATAAGGAGTTGTTCCATTGAAAACATCAACATTATCATCATTTCCCGACACAACCGTCCTTTTTCGATGATTCAGCCTTAAAATTACTGAAACACTGTCATTCAACCTTTTTGTCACCAATCGCGTCACTGTTTCTGTCATCCTTCACAATGAAAGATTTCATTTTGTTTCCTAGCACCAAAGCCCTGGGCTTCAAACTAATATATCTGATAATCTACAGTAAGGCTACCTTAAATTTCAAAATACAGTAGGTTTATCTCATAATTTACACATTCACTGATAGCAAATAATAGATAGCCTCACCAATTGTGCATTTGTCGCCTGTGTAGCCGTTCATGCAGAGGCATACATAATTTCTTCCTTGTGCCATTGTGCATTCCCCGTTGGTGCCACAATCTGTCCCTCCAATAGTGCAGAAGGGGGCTGTGAAACAAACAGAGTGAATATGTCGGGTTAAAAACCATTTTGAAAATAATTCCGGTTATATAACGGTGCGTCAGCTTCATGTGGGAGAAAGCCTGAATTGATACAGGTGATAGAACAACACAACCAAGAACCTCTCTCCGCAGAAATGATATAATTATATGATAATTTTTTAACCATTGTTCAAAGCCGCGCTTAACTTTTATTCTATCGTGATACTGAAGAATTCTCGATTTTGACATAATCGGGACGAACCGTGATTCGAACCCACGATCATAGGTTTTTGGCGTGCCCAAAAAGACGAAGCTCAGCATAGCGAATTGCGGCGCCTCAGACAAATGGTCCATCTGTTGCCCCTACAGATTATTGTGTTAAGTAGTAGCTGCAATAACGATATCTGCGACACAGTGTCACCATATATACGTAACTGTATCCTTCATAAAGTAAGACAAGTTCTATGGATGAACAACTTTTTTATTCTTTTATTCTTTTACACCGAAACGTCGCACTAATTGTAATAAAGAAGTCGTTCATCCATAGAACTTGTCTTACTTCATCACACCAACTTCGAAATGCCACTGAAAGAAGTTGAATCCTTCATAGTATATGATTAGTACATAGTATCGTCTATTTCAACTATATGTCAACTATAGTGATGATTTGATAATGTTCTATTCACAGAGAAATAGCACGAGGCGAAATTTAATCTATAATTTATGATATCTATGTTTCATTTATTGACCATCACAGAATGCGAATTAATGTGAATCATAAACGCGATTTACGATGATATCTGAACATATTTATTGATATCACAAATTGAATTGTTAGATAACTATATATGATTAAGGATATCTAAAAATCATATTTTGTGATATTTAGAAATGTATATATGTTCTATATTGTCTAAGAAAAATAAGTATTACCACAGATTTTATTAAGTGATGTTAATATTTTATTTAATGCTATCTTTCAATCGAGTAATAAATAAAACAGTGCCTCATAGAAACGTAACTTGAAGCACTGACGTGTTTATATTCAATTCAAACAAAAACCCAGATCTACAGAAAACGTAAAACGTTAAAAATATATGAGATGAATTTATCCGAAACGTTTATGACATTGATCGATGACATTATACGATCTATGATAATAATGTTTAATACTATTTATCCTTAAGCTTAGTGCTATGCTTTAAGTCTCCTTACCCCTCGTACACCTTGGACCAGTGTATCCGTTCTTGCAGACACAGTAATGTTCACTGGATTGCTTGTAACAGTAACCATTGTCTCCACACGTGTTTCCTCCAGCCACACAGAAGGGAGCTGTGGAGACAACACAGAAAATAACTGCGCCACCCACAACATAATATTCAGGGGTGGGGGATTTGTTGTAATATGTGTGTTTTTATGTTTTCTGCCATAGCTTATGAACACACAATTCCGTCCTATGAATGCAACTGCCTAACATTTTAATACTTTTACGAACGTTTTATGACGACTTTCAGCATGTCAAGCGTACACTTAAACAAATATCCAAGCCCCTCTTGAATATAATAGGTTCCTAATGAACCAAAAGGAATATGGATTTTCAGTCACTAGTGAAATAATTTAGTGATATTATTTCTCTTGGGACAGATACTCCGTTACTCGTAGTCAACCAATGTAAATTCCAAGGTTTATTTTCTTAGGAGGATGGACAAGAATGTTGACACGAAGTTACTGATTGTAGAGATGGAGATGGTGACGTTACTTTCTCAACGAGCTTATGGTAACGATTGGGAACAGGGTATTTATGACGCAAGAATGGAGGTATACTACGTTGGATAATCATGGATGGTGTCATTCTTTACTTCTTGCCTGATCTAGTACCGAAGTACCACCCTCGATTTGAATTTTTTTTTCGCCCCTTTGAAAGGTATTCCTTGTCTGCTTAAGCAAGGGGAAAGTCTATTGTCTTGGGCGTTAAGCAGGGCTATTTTGGGATCCCACTGTCCGAGGACTCTGAAATAGCTTTGCTGAAGCGATGTTTAACAATTAGGTTCTTTTAAAATTAAATTTCAAATCTTAATATGAGCCACTTAATTGTTAAAGTTGAAAATCGGGACAATGTTTTAAAGAAATATTTGTTTTTACCTGAGGTACACCTTGGGCCAGTGTATCCGTTCTTACAAGAACATACGTATTCTCTTCTCGACGTATCACAGTCGCCATGGTCGCCACACTCATTTCCCTGGACCGTGCATATCGGGGCTGTGGAGAAAAACCAATGGCATCACCTTGGAGCAAATATGACAGGACTATTACGACTATACTTTCTGTACATGTTGACTTGAAGACTTCCTCTCAGAAGGTAATTTAATTAGTTATTTTCATATTTAGCAATTATGTACATAACATAAAACAATGATACCATACAACAATGATACCATACAACAATGATACCATACAACAATGATACCATACAACAATGATACCATGCAACAATGATACCATACAACAATGATACCATGCAACAATGATACCATAAAACAATGATACCATACAACAATGATAGCATGCAACAATGATAACATGCAACAATGACAGCAGGCAACAATGATAACATGCAACAATGACAGCATGCAACAATGATAGCATACAACAATGATACCATAAAACAATGATATCATGCAACAATGATACCATACAACAATGATACCATACAAAATTGACAGCATGCAACAATGATAGCATACAACAATGATACCATACAACAGCGATACCATGCAACAATGATACCATACAACAATGATACCATACAACAATGACACCATACAAAAATGATACCATACAACAATGATACCATGCAACAATGATAGCATACAACAATGATAACATACAACAATGACAGCATGCAACAATGATACCATACAACAGCGATACCATGCAACAATGATACCATACAACAATGATACCATACAACAATGATACCATACAACAATGATACCATGCAACAATGATACCATACAACAATGACAGCATGCAACAATGATACCATACAACAATGACAGCACGCAACAATGATACCATACAACAATGATACCATACAACAGCGATACCATGCAACAATGATACCATACAACAATGACAGCATGCAACAATGATACCATACAACAATGATACCATACAACAATGATACCATACAACAGCGATACCATGCAACAATGATACCATACAACAATGACAGCATGCAACAATGATACCATACAACAATAATACCATACAACAATGATAACATGCAACAATGACAGCATGCAACAATGCTGATATGTGACAATGATATGATAATATGCAACAATGATACCATACAACAATGATAACATGCAACAATGATAACATGCAACAATAATAACATAAAGCAATGGTAACATGCAACAATGGCAACATGCAACAATGATAGCATGCAACAATGATAACATACAACAACGATAGCATGCAACAATGACAGCATGCAACAATGATAACATGCAACAATGACAGCATGCAACAATGATAACATACAACAATGATAGCATGCAACAATGATAACATGCAACAATGTCAGCAGGCAACAATGATAACATGCAACAATGATAACATGCAACAATGATAACATGCAACAATGGCAACATACAACAATGATAACATGCAACAATGATAACATGCAACAATGACAGCAGGCAACAATGATAACATGCAACAATGATAGCATGCAACAATGATAACATGCAACAATGATAACATGCAACAATGATACCATGCAACAACGATAGCATACAACAATGATAGCATACAACAATGATATCATGCAACAACGATAACATGCAACAATGATAGCATGCAACAATGATACCATACAACAATGATAGCATACAACAACGATAGCATACAACAACGATAACATGCAACAATGGCAACATACAACAATGATAGCATACAACAACGATAACATGCAACAATGATAGCATGCAACAACGATAACATGCAACAATGATAGCATGCAACAACGATAACATGCAACAATGATAACATGCAACAATGATAACATGCAACAACGATAGCATACAACAATGATAGCATACAACAATGATAGCATGCAACAATGACAGCATGCAACAATGATAACATGCAACAATGATAGCATGCAACACTGATAGCATGCAACAACGATAGCATACAACAACGATAGCATACAACAATGATAGCATACAACAATGATAGCATACAACAATGATCACATTCAACAATGATAACATGCAACAATGAAAACATGCAACAATGATAACATGCAACAATGATAACATGCAACAATGATAGCATGCAACAACGATAGCATACAACAATGATAGCATACAACAATGATAACATGCAACAATGACAGCATGCAACAATGATAACATGCAACAATGACAGCATGCAACAATGATAACATGCAACAATGATAGCATACAACAATGATAACATACAACATTGATAACATGCAACAATGACAGCATGCAACATGATAACATACAACATTGATAACATGCAACAACGATAACATACAAAAACGATAGCATACAACAATGATAACATGAACCATGTTGAGGAGATTTCCAAATTGAAGGCATCAGTGACATCCCTATTTTGTCTTATGATTATGGGGGCGGTCGGGTAGCCTAGTGGTTAAAGCGTTCGCTCGTCACGCCGAAGACCCGGGTTCGATTCCCGACATGGGTACAATGTGTGAAGCCCATTTGTGGTGTCCCCTGCCGTGATATTGCTGGAATATTGCTAAAAGCGGCGTAAAACCATACTCACTCACTCACTCTTATGATTATGTGATGGGTGCAACCGGTGGGGCAGGATATTGTTACCTTTTGGCGAACACCTAGTATAACCACTATTCGATAGTGAGTCATAAACGCGTATGATATAATCGGAAGTGATAATGTAACAGTGGAAATTTCTTATATCGTTATTCATGTAATTTCAAGGTTTCAGCTAGTCACTTAGAGTTACCTCCCTTAACTGGTGTTCACGTCACAGGGAGGGGCTACACCGGGGACTTCTAAAGGCTAACGTCCGTCGTATCTACTCGCTCATCGCGGATAGGATACCCATCTCAAACCACCGAGTTTCTGCCAGATTCCAACGCTATTTAACGAAAAACGGAATAACACGAGTTGCTCACGAATGATGTCTAAGCTAACCTTCGTTGATTCGATTTGGAAATCACCTTGGAACATTGTGGGAACGGTTTGTCGCTTTTAACCGAGTGTGCTGAACGAGGACACATTTCTAAGTATCCAGACGTTAAATTGCATTGCTGAAAAACTATTAGAGCTAGATTTGAGTATTGTCATCAATTTGTACCGTGATTTTGTCCACATTGTAGTACATATTGTCACAGATATGAACAAACGACTATGTCAGTTGTTCATTGCATGTGCCGCATCCGACCTATAATTTAAATTGGATTACATTAAACCAAGTAAGGATAAGAATTTATGGATGAACAACTTCTATATTACAATTAAGAGCGACGTTTCGGTCTAGGTTCTAACAACTTTATCAAGCAAGTGATAGGCAAGTATATATACAAGTAGGAGGCAAAGTTTATACAGTAGAGTAGATATTGTTATACTGGAGTAGAGAAGCCTGTTGTGAACACAAGTCTTCTCTACTCCAGTATAACAATATCTACTCTACTGTATAAACTTTGCCTCCTACTTGTTTATATACTTGCCTACTACACTCTGTATATCGTTTGCTTGATAACGGTGTTAGAACCTACATCGAAACGTCGCTCTTAATTGTAATAAAGAAGTTGTTCATCCATAAATTCTTATCCTTACTTAATACTCTAACTTCTAAATGCCTATCAAAGAAGTTACATTAAACCAGTGTAGCCACGTTTTCGGGAACTATCTAACCTTTAATACACTTTTTACCAGTTTAGTTATTCCTAAATTCCTATTTAGTTATCTCACATTTGTATCAAATCTCACCTGTAAAATGTTTAGCCCTTTCTGTGGTTCTTTGGGTACATATTGTATAAACATAGCCATTGCCGTTGGGAAATCTCACCTATTGTACACAGTTTGCCAATGTATCCATTGAGACAGCCACAGGCATAGGCTGTTCTGGATGTGTCACAAACTCCGTTGAAACCACACTCGCTTCCGCGGGAAGTACAGATAGGGGCTGTAATTAAACACAAGTTGTACCATGAAACGATAGGAAAATGAAGTGATGAAGGAACCGATGGAGGAATGCTATATGAGATGCGAAACACATTCCTTTGAATGTTGACCACTTGTCGTGTACGCAAGCAACGAAGATCGGCGATGTCAAGGGAAAACAATACATGTAGTTGGGGAGCCCACGACCTGCGACTTTCGCCATCTATTAGCCAGTCTATTATTTCCGTGTAAATGTCATCGCTTAATCATATATAAACAGGCATGCATTCACCAATGGACCCGTGTAGACCCGGGGTAGAACAGGTCTTCAGCAACCCATGAATGTCGTAAAAGACGACTGTGCTTGTCGTAAGAGGCGACTAACGGGATCGGGTGATCAGGCTCGCTGACTTGATTGATGCATGTCATCGATCCCAATTGCGTGGATCGATGCTCATGGTGTCAATCACTTGATTGTTTGGACCGGACTCGAATCTTTACAGACCACCATCATATGGCTGTAATATTGCTGAGTACGGCGTTAAACAACAAACAAACCAAACCATTGGAATATGACAGAATGCAAAACATACTTATGGTAACATTTGGCTTTCCTTCCACATTAGGATGCCTGAAATACCGTTGAAATCGCCTTTTGTTCACCATGATCAAGTCATTCACAAAAAGATCAATCAGAATATGCGCTGATGTGTTAATAATTTCATTTAGTGAGTGAGTGAGTGAGTGAGTGAGTTGGGTTTAACGCCGATTTTAACAGTATTCCAGTTATATCGCGGCGTGTCAGCTTAATGTGGGAGGAAAGCCCCAAGTGATGCAGGTCTCAGACGTTTACCACTTCGGTGAAACCCCTGAGCACGTGTATGGTGCTGACAAACCTAGAAACATAATCGGGGCGAACCGGGATTCGAACCCACAATCATAGGTTTCTGGCGTGCCCAAGAGACGCAACTCTGCACGGCGAATCGCGGCGCCTCAGACGACTGGGCCACCCGTGTCCCCGATTTCATTTTGTATCATATCAGGTCAAGCGGACTTTTCCTTTCTTAGTTTTGTGACTTTGTACGACTGAAGTTGCATAGATGCACAACAGTATTACCGCTTCATTTGTCACATTTGCAATGCATGAAGCAACAGGCTCTCCTCCAACATTAAACTATTTGTTTTATATCAGCCGACGTGTAGTAGAGGTGATGACTGACCCAAAAATTCAATTGGTCTTTTTTTTCATTTTTTCCCACCTACCGACGGGTATGTTCATGTAACAAATTCTTAAAATAAGTATTACAGAAATGTGGCCTAAGTAGTCTTACAAACGTTGCACCTGTCTGGCGCTCGGCATTGATGGGCTAAAACAAGGACTGGTTGGCTCGGAGTCAGTATACTGTGTCTGAGTGGGGTATTCATGTTAAACTGCGGTATGCTAGCTCAGTGTGCTAGCACTATAAACCGGCTTGCAGCCACACACAGTGCAATAATCTTGGACGCGACGTTAAACCCAATTTCACCTCACCTCACATAATCACTATAACTGTAAGGTCGAGATTAGAGTGTTTATACACATAGTTCACATTCAAAGCAGCCAAGGACAATTATTATCACATTCCTCACTGTCGACTGGAAAATACGTTCCCTTAGACGACGTAGGGACATAAAAGGGTCAGGGTATGGAATCGCCAGCGATCTCACACAGAGACAGGGAATAAGCTGCGAGTACCACGTGAAAAACAAACGAGGATACTTTAGCCTACTTCAAGAATGGCGTACCTATTGTTACCGACTCCAACCAAGACGCAATAAAAGCTGCTTACAGGGGAGAGAGATCTGATGATACTAAGGGGTGGGGCAAATACGGGTATGGTCCAGTCCAAGCAAATTCTCGCCGATGTCCAAAACAATCATTATCTACTGATCTTCTTTTCTGGAATATATCTGGTTTGGTAAATACCGTTTCCGACGTAAACTTTATAAACTTTTTATCTAATGCAGACCTTAATGAATTAATAGACATTGACAATTGTCTTTCTTTATGACCTGAATGCAATTTAAACAGCTGACAGAGGACGATTCTCAGGAGGCTTAACCGTGATTGTGAAAAAAATCCATCAGTGTCCATGTGCAATGGTAAAAAATTGCAGACAACGGTATATTTTTTATTTTTAGATAATTGAGTATTTAATCTTGAAAAAAGACATTCTTATTTGTTGTGTATATGTCAATCCGCCAGGATTAAGCTGGTTTAATAACAGAAAAAAACAAGTGTAGTTTGACTTTATTCTTTAACTCACTTAAACAAGTTATTTGGTCATTAACAAGAGATATACACATCCTCATAGGGACACTGTCTGATCATATTGATGATGATATCGCCGAGGTCTTAGGTGACGAGAATACGTCAATTCTGTCCGATAGTATCAACATAGATAGTGAGTGAGTTTGGTTTTACGCCGCTTTTAGCAATATTCCAGCAATATCACGGCAGGGGAACACCAGAAATGGGCTTCACACATTGTACCCATGTCGGGAATCGAACCCGGGTGTTCGGCGTGACGAGCGAACGCTTTAACCACTAGGCTACCCGACCGCCCCTCAACATAGATAGAATGGCATGTGATATTTGTAAACAATGCCGGCAAATATCTTGTAAATACGTGTGCCGCTCTCGACATGCCTATTCTAAATGGTCACTGTGGTTCGGATTTAGGTATAGGTGATTATACTTACATCGGTCACTCAGACCCCAGTGTAATTTACTACATTTTTGTATCCAACAGTCTATTCTTCCACTGTAAAATATTTGATGTTGTGTCGAGGGCAGAATCCTCACACCCTCCACCATCTTGTTCGTAACAAGCACGTGATCAGGAGACTCCAGTTGAAGCAACAGGGAGCGCACGTGCGTCTCGTGAAAACTACCACTATGTGTTGGACATGGCGAAACTACAGCAGTTCAGGGATAGTCTAGTTTTGCGACATGTGGATGATTGTTCTGAACAGTGTACCCTGTTACTACCAGATAATATAGATGATGCTATTGACTCATTCACAGACCCCAGGTGTACCGCTGCTCAATGCATGAAAAGGACTTGTAAGTCTCGCGACAGTCGCCCCAACCCTGGTTTGACACTGAATGTCAGTACTACAGATGGAACAGAGAGGTGTCTCAGAATATGAAGTTGGTTGGTTGGTTTGTTGTTTAACGCGGCACTCAGCAATATTCCAGCTATATGACGGCGGTCTGTAAATAATCAATCCAGTGATTGATATCATGAGCATCGATCCACGCAATGGGGATCGATGACATGCATTAACCAAGTCAGCGAGCCTGACCACCCGATCCCGTTAGTCAGAATGTAAAGACATTTTAAGAATGATAGCACCTTATTTAGTTATTTAAAACAAAGATATACTTATACTAGTTTATTACGCGATGAAAAGAAAAGTTATAAAGAATATATGTGTAATAAGTTTTTATCTAGTCTTCCAAATAGTAAATGTTTCTGGTCTACCATACGAGGATTATCTCAGAGTGTGGCAACTCGTGTACCTCACATTGGTACAATTGGTCGAACATTTTAAAGATGTGTTTGACAATCCAACAGATGAGGATATGGTTATCACCGATACGACTATTAATGACATTCATGATGATATGCCTTGCTATATTCTGGACTCCCCCATTTCACAAGAGGAGGTGCTATGTGCTATTAACTCTTTGAAATTTGATAAATCCACAGGAAATGACCACCTCATTTCGAAATTTGGTTAAATATGCGAATGATATTTTTGTGTCGTATCTTACAGTGCTGTTTATCAGGTTGCTTGATAATAGTGAGTTAGGTTTAACGCCGCTTTTAACAGTATTCCAGTTATATCGCGGCATGTCAGCTTAATGTGGGAGGAAAGTCCCAAGTGATGCAGGTCTCGGACGTTTAGCCCTTCGGTGAAACCCATGAGCACGGGTATGGTGCTGACAAACCTAGAAACATAATCTGGGCGAACCGGGATTTGAACCCACAATCATAGGTTTCTGGCATACCCAAGGGACACAACTCTGCACAGCGGGTCGCGGCGCCTTAGACGACTGGGCCATCGGTGCCCCCTGTTTAATAATATATTATTCTTATCTCAGATACCATTGATGGACTTCAGAAGCGTATTGATGTTCTAGAAAAGTATTGTAATGATTATGATTTAGACGTCAATTTGGAAAAAAATAAGATGATTGTTTTTAAGAAAGGTGGAGTGTTGAAAGAAAAGAGATTTGGAGTGTGTTTCTTCTTATAAATATTATATAAAAATATAATACAAATATTACTTTTACGAGAAGCCTGGCCTGGTCAAGTCATTTCTCTGATGCTTTTTACAGGGGGGAAAAGCAATGTTTCGAATTTTAAAGTCATTGATAAAATTATAGCCTCTTCCACCTGACTTATATTTATAAATATTTAATATGAAAATAGTCCCAATTTTGCTCTGTGGTTCCGAAGTCTGGGGTCTACATACATACATTGGCATGCAAGCGCTTTCTAGGTGTCAAATCGTCAACACCCAACAACATGGTTCGAGGCGAATGTGGGTCGGTATCCATTAAATCTTTATGCATACAAAAGAGTTATTGGTCATCGGATAAGGTTATTGAGTATGTCCGATTGTTGCTCTCCAAAGAAATGTTATTATATGATGCTTTATGCAGAAAGTAATGTTAAATTTAATTGGGTATCAAAATGTAAATCTTTAATGTTAAGTTTGGGTTTTGTCTCTGTACAGGAAACCAGTGTATAAGTCATCCTCATTCGTTTTTGTCAGAATTTATGTCGCGTCTGAAATGTAGTTATGAATATGATTGGCATAGTCTTCTGGAAAAGGGTAGTAAATCTTTCTCTCATTCTCTATTCAAGGTATTGTTGGGTACAGAGTTGTATCTTAGCTGCGTGACCGTCAATAAATTAATAGTGGCGCTTGCTCGGTTTAGATGTTTTTCGTATCAGCTGTGTGTTGAAACTGGGAGATACGCTAATATCCCCCGTGATAGAAGACTATGATGTGTTTGTAATGTTGGGTATGTGGAGGACGAGTATCATGTTCTGTAAGTCGTAGCAAGTTACGGGTGGACTACCTACCACAGAAATATTGTTAATATCCGACCAAACAAAAATTTAATATCATTATGTGTACAACTGATTGCAAATTAATTAAACGCCTAGCTATCTATGTCTATCAAGCGATGTCACTTATACGATCTGTGTACATCACGTCCATTGTGATACAAATGTAACTATGGGCCGATGACCTACACGTACGAATTAAACCGAATTGAAAACACATAGTTTATTTCTGGTTAAACAAACTTCAACTGTACTCGGCGCCACCTTAGAACTCTTGTGGTACATCCTTATTGCGAAATACAGAGCACTTGATTGTACACCAGCAACCATGAAAATAGTTTTCCACTTCACCCCACTGTTGATGTAGTAAAATAAGTTGTCTTACCAATGTTGCACCTGTCTCCAGTAAAACCGTTCCTGCAGACACAAGAATATGTCGGAGGTCCATTATATCCAGCAGTTTTTGTGCAATTTCCATTGGCGCCACAGCCGCTTCCCCCAACAGTGCAGAAAGGGGCTGCAACAATCACAACGAATTTCAGACAATATAACATGTCGTAATAAATGTATTGCTTCCATGAATTTTGGAAATATTCGCTTCTTATTTGTCAATCAAAGGGATCAAAACACAATAAACACCTCTGATTTAAACAGCCGATTTGACGACCGAATCATAGTGGAAGCTAATAGTTTTAGAATAGTACTTCTAGTACATTTTCTCTTGTAGTACATCATTTCTGCCATTTGCACATCGGATGTTATTACAGCAGTTAGCTGTTTTGGACTAAGTTGGTTTGCAACGCCATGACATGACTGAAATACTGTTTAAGATGACGTTTAAATATTATTCCCTCAGTAATGCTAATGTCGTATAGAGGTGGTCGTCTAAACCAATGTTGCGCTTGTCGCCAATATAACCGTTTCTGCATTCGCATGAATAATATCGTTTGCACGTTCCGTTGGCACCACAGCCACTTCCCCCAACAGTGCAGAAAGGGGCTGTTACAAACACATCGAATTACAATGGACAATAGATTAATAGACGCCCAAATGTCACCATCAATCTAGCCTGGTCAGGTTGCAGTCTGATCTTATGGTACTATACCACATTCAGTGATTTTTTTTAACATTAGGTAGATTTGTTGTTCTGATCAATCAGGTCGAGAAAACAGTCTGTAACCACAGGTTTGTTCCTGATAATACGAACAATTAGCTGCACTGATCAATCAAATGTGTTATCGGGCGTACACGAGAAGCATTGTGGTAGTCTGTATTGTCAGTTACAGTGTAGCGCGAGTAAGTGAGTATGGTTTTACGCCGCTTTTAGCAATTTTCAAGCAATCTCACGGCGAGGGACACCAGAAATGGGCTTCGCACATTGTGCCAATGTAGGGAATCGAACCCGGGTCTTCAGCGTGACAAGCGAACGCTTTAACCACTAGGATACCCACCGCCCCGTTACAGAGTACAGAGCACAAACCATTGGGTATTGTCATTGATCAGAATACGAGCACAAACCATGGGGTATTGCCATTGATCAGAACACAAGCACAAACCATTGGGTATTGTCATTGATCAGAGTACGAGCACAAACCATTGGGTATTGTCATTGTTCAGAGTACGAGCACAAACCATTGGGTATTGTCATTGATCAGAATACGAGCACAAACCATTGGGTATTGTCATTGATCAGAATACGAGCACAAACCATTGGGTATTGCCACTGATCAGAGTACGAGCACAAACCATTGGGTATTGTCATTGATCAGAGTACGAGCACAAACCATTGAGTATTGTCATTGATCAGAGTACGAGCACAAACCATTGGGTATTGTCATTGATCAGAATACGAGCACAAACCATTGGGTATTGTCATTGATCAGAATAAGAGCACAAACCATTGGGTATTGCCACTGATCAGAACACAAGCACAAACCATTGGGTATTGTCATTGATCAGAGAACGAGCACAAACCATTGGGTATTGTCATTGATCAGAATACGAGCACAAAACATAGGGTATTGTCATTGATCAGAGTACGAGCACAAACCATTGGGTATTGTCATTGATCAGAGTACGAGCACAAACCAATGGGTATTGTCATTGATAAGAATACGAGCACAAACCATTGGGTATTGTCATTGATCAGAGTATGAGTAAAAACCATTGGGTATTTTCATTGACCAGAGTACGAGCACAAACCATTGGGTATTGTCATTGATCAGAGTACGAGCACAAACCATTGGGTATTGTCCGGCGAATATGAGTAGTACTGTAGTATTAACATGTGATGAACACTTGTTACATCGTTATCGCCACCATCCCCAACACCCACCCACCCCTACCCCACACACACAACACAAACACCCACCCACCCCCTCTCCCCCAGACCCCCCCCCCCCCCCCAACACACACTAACACACACACTAACACACACACACACACACACGCACACTCATAATAGTTTCGTACGCAATGATATATGACTTAACAACTGTTCAAAACAGCGTTTAGATATAATTCACTTCGTAATATTGTTTGTTGATGTGGTAAAGGACATAGTCTTACCAATGTTGCATCTGTCTCCAGTATAACCGTTTCTGCAGACACATGAATATGTATCAGGTCCATAATCTCTAGTAGTTCGTGTGCAGTTTCCGTTGGCGCCACAACCGCTTCCCCCAACAGTGCAGAAAGGGGCTGTAACAAACACATCGGATTACAGTAGATAATACATAACTATCCCACAAATGTGTTCATCAATCTAGACACTATAACTTTTTCCGAGAAGCATATTGAACATTAGTTTTCTAATGAATCTAAGAATCAGATCGCAATTAAAATATACCCACAGTTTCTTTTCTGATAATACAAACAATTAGCTGCACTTATCAATCAAAGGTGATAACAGCCGTACACGAGAAACATTGTGGTACATCCGTATTGCCAGTTACAGAGTAGTGTGAGTAAGTGAGTATGGTTTTACGCCGCTTTTAGCAATTTTCCAGCAATTTCACGGCGAGGGACACCAGAAATGGGCTTCACACATTGTGCCAATGTAGGGAATCGAACCCGGGTCTTCAGCGTGACGAGCGAACGCTTTAACCACTAGGCTACCCACCGCCCCGTTACAGAGTAAACCAATCAACAGTTCAGTGAGACATGCCAAACTTAATGTTGAGTCCTTAGTTGCCTCCTCACGTGTGGTGCACTTTTGACCAGTGTATCCGTTCTTGCAGGAACAGGAATATGTCGATGTGTCACAGTCTCCATTGACACCACACTCACTTCCTCCAGACGTGCAGATCGGAGCTGAAATATACAAAAGGAATAAATGCTGAACACAAACTATACGATATTGTCACTGATCAGATATGAAGTGCAGAGCATATACCACACTCACTTCCCCCAGTCATGCTGATCGGAGCTGAAATAAACTGAGCACAAATTATAGGTTATTGCCATTGATCAGAAAACAAGCACAAACCATTGGGTATTGTCATTGATCAGAATACGAGCACAAACCATTGGGTATTGTCATTGATCAGAGTACGAGCACAAACCATTGGGTATTGTCATTGATCAGAGTACGAGCACAAACCATTGGGTATTGTCATTGATCAGAGTACGAGCAGAAAACATTGGGTATTGTCATTGATCAGAGTACGAGCACAAACCATTGGGTATTGTCATTGATCAGAGTACGAGCACAAACCATCGGGTATTGTCATTGATCAGAGTACGAGCACAAACCATTGGGTATTGTCATTGATCAGAGTACGAGCACAAGTCATTGGGTATTGTCATTGATCAGAATACGAGCACAAACCATTGGGTATTGTCCGGCGAATATGAGTAGTACTGTAGTATTAACATGTAATGAACACTTGTTACATCGTTATCGCCACCATCCCCAACACCCACCCACCCCTACCCCCCACACACAACACAAACACCCCCCCTCACCCCCAGCACCACCCCCCCAAACACACACTAACAGACACACTAACACACACTAACACACACACACACACTAACACACAAGCACACTCATATTAGTTTCCTACGCAATGATATATGACTTAACAACTGTTCAAAACAGCGTTTAGATATTATTCACTTCGTAATGTTGATTGTTGATGTGGTACAGGACATTGCCTTACCAATGTTGCATCTGTCTCCAGTATAACCGTTTCTGCAGACACATGAATATGTATCAGGTCGATAATCTCTAGTAGTTCGTGTGCAGTTTCCGTTGGCGCCACAACCGCTTCCCCCAACAGTGCAGAAAGGGGCTGTAACAAACACATCGGATTACAGTAGATAATACATAACTATCCCACAAATGTGTTCATCAATCTAGACACTGTAACTTTTTCCGAGAAGCATATTGAACATTAGTTTTCTAATGAATCTAAGAATCAGATCGCAATTAAAATATACCCACAGTTTCTTTTCTGATAATGCAAACAATTAGCTGCACTTATCAATCAAAGGTGATAACAGCCGTACACGAGAACCATTGTGGTACATCCGTATTGCCAGTTACAGAGTAGTGTGAGTAAGTGAGTATGGTTTTACGCCGCTTTTAGCAATTTTCCAGCAATTTCACGGCGAGGGACACCAGAAATGGGCTTCGCACATTGTGCCAATGTAGGGAATCGAACCCGGGTCTTCAGCATGACGAGCAAACGCTTTAACCACTAGGCTACCCACCGCCCCGTTACAGAGTAAACCAATCAACAGTTCAGTGAGACATGCCAAACTTAATGTTGAGTCCTTAGTTGCCTCCTCACGTGTGGTGCACTTTTGACCAGTGTATCCGTTCTTGCAGGAACAGGAATATGTCGATGTGTCACAGTCTCCATTGACACCACACTCACTTCCTCCAGACGTGCAGATCGGAGCTGAAATATACAAAAGGAATAAATGCTGAACACAAACTATACGATATTGTCACTGATCAGATATGAAGTGCAGAGCATATACCACACTCACTTCCCCCAGTCATGCTGATCGGAGCTGAAATAAACTTAAGGAATACATGCTGAGCACAAATTATAGGTTATTTCCACTGATCAGAACACAAGCACA
This sequence comes from Haliotis cracherodii, assembly GCF_022045235.1. NCBI lineage: Eukaryota > Metazoa > Mollusca > Gastropoda > Lepetellida > Haliotidae > Haliotis > Haliotis cracherodii. The sequence continues at coordinate 7,761,990 of NW_027266278.1, forward strand.
AACCATTGGGTATTGTCATTGATCAGAGTACGAGCACAAACCATTGGGTATTGCCACTGATCAGGACACAAGCACAAACCATTGGGTATTGTCATTGATCAGAATACGAGCACAAACCATTGGGTATTGCCACTGATCAGGACACAAGCACAAACCATTGGGTATTGTCATTGATCAGAATACGAGCACAAACCATTGGGTATTGTCATTGATCAGAATACGAGCACAAACCATTGGGTATTGTCATTGATCAGAGTACGAGCACAAACCATTGGGTATTGTCATTGATCAGAATACGAGCACAAACCATTGGGTATTGTCATTGATCAGAGTACGAGCACAAACCATTGGGTATTGTCACTGATCAGAATACGAGCACAAACCATTGGGTATTGTCATTGATCAGAATACGAGCACAAACCATTGGGTATTGTCATTGATCAGAATACGAGCACAAACCATTGGGTATTGTCATTGATCAGAATACGAGCACAAACCATTGGGTATTGTCCGGCGAATATGAGTAGTACTGTAGTATTAACATGTAATGAACACTTGTTACATCGTTATCGCCACCATCCCCAACACCCACCCACCCCTACCCCCCACACACAACACAAACAACCCCCCCCCCCCCTCCTCACCCCCAGCACCCCCCCCCCCCCCCACCACACACTAACACACACTTACACACACACACACACACACTAACACACAAGCACACTCATAATAGTTTCCTACGCAATGATATATGACTTAACAACTGTTCAAAACAGCGTTTAGATATTATTCACTTCGTAATGTTGATTGTTGATGTGGTAAAGGACATAGCCTTACCGATGTTGCATCTGTCTCCAGTATAACCGTTTCTGCAGACACATGAATATGTATCAGGTCGATAATCTCTAGTAGTTCGTGTGCAGTTTCCGTTGGCGCCACAACCGCTGCCCCCAACAGTGCAGAAAGGAGCTGTAACAAACACATCGGATTACAGTAGATAATACATAACTATCCTACAAATGTGTTCATCAATCTAGACACTGTAACTTTTTCCGAGAAGCATATTGAACATTAGTTTTCTAATGAATCTAAGAATCAGATCGCAATTAAAATATACCCACATTTTCTTCTCTGATAATACAAACAATTAGCTGCACTTATCAATCAAAGGTGATAACAGCCGTACACGAGAACCATTGTGGTACATCCGTATTGCCAGTTACAGAGTAGTGTGAGTAAGTGAGTATGGTTTTACGCCGCTTTTAGCAATTTTCCAGCAATTTCACGGCGAGGGACACCAGAAATGGGCTTCGCACATTGTGCCAATGTAGGGAATCGAACCCGGGTCTTCAGCATGACGAGCAAACGCTTTAACCACTAGGCTACCCACCGCCCCGTTACAGAGTAAACCAATCAACAGTTCAGTGAGACATGCCAAACTTAATGTTGAGTCCTTAGTTGCCTCCTCACGTGTGGTGCACTTTTGACCAGTGTATCCGTTCTTGCAGGAACAGGAATATGTCGATGTGTCACAGTCTCCATTGACACCACACTCACTTCCTCCAGACGTGCAGATCGGAGCTGAAATATACAAAAGGAATAAATGCTGAACACAAACTATACGATATTGTCACTGATCAGATATGAAGTGCAGAGCATATACCACACTCACTTCCCCCAGCCATGCTGATCGGAGCTGAAATAAACTTAAGGAATACATGCTGAGCATAAATTATAGGTTATTGCCACTGATCAGAACACAAGCACAAACCATTGGGTATTGTCATTGATCAGAGTACGAGCACAAACCATTGGGTATTGCCACTGATCAGGACACAAGCACAAACCATTGGGTATTGTCATTGATCAGAGTACGAGCACAAACCATTGGGTATTGTCATTGATCAGAATACGAGCACAAACCATTGGGTATTGCCACTGATCAGGACACAAGCACAAACCATTGGGTATTGTCATTGATCAGAGTACGAGCACAAACCATTGGGTATTGTCATTGATCAGAATACGAGCACAAACCATTGGGTATTGTCATTGATCAGAGTACGAGCACAAACCATTGGGTATTGTCATTGATCAGAATACGAGCACAAACCATTGGGTATTGTCATTGATCAGAGTACGAGCACAAACCATTGGGTATTGTCATTGATCAGAATACGAGCACAAACCATTGGGTATTGTCATTGATCAGAATACGAGCACAAACCATTGGGTATTGTCATTGATCAGAATACGAGCACAAACCATTGGGTATTGTCATTGATCAGAATACGAGCACAAACCATTGGGTATTGTCCGGCGAATATGAGTAGTACTGTAGTATTAACATGTAATGAACACTTGTTACATCGTTATCGCCACCATCCCCAACACCCACCCACCCCTACCCCACACACACAACACAAACACCCCCCCCCCCCCCTCACCCCCAGCACCCCCCCCACCTCACACTAACACACACGTACACACACACACACACACTAACACACAAGCACACTCATAATAGTTTCCTACGCAATGATATATGACTTAACAACTGTTCAAAACAGCGTTTAGATATTATTCACTTCGTAATGTTGATTGTTGATGTGGTAAAGGACATAGCCTTACCGATGTTGCATCTGTCTCCAGTATAACCGTTTCTGCAGACACATGAATATGTATCAGGTCGATAATCTCTAGTAGTTCGTGTGCAGTTTCCGTTGGCGCCACAACCGCTTCCCCCAACAGTGCAGAAAGGAGCTGTAACAAACACATCGGATTACAGTAGATAATACATAACTATCCTACAAATGTGTTCATCAATCTAGACACTGTAACTTTTTCCGAGAAGCATATTGAACATTAGTTTTCTAATGAATCTAAGAATCAGATCGCAATTAAAATATACCCACATTTTCTTCCCTGATAATACAAACAATTAGCTGCACTTATCAATCAAAGGTGATAACAGCCGTACACGAGAACCATTGTGGTACATCCGTATTGCCAGTTACAGAGTAGTGTGAGTAAGTGAGTATGGTTTTACGCCGCTTTTAGCAATTTTCCAGCAATTTCACGGCGAGGGACACCAGAAATGGGCTTCGCACATTGTGCCAATGTAGGGAATCGAACCCGGGTCTTCAGCATGACGAGCAAACGCTTTAACCACTAGGCTACCCACCGCCCCGTTACAGAGTAAACCAATCAACAGTTCAGTGAGACATGCCAAACTTAATGTTGAGTCCTTAGTTGCCTCCTCACGTGTGGTGCACTTTTGACCAGTGTATCCGTTCTTGCAGGAACAGGAATATGTCGATGTGTCACAGTCTTCATTGACACCACACTCACTTCCTCCAGACGTGCAGATCGGAGCTGAAATATACAAAAGGAATAAATGCTGAACACAAACTATACGATATTGTCACTGATCAGATATGAAGTGCAGAGCATATACCACACTCACTTCCCCCAGCCATGCTGATCGGAGCTGAAATAAACTTAAGGAATACATGCTGAGCATAAATTATAGGTTATTGCCACTGATCAGAACACAAGCACAAACCATTGGGTATTGTCATTGATCAGAGTACGAGCACAAACCATTGGGTATTGCCACTGATCAGGACACAAGCACAAACCATTGGGTATTGTCATTGATCAGAGTACGAGCACAAACCATTGGGTATTGTCATTGATCAGAATACGAGCACAAACCATTGGGTATTGCCACTGATCAGGACACAAGCACAAACCATTGGGTATTGTCATTGATCAGAGTACGAGCACAAACCATTGGGTATTGTCATTGATCAGAATACGAGCACAAACCATTGGGTATTGTCATTGATCAGAGTACGAGCACAAACCATTGGGTATTGTCATTGATCAGAATACGAGCACAAACCATTGGGTATTGTCATTGATCAGAGTACGAGCACAAACCATTGGGTATTGTCATTGATCAGAATACGAGCACAAACCATTGGGTATTGTCATTGATCAGAATACGAGCACAAACCATTGGGTATTGTCATTGATCAGAATACGAGCACAAACCATTGGGTATTGTCATTGATCAGAGTACGAGCACAAACCATTGGGTATTGTCCGGCGAATATGAGTAGTACTGTAGTATTAACATGTAATGAACACTTGTTACATCGTTATCGCCACCATCCCCAACACCCACCCACCCCTACCCCCCACACACAACACAAACACCCCCCCCCCCCTCACCCCCAGCACCCCCCCACCACACACTAACACACACTTACACACACACACACACACTAACACACAAGCACACTCATAATAGTTTCCTACGCAATGATATATGACTTAACAACTGTTCAAAACAGCGTTTAGATATTATTCACTTCGTAATGTTGATTGTTGATGTGGTAAAGGACATAGCCTTACCGATGTTGCATCTGTCTCCAGTATAACCGTTTCTGCAGACACATGAATATGTATCAGGTCGATAATCTCTAGTAGTTCGTGTGCAGTTTCCGTTGGCGCCACAACCGCTGCCCCCAACAGTGCAGAAAGGAGCTGTAACAAACACATTGGATTACAGTAGATAATACATAACTATCCCACAAATGTGTTCATCAATCTAGACACTGTAACTTTTTCCGAGAAGCATATTGAACATTAGTTTTCTAATGAATCTAAGAATCAGATCGCAATTAAAATATACCCACAGTTTCTTTTCTGATAATACAAACAATTAGCTGCACTTATCAATCAAAGGTGATAACAGCCGTACACGAGAAACATTGTGGTGCATCCGTATTGCCAGTTACAGAGTAGTGTGAGTTAGTGAGTATGGTTTTACGCCGCTTTTAGCAATTTTCCAGCAATTTCACGGCGAGGGACACCAGAAGTGGGCTTCACACATTGTGCCAATGTAGGGAATCGAACCCGGGTCTTCAGCATGACGAGCGAACGCTTTAACCACTAGGCTACCCACCGCCCCGTTACAGAGTAAACCAATCAACAGTTCAGTGAGACATGCCAAACTTAATGTTGAGTCCTTAGTTGCCTCCTCACGTGTGGTGCACTTTTGACCAGTGTATCCGTTCTTGCAGGAACAGGAATATGTCGATGTGTCACAGTCTCCATTGACACCACACTCACTTCCTCCAGACGTGCAGATCGGAGCTGAAATATACAAAAGGAATAAATGCTGAACACAAACTATACGATATTGTCACTGATCAGATATGAAGTGCAGAGCATATACCACACTCACTTCCCCCAGTCATGCTGATCGGAGCTGAAATAAACTTAAGGAATACATGCTGAGCACAAATTATAGGTTATTGCCATTGATCAGAAAAGAAGCACAAACCATTGGGTATTGTCATTGATCAGAGTTCGAGCACAAACCATTGGGTATTGTCATTGATCAGAATACGAGCACAAACCATTGGGTATTGCCACTGATCAGGACACAAGCACAAACCATTGGGTATTGTCATTGATCAGAGTACGAGCACAAACCATAGGGTATTGTCATTGATCAGAATATGAGCACAAACCATCGGGTATTGCCACTGATCAGAATACGAGCACAAACCATTGGGTATTGTCATTGATCAGAGTACGAGCACAAACCATTGGGTATTGTCATTGATCAGAGTACGAGCACAAACCATTGGGTATTGTCCGGCGAATATGAGTAGTACTGTAGTATTAACATGTAATGAACACTTGTTACATCGTTATCGCCACCATCCCCAACACCCACCCACCCCTACCCCCCCCCACACAACACAAACACCCCCCCTCCCCCCCAGCCCTCCCCCCCCCCCCCCCAACACACACTAACATACACACTAACACACACACACACACACACTAACACACAAGCACACTCATAATAGTTTCCTACGCAATGATATATGACTTAACAACTGTTCAAAACAGCGTTTAGATATAATTCACTTCGTAATGTTAATTGTTGATGTGGTAAAGGACATAGCCTTACCAATGTTGCATCTGTCTCCAGTATAACCGTTTCTGCAGACACATGAATATGTATCAGGTCGATAATCTCTAGTAGTTCGTGTGCAGTTTCCGTTGGCGCCACAACCGCTTCCCCCAACAGTGCAGAAAGGGGCTGTAACAAACACATCGGATTACAGTAGATAATACATAACTATCCCACAAATGTGTTCATCAATCTAGACACTGTAACTTTTTCCGAGAAGCATATTGAACATTAGTTTTCTAATGAATCTAAGAATATACCCACAGTTTCTTTTCTGATAATGCAAACAATTAGCTGCACTTATCAATCAAAGGTGATAACAGCCGTACACGAGAACCATTGTGGTAATCTGTATTGTCAGTTACAGAGTAGTGTGAGTGAGTAAGTATGGTTTTACGCGGCTTTTAGCAATTTTCAAGCAATTTCACGGCGGACGACACCAGAAAAGGGCTTCGCAAATTGTGCCACTGTAGGGAATCGAACCCGAGTCTTCAGCGTGACGAGCAAACGCTTTAATCACTAGGCTACCCACCGCCCCGTTACAGAGTAAACCAATCAACAGTTCAGTGAGACATGCCAAACTTAATGTTGAGTCCTTAGTTGCCTCCTCACGTGTGGTGCACTTTTGACCAGTGTATCCGTTCTTGCAGGAACAGGAATATGTCGATGTGTCACAGTCTCCATTGACGCCACACTCACTTCCTCCAGACGTGCAGATCGGAGCTGAAATATACAAAAGGAATAAATGCTGAACACAAACTATACGATATTGTCACTGTGTATTGTGCAGGGCATAGGACCCTGTTCAGGTGTGTACACTGACTAACATATTGTTCAAAGAGACCTTTATACCATATACCACCGTTGACACCACACTCACTTCCTCCAGCCGTGCAGAATGTAGCTGACATTGATCAGAATACAATCACAACCCATAGGACATTATCACTGTTTAGATGTGTAATGCAAGACATTATATATTGTCATCTGGATTGCGATGGAAATCATTGATCTATCGGTTGACTGACACAACACCATACTCCTATCGTGGCTGTCTCTAAAGCGCTAACATGGGTACAATGTATGAAGCCCATTTCTGGTGTCCCCCGCCGTGATATTGCTGGAATATTGCTAATGTAGGGAATCGAACCTGGGTCTTCAGCGTGACGAGCAAACGCTTTAACCACTAGGCTACCCACCGCCCCGTTACACAGTATTGTCATTGATCAGAATACGAGCACAAAACATAGGGTATTGTCATTGATCAGAGTATGAGCACAAACCATTGGGTATTGTCATTGATCAGAGTACGAGCACAAACCATTGGGTATTGTCACTGATCAGAGTACGAGCACAAACCATTGGGTATTGTCCGGCGAATATGAGTAGTACTGTAGTATTACCATGTAACGAACACTTCTTACATCGTTATCGCCACCATCCCCCCCCCCCCCCACCCCTACCCCCCCCCACCCCTACCCCCCCCCAACACAAACACCCACCCACCCCCTCTCCCCCAGACCCCCCCCCCCCCAACACACACTAATACACACTTACACACACACAAACACACTTACACACACACACACTTATACACACACACACACACACACACACACACACACACACACACACACACACACACAATGATATATGACTTAACAACTGTTCAAAACAGCGTTTAGATATAATTCACTTCGTAATGTTGATTGAGCATGTATGTTGAGTGAGTGAGTTAGTTGGGTTTAACACCGCTTTTCACAGTATTACAGTTATACAACGGCGTGTCAGCTTAATGTGGGAGGAAAGCCCCACGTGATGCAGATCTCAGAAGTTTATCACCTACGAGCACGGGTATGGTTCTGATAAACCTAGAAACGTAATCGGGGCGAACCGGGATTCGAATTCGAACCCACAATCATAGGTTTCTGGCGTGCCCAAGGAACGCCACTCTGCACAGCGAATCGCGGGGCCTGAGACGACTGGGCCACCCGTGTCCCCTGGTTGTATATTGAACATAAATAGGAACAGTATTATTATTCCCTCAGTAGTGCCGATGCAGTATAATATGAAGTCTTACCATCGTTGCATCTTTCTCCAGTATAATCGTTTTTGCAGACACATGAATTACCACGACCAGAATCTTTACGTGTGCAGTTTCCGTTTGCCCCACAATCGTTTCCCCCAACGGTGCAGAAAGGGGCTGAAATAAACACATCATTATAGTGGACAATACTTTTATAGCTATCCTACACATGCTACCATCAATCTAAACACAGTAACATTGCGCCTTTGGTTTGCCTTTTCCTTACATTTATTGATATGGGTACCTGTGATTTGTTGATTTGTAATTAGTGTCCATCAGTAGTATTCACAACCCTGCTCACCTGATTTGCACTTTGGTCCAGTGTAATCGTTGATGCAGCGACAAAAATATTCTTTGGAAGATGTATTACAGTGGCCATTGTCGCCACACTCGTTTCCTTTAGCAGTGCAGATTGGGGCTGTGAAGGTAAAACAGATAAGTAATTGTAAAAAATACTGCCCGACTAGATTACAAAAGTACCAATGGATCATCCATGCATGATAATTCAAAACAAAATGCAAACCTGTCCACTAGGTCACAAGAGTATCGCTCTGTCACACCCAGCTAGTTGTTCAACACAGTATCACATTGCGACCCTTAGCTAGTAGTTCACCACAGTATCACATTGCCACCATTAGCTAGTAGTTCACCACAGTATCACTCTGCCAACCTTAGCTAGTAGTTCACCACAGTATCACTCTGTCACCCCCAGCTAGTAGTTCAAAACAGTATCATTCTGACGGCCTTAGGTAGTAGTTCACCACAGTATCACTCTGTCACCCCCCGCTGGTAGTTCACCACAGTATCAATCTGCCAACCTTAGCTAGTAGTTCACCACAGTATCACTCTGCCAACCTTAGCTAGTTGTTCACCACAGTATCACTCTGCTACCCTTAGCTAGTAGTTCACCACAGTATCACTCTGCCAACCTTAGCTAGTTGTTGACCACAGTATCACTCAGCCACACTTAGCTAGTTGTTCACCACAGTATCACTCTGCCACACTTAGCTAGTTGTTGACCACAGTATCACTCAGCCACACTTAGCTAGTTGTTGACCACAGTATCACTCAGCCACACTTAGCTAGTTGTTGACCACAGTATCGTTCAGCCACACTTAGCTAGTTGTTGACCACAGTACCACTCAGCCACACTTAGCTAGTTGTTGACCACAGTATCACTCTGCCACACTTAGCTAGTTGTTCACCACAGTATCACTCAGCCACACTTAGCTAGTTGTTGACCACAGTATCACTCTGCCACACTTAGCTAGTTGTTCACCACAGTATCACTCAGCCACACTTAGCTAGTTGTTGACCACAGTATCACTCAGCCACACTTAGCTAGTTGTTGACCACAGTATCACTCAGCCACACTTAGCTAGTTGTTGACCACAGTACCACTCAGCCACACTTAGCTAGTTGTTGACCACAGTATCACTCTGCTACCCTTAGCTAGTTGTTCACCACAGTATCACTCTGCTACCCTTAGCTAGTTGTTCACTACAGTATCACTCAGCCACACTTAGCCAGTTGTTGACCACAGTATCACTCAGCCACACTTAGCTAGTTGTTGACCACAGTATCACTCTGCTACCCTTAGCTAGTTGTTGACCACAGTATCACTCAGCCACACTTAGCTAGTTGTTCACCACAGTATCACTCTGCTACCCTTAGCCAGTTGTTCAACACAGTATCACTCTGCTACCCTTAGCTAGTTGTTCAACACAGTATCACTCTGCTACCCTTAGCCAGTTGTTCACCACAGTATCACTCTGTCACCCCCAGCTAGTAGTTCAAAACAGTATCACTCTGCTACCCTTAGCTAGTTGTTCACCACAGTATTACTCTGCTACCCTTAGTTAGTTGTTGACCACAGTATCACTCTGCCACACTTAGCTAGTTGTTCACCACAGTATCACTCTGCCAACCTTAGCTAGTTGTTCACAACAGTATCACTCTGCCAACCTTAGCTAGTTGTTCACCACAGTATCACTCTGCTACCCTTAGCTAGTTGTTCACCACAGTATCACTCTGCTACCCTTAGCTAGTAGTTCACCACAGTATCACTCTGCTACCCTTAGCTAGTAGTTCACCACAGTATCACTCTGCTACCCTTAGCTAGTTGTTCACCACAGTATCACTCTGCCACCCTAAACTAGTAGTTCACCACAGTATCACTCTGCTACCCTTAGCTAGTTGTTCACCACAGTATCACTCTGCTACCCTTAGCTAGTAGTTCACCACAGTATCACTCTGCTACCCTTAGCTAGTAGTTCACCACAGTATCACTCTGCTACCCTTAGCTAGTTGTTCACCACAGTATCACTCAGCCACACTTAGCTAGTTGTTGACCACAGTATCACTCAGCCACACTTAGCTAGTTGTTCACCACAGTATCACTCTGCCACACTTAGCTAGTTGTTCACCACAGTATCACTCTGCCACACTTAGCTAGTAGTTCACCACAGTATCACTCTGCCACACTTAGCTAGTAGTTCACCACAGTATCACTCTGCCACACTTAGCTAGGTTTTCACCACAGTATCACTCTGCTACCCTTAATTAGTTGTTCACCACAGTATCACTCAGCCACACTTAGCTAGTTGTTGACCACAGTATCACTCAGCCACACTTAGCTAGTAGTTCACCACAGTACCACTCAGCCACACTTAGCTAGTTGTTGACCACAGTATCACTCAGCCACACTTAGCTAGTTGTTGACCACAGTATCACTCTGCTACCCTTACCTAGTAGTTCACCACAGTATCACTCTGTCACCCTTAGCTAGTTGTTCACCACAGTATCACTCTGCCACACTTAGCTAGTTGTTCACAACAGTATCACTCAGCCACACTTAGCTAGTTGTTGACCACAGTATCACTCAGCCACACTTAGCTAGTTGTTGACCACAGTATCACTCAGCCACACTTAGCTAGTTGTTCACCACAGTATCACTCAGCCACACTTAGCTAGTTGTTGACCACAGTACCACTCAGCCACACTTAGCTAGTAGTTCACCACAGTATCACTCTGCCACACTTAGCTAGTAGTTTACCACAGTATCACTCTGCTACCCTTACCTAGTAGTTCACCACAGTATCACTCTGCCACACTTAGCTAGTTGTTGACCACAGTATCACTCTGCTACCCTTAGCTAGTTGTTGACCACAGTATCACTCAGCCACACTTAGCTAGTTGTTGACCACAGTATCACTCAGCCACACTTAGCTAGTTGTTCACCACAGTATCACTCTGCCACACTTAGCTAGTAGTTCACCACAGTATCACTCTGCCACACTTAGCTAGTAGTTCACCACAGTATCACTCTGCCACACTTAGCTAGTAGTTCACCACAGTATCACTCTGCCACCCTTAGCTAGTAGTTCACCACAGTACCACTCAGCCACACTTAGCTAGTTGTTGACCACAGTATCACTCAGCCACACTTAGCTAGTTGTTGACCACAGTATCACTCTGCTACCCTTACCTAGTAGTTCACCACAGTATCACTCTGTCACCCTTAGCTAGTTGTTCACCACAGTATCACTGTGCCACACTTAGCTAGTTGTTCACAACAGTATCACTCAGCCACACTTAGCTAGTTGTTGACCACAGTATCACTCAGCCACACTTAGCTAGTTGTTGACCACAGTATCACTCAGCCACACTTAGCTAGTTGTTCACCACAGTACTACTCAGCCACACTTAGCTAGTTGTTGACCACAGTACCACTCAGCCACACTTAGCTAGTAGTTCACCACAGTATCACTCTGCCACACTTAGCTAGTAGTTCACCACAGTATCACTCTGCTACCCTTACCTAGTAGTTCACCACAGTATCACTCTGCCACACTTAGCTAGTTGTTGACCACAGTATCACTCTGCTACCCTTAGCTAGTTGTTGACCACAGTATCACTCAGCCACACTTAGCTAGTTGTTGACCACAGTATCACTCTGCTACCCTTACCTAGTAGTTCACCACAGTATCACTCTGCCACACTTAGCTAGTTGTTGACCACAGTATCACTCTGCCACACTTAGCTAGTTGTTGACCACAGTATCACTCTGCTACCCTTACCTAGTAGTTCACCACAGTATCACTCTGCCACACTTAGCTAGTAGTTCACCACAGTATCACTCTGCCACACTTAGCTGGTAGTTCACCACAGTATCACTCTGCCACCCTAAACTAGTAGTTCACCACAGTATTACTCTGCCACCCTAAACTAGTAGTTCACCACAGTATCACTCTGCTACCCTTAGCTAGTAGTTCACCACAGTATCACTCTGCTACCCTTAGCTAGTAGTTCACCACAGTATCACTCTGCTACCCTTAGCTAGTAGTTCACTACAGTATCACTCTGCTACCCTTAGCTAGTAGTTCACCACATTATCACTCTGCTACCCTTAGCTAGTTGTTCACCACAGTATCACTCTGCTACCCTTAGCTAGTTGTTCACTACAGTATCACTCAGCCACACTTAGCTAGTTGTTGACCACAGTATCACTCTGCTACCCTTACCTAGTAGTTCACCACAGTATCACTCTGCTACCCTTAGCTAGTTGTTCACTACAGTATCACTCAGCCACACTTAGCTAGTTGTTCACCACAGTATCACTCAGCCACACTTAGGTAGCTGTTGACCACAGTATCACTCAGCCACACTTAGCTAGTTGTTGACCACAGTATCACTCAGCCACACTTAGCTAGTTGTTGACCACAGTATCACTCAGCCACACTTAGCTAGTTGTTGACCACAGTATCACTCAGCCACACTTAGCTAGTTGTTGACCACAGTATCACTCAGCCACACTTAGCTAGTTGTTCACCACAGTATCACTCTGCTACCCTTAGCTAGTTGTTCAACACAGTATCACTCTGCTACCCTTAGCTAGTTGTTCAACACAGTATCACTCTGCTACCCTTAGCCAGTTGTTCACAACAGTATCACTCTGTCACCCCCAGCTAGTAGTTCAAAACAGTATTACTCTGCTACCCTTAGCTAGTTGTTGACCACAGTATTACTCTGCTACCATTAGTTAGTTGTTGACCACAGTATCACTCTGCCACACTTAGCTAGTTGTTCACCACAGTATCACTCTGCGAACCTTAGCTAGTTGTTCACCACAGTATCACTCTGCCAACCTTAGCTAGTTGTTCACCACAGTATCACTCTGCCACACTTAGCTAGTAGTTCACCACAGTATCACTCTGCTACCCTTACCTAGTAGTTCACCACAGTATCACTCTGCCACACTTAGCTAGTTGTTGACCACAGTATCACTCTGCTACCCTTAGCTAGTTGTTGACCACAGTATCACTCAGCCACACTTAGCTAGTTGTTGACCACAGTATCACTCTGCTACCCTTACCTAGTAGTTCACCACAGTATCACTCTGCCACACTTAGCTAGTTGTTGACCACAGTATCACTCTGCCACACTTAGCTAGTTGTTGACCACAGTATCACTCTGCTACCCTTACCTAGTAGTTCACCACAGTATCACTCTGCCACACTTAGCTAGTAGTTCACCACAGTATCACTCTGCCACACTTAGCTGGTAGTTCACCACAGTATCACTCTGCCACCCTAAACTAGTAGTTCACCACAGTATTACTCTGCCACCCTAAACTAGTAGTTCACCACAGTATCACTCTGCTACCCTTAGCTAGTAGTTCACCACAGTATCACTCTGCTACCCTTAGCTAGTAGTTCACCACAGTATCACTCTGCTACCCTTAGCTAGTAGTTCACTACAGTATCACTCTGCTACCCTTAGCTAGTAGTTCACCACATTATCACTCTGCTACCCTTAGCTAGTTGTTCACCACAGTATCACTCTGCTACCCTTAGCTAGTTGTTCACTACAGTATCACTCAGCCACACTTAGCTAGTTGTTGACCACAGTATCACTCTGCTACCCTTACCTAGTAGTTCACCACAGTATCACTCTGCTACCCTTAGCTAGTTGTTCACTACAGTATCACTCAGCCACACTTAGCTAGTTGTTCACCACAGTATCACTCAGCCACACTTAGGTAGCTGTTGACCACAGTATCACTCAGCCACACTTAGCTAGTTGTTGACCACAGTATCACTCAGCCACACTTAGCTAGTTGTTGACCACAGTATCACTCAGCCACACTTAGCTAGTTGTTGACCACAGTATCACTCAGCCACACTTAGCTAGTTGTTGACCACAGTATCACTCAGCCACACTTAGCTAGTTGTTCACCACAGTATCACTCTGCTACCCTTAGCTAGTTGTTCAACACAGTATCACTCTGCTACCCTTAGCTAGTTGTTCAACACAGTATCACTCTGCTACCCTTAGCCAGTTGTTCACAACAGTATCACTCTGTCACCCCCAGCTAGTAGTTCAAAACAGTATTACTCTGCTACCCTTAGCTAGTTGTTGACCACAGTATTACTCTGCTACCATTAGTTAGTTGTTGACCACAGTATCACTCTGCCACACTTAGCTAGTTGTTCACCACAGTATCACTCTGCGAACCTTAGCTAGTTGTTCACCACAGTATCACTCTGCCAACCTTAGCTAGTTGTTCACCACAGTATCACTCTGCTACCCTTAGCTAGTTGTTCACCACATTATCACTCTGCTACCCTTAGCTAGTAGTTCACCACAGTATCACTCTGCTACCCTTAGCTAGTTGTTCACCACAGTATCACTCTGCTACCCTTAGCTAGTTGTTCACCACAGTATCACTCTGCTACCCTTAGCTAGTAGTTCACCACAGTATCACTCTGCTACCCTTAGCTAGTTGTTCACCACAGTATCACTCAGCCACACTTAGCTAGTTGTTGACCACAGTATCACTCAGCCACACTTAGCTAGTTGTTCACCACAGTATCACTCTGCCACACTTAGCTAGTAGTTCACCACAGTATCACTCTGCCACACTTAGCTAGTAGTTCACCACATTATCACTCTGCTACCCTTAGCTAGTAGTTCACCACAGTATCACTCTGCCACCCTAAACTAGTAGTTCACCATAGTATCACTCTTTCATCTTCCCAATTAGTTTACAACAGTACCTCTCTGTCACCTTCCTCAGTAGTGTGCAACATTATTACTCTGTCACCTCCCCCAGTAGTTGACAACAGTATCACTTAGTCACCTTCCCCAGTAGTTTACAAGAATACCACTCTTTCACCTTCCGCAGTTCTTTACGACAGTACCTCTCTGTCACTTTCCCCAGTAGTTTACAACAGTGCCTCTCTGTCACCTTCCCCAGTAGTGTGCAACAGTACCACTCTGTCACCTACCCCAGTAGTTGACAAAAGTACCTCTCTGTCATCTTCTCCAGTAGTTTACAATAGTACCTCTCTGTCATCTTCCCCAGTAGTTTTCAAAAGTATCTCGCTTTCACTTTCCCCAGTGGTTTACAACAGTACCTCTCTGTCACCTTTCCTAGTAGTTTACAACAGTATCACTCTGTAATCTTCCCCAGTATTTTACAACAGTACCACTCTGTGATCTTCCCCAGTAGTTTACAACAGTAACACTTTGTCACATTCACCAGTAGTTTACAACAGTACCTCTATGTCACCATCTCCAGTAATTTACAACAGTATCACTCTGTCATCTTCCCCAGTAGTTTACAACAGTACCACTCTGTGATCTTCCCCAGTAGTTTACAACAGTAACGCTTTGTCACATTCACCAGTAGTTTACAACAGTACCTCTATGTCACCATCTCCAGTAATTTACAACAGTATCACTCTTTCACCTTCCCCAATAGTTTCCAACAGTATCGCTCTGTCATCTCAGTAGTGTGGAAGAGTACCACTCTGTCACCTTCCCGAGTAGCTGACAACAGTACCTCTCTGTCATCTTCCCCAGTAGTGTACAACAGTAGCTTTCTGTCACCTTCCCCAGTAGTTTACAGCAGTGCATCTCTGTCATCTTCCTAACTAGTTTACGACAGTTCCACTCTGTAATATTCCCCAGTAGTGTGGAAGAGTACCACTCTGTCACCTTCCCCAGTAGCTGACAACAGTACCACTCTGTCATCTTCCGCAATAGTTTAGAACAGTGACTTTCTTTCACATTCCCCAGTAGTGTGGAAGAGTATCACTCTGTCACTTTCCCCAGTAGCTGACAACAGTACCTCTCTGTCATCTTCCCCAGTAGTTTAGAACAGTACCTCTCTGTCGCCTTCCCAGTAGTTTACACCAGTATCTCTCTGTCACCTTCCCCTGTAGCTGACAACAGTACCTCTCTGTCGTCTTCCCCACTAGTTTACGACATTTCCACTCTGTGATCTTCCCCAGTAGTTTATAACAGTATCTTTCTTTCACCTTCCCCAGTAGTTTATAACAGTACCTCTATTTCACCTTCCCCAGTAGTTTACAACAGTACCTCTCTTTCACCTTCCCCAGTAGTTTACAACAGTACCTCTCTGTCACATTCCCTAGTAGTTTATAACAGTATCACTCTGTCACCTTCCCCAGTAGTTTACAATAGTATCACTCTGTCATCTTCATCAGTAGTTTACAAGAGTACAACTCTGTCACCTTCCCAAGTAAATTACAACAGTATCTCTCTGTCACCTTCCCGAGTAGTTTATAACAGCACCTCTCTGTCACCTTTTCCAGTAGTTTACAACAGTATCTCTCTGTCACCTTCCCCAGTAGCTAACAACAGTACATCTCTGGCATCTTCCCCAGTAGTTTAAAACAGTACCTATCTGTCACCTTTCCCAGTAGTTCACAACAGTATCGCTCTGTCACCTTCCCCAGTAGCTGACAACAGTACCTCTCTGTCATCTTTCCCACTAGTTTACGACAGTTCCACTCTGTCACCTTCCCCAGCAGTTTAGAACAGTACCTCTCTGTCACCTTTCCCAGTGGTTTACAACAGTACATCTCTGTCACCTTTCCCAGTAGTTTACAACAGTATCACTCTGTCATCTTCCCCAGTAGTTTACAACAGTATCTCTCTGTCGACTTTCCCAGTAGTTTACAACAGTACCTCTCTGTCACCTTTCCCAGTAGTTTACAACAGTACCACTCTTTCACCTTCCGAAGTAGTTTACAAGCGTACCACTCTGTGATCTTCCTCAGTAGTGTACAACAGTACCACTCTGTGATCTTCCCCAGTAGTTTACAACAGTACCACTCTGTGATCTTCCCCAGTTGTTTACAACAGTACCACTCTGTGATCTTCCTCAGTAGTGTGCAACAGTACCACTCTGTGATCTTCCCCAGTTGTTTACAACAGTACTACTCTGTGATCTTCCCCAGTTGTTTACAACGGTACCACTCTGTCACCTTCCCCAGTAGTTTATAACAGTATCTCTCTTTCACCTTCCCCAGTAGTTTATAACAGTATCACTCTGTCATGTTTCCCAGTAGTTTACAACAGTATGTCTCTGTCATATTCTCCAGTAGTTTACAACAGTAGCTCTCTGTCACCTTCCCCAGTAGTTTACAACAGTACCTCTCTGTCACCTTTCCCAGTAGTTTACAACAGTAACTCTCTGTCGCCTTCCCCAGTAGTTTATAACAGTATCTCTCTTTTACCTTCACCAGTAGTTTATAACAGTATCACTCTGTCATGTTCCCCAGTAGTTTACAACAGCATGTCTCTGTCATATTCTCCAGTAGTTTACAACAGTAGCTCTCTGTCACCTTCCCCAGTAGTTTACAACAGTACCTCTCTGTCACCTTTCCCAGTAGTTTACAACAGTGTCTCTCTGTCGACTTTCCCAGTAGTTTATAACAGTACCTCTCTGTCACCTTTCCCAGTAGTTTACACCAGTACCACTCTGTCACCTTCCCCAGTAGTTTACAACAGTACCACTCTGTGATCTTCCCCAGTAGTTTACAACAGTACCACTCTGTGGTCTTCCCCAGTAGTTTACAACAGTATCTCTCTGTGATCTTCCCCAGTAGTTTACAAGCGTACCACTCTGTCATCTTCATCAGTAGTTTACAAGAGTACAACTCTGTCACCTTCCCAAGTAAATTACAACAGTATCTCTCTGTCACCTTCCCGAGTAGTTTATAACAGCACCTCTCTGTCACCTTTTCCAGTAGTTTACAACAGTATCTCTCTGTCACCTTCCCCAGTAGCTAACAACAGTACATCTCTGTCATCTTCCCCAGTAGTTTAAAACAGTACCTATCTGTCACCTTTCCCAGTAGTTCACAACAGTATCGCTCTGTCACCTTCCCCAGTAGCTGACAACAGTACCTCTCTGTCATCTTTCCCACTAGTTTACGACAGTTCCACTCTGTCACCTTCCCCAGCAGTTTAGAACAGTACCTCTCTGTCACCTTTCCCAGTGGTTTACAACAGTACCTCTCTGTCACCTTTCCCAGTAGTTTACAACAGTATCACTCTGTCATCTTCCCCAGTAGTTTACAACAGTATCTCTCTGTCGACTTTCCCAGTAGTTTACAACAGTACCTCTCTGTCACCTTTCCCAGTAGTTTACAACAGTACCACTCTGTCACCTTCCGAAGTAGTTTACAAGCGTACCACTCTGTGATCTTCCTCAGTAGTGTACAACAGTACCACTCTGTGATCTTCCCCAGTAGTTTACAACAGTACCACTCTGTGATCTTCCCCAGTTGTTTACAACAGTACCACTCTGTGATCTTCCTCAGTAGTGTGCAACAGTACCACTCTGTGATCTTCCCCAGTTGTTTACAACAGTACTACTCTGTGATCTTCCCCAGTTGTTTACAACGGTACCACTCTGTCACCTTCCCCAGTAGTTTATAACAGTATCTCTCTTTCACCTTCCCCAGTAGTTTATAACAGTATCTCTCTTTCACCTTCCCCAGTAGTTTATAACAGTATCACTCTGTCATGTTTCCCAGTAGTTTACAACAGTATGTCTCTGTCATATTCTCCAGTAGTTTACAACAGTAGCTCTCTGTCACCTTCCCCAGTAGTTTACAACAGTACCTCTCTGTCACCTTTCCCAGTAGTTTACAACAGTAACTCTCTGTCGCCTTCCCCAGTAGTTTATAACAGTATCTCTCTTTTACCTTCACCAGTAGTTTATAACAGTATCACTCTGTCATGTTCCCCAGTAGTTTACAACAGCATGTCTCTGTCATATTCTCCAGTAGTTTACAACAGTAGCTCTCTGTCACCTTCCCCAGTAGTTTACAACAGTACCTCTCTGTCACCTTTCCCAGTAGTTTACAACAGTGTCTCTCTGTCGACTTTCCCAGTAGTTTATAACAGTACCTCTCTGTCACCTTTCCCAGTAGTTTACACCAGTACCACTCTGTCACCTTCCCCAGTAGTTTACAACAGTACCACTCTGTGATCTTCCCCAGTAGTTTACAACAGTACCACTCTGTGATCTTCCCCAGTAGTTTACAACAGTATCTCTCTGTGATCTTCCCCAGTAGTTTACAAGCGTACCACTCTGTCATCTTCCTCAGTAGTGTACAACAGTATCTCTCTGTGATCTTCCCCAGTAGATTACAACAGTACTCTTTGTGATCTTTCCCAGTTGTTTACAACAGTACCACTCTGTGGTCTTCCTCAGTAGTCTACAACAGTACCACTCTGTGATCTTCCCCAGTTGTTTACAAAAGTACCACTCTGTGATCTTCCCCAGTTGTTTACAACAGTACCACTCTGTCACCTTCCCTAGTAGTTTACAACAGTATCTCTCTGTCACCTTCCCCAGTAGTTTACAACAGTACATCTCTGTCATCTTCCCCAGTAGTTTAAAACAGTACCACTCTGTCACCTTCCCCAGTAGTTCACAACAGTATCGCTCTGTCACCTTCCCCAGTAGCTGACAACAGTACCTCTCTGTCATCTTTCCCACTAGTTTACGACAGTTCCACTCTGTGATCTTCCCCAGTAGTTTATAACAGTATCTCTCTGTCACCTTCCCCAGTAGCTGACAACAGTACCTCTCTGTCACCTTCCCCAGCAGTTTAGAACAGTACCTCTCTGTCACCTTTCCCAGTAGTTTACAACAGTACCACTCTTTCACCTACCCCAGTAGTTTACAAGCGTACCACTCTGTGATCTTCCTCAGTAGTTTACAACAGTATCTCTCTGTGATCTTCCCCAGTTGTTTACAACAGTACCACTCTGTCACCTTCCCCAGTAGTTTACAACAGTATCTCTCTGTCACCTTCCCCAGTAGTTTATAACAGTATCTCTCTTTCACCTTCCCCAGTAGTTTATAACAGTATCACTCTGTCATGTTCCCCAGTAGTTTACAACAGTATGTCTCTGTCATATTCTCCAGTAGTTTACAACAGTAGCTCTCTGTCACCTTCCCCAGTAGCTTACAACAGTACCTCTCTGTCACCTTCCCCAGTAGTTTATAACAGTAACTCTCTGTCATCTTCCCCAGTAGTTTACAACAGTACCTCTCTGTCACCTTTCCCAGTAGTTTACAACAGTACCTCTCTGTCACCTTTCCCAGTAGTTTACAACAGTATCACTCTGTCATCTTCCCCAGTAGTTTACAACAATATCTCTCTGTCGACTTTCCCAGTAGTTTATAACAGTACCTCTCTGTCACCTTTCCCAGTAGTTTACACCAGTACCACTCTGTCACCTTCCCCAGTAGTTTACAACAGTGCCACTCTGTGATCTTCCCCAGTAGTTTACAACAGTGCCACTCTGTGATCTTCCCCAGTAGTTTACAACAGTACCTCTCTGTGATCTTCCTCAGTAGTTTACAACAGTATCTCTCTGTGATCTTCCCAAATAGATTACAACAGTACCACTCTGTGGTCTTCTCCAGTTGTTTACATCAGTACCACTCTGTGGTCTTCTTCAGTAGTGTACAACAGTACCACTCTGTGATCTTCCCCAGTTGTTTACAACGGTATCTCTCTGTGATCTTCCCCAGTTGTTTACAACAGTACCACTCTGTCACCTTCCCCAGTAGTTTACAACAGTATCTCTCTGTCACCTTCCCCAGTAGTTTATAACAGTATCTCTCTTTCACCTTCCCCAGTAGTTTATAACAGTATCACTCTGTCATGTTCCCCAGTAGTTTACAACAGTATGTCTCTGTCATATTCTCCAGTAGTTTACAACAGTAGCTCTCTGTCACCTTCCCCAGTAGCTTACAACAGTACCTCTCTGTCACCTTCCCCAGTAGTTTATAACAGTAACTCTCTGTCATCTTCCCCAGTAGTTTACAACAGTACCTCTCTGTCACCTTTCCCAGTAGTTTACAACAGTACCTCTCTGTCACCTTTCCCAGTAGTTTACAACAGTATCACTCTGTCATCTTCCCCAGTAGTTTACAACAATATCTCTCTGTCGACTTTCCCAGTAGTTTACAACAGTACCTCTCTGTCACCTTTCCCAGTAGTTTACAACAGTACCTCTCTGTCACCTTTCCCAGTAGTTTACAACAGTACCTCTCTGTCATCTTCCCCAGTAGTTTACAACAGTACCTCTCTGTCACCTTTCCCAGTAGTTTACACCAGTACCACTCTGTCACCTTCCCCAGTAGTTTACAACAGTGCCACTCTGTGATCTTCCCCAGTAGTTTACAACAGTGCCACTCTGTCACCTTCCCCAGTAGTTTACAACAGTGCCACTCTGTGATCTTCCCCAGTAGTTTACAACAGTACCTCTCTGTGATCTTCCTCAGTAGTTTACAACAGTATCTCTCTGTGATCTTCCCAAATAGATTACAACAGTACCACTCTGTGGTCTTCTCCAGTTGTTTACAACAGTACCACTCTGTGGTCTTCTTCAGTAGTGTACAACAGTACCACTCTGTGATCTTCCCCAGTTGTTTACAACGGTACCACTCTGTGATCTTCCCCAGTTGTTTACAACAGTACCACTCTGTCACCTTCCCAGTAGTTTACAACAGTATCTCTCTGTCACCTTCCCCAGTAGTTTACAACAGTACCGGTCTGTCAGCTTCCCCAGTAGTTTACAACAGTACCACTCTGTCACCTTCCCAAGTAGTTCACAACAGTACCACTCTGTCACCTTCCCCAGTAGTTTACAACAGTATCTCTCTGTCACCTTCCCCAGTAGTTTACAACAGTACCACTCTGTCAGCTTCCCCAGTACTTTACAACAGTATCACTCTGTAATTTTCCCCAGTAGTTTACAACAGTACCACTCTGTCAGCTTCACCAGTAGTTTACAACAGTACCGCTCTGTCACCTTCCCCAGTAGTTTACAACAGTACCTCTCTGTCACCTTCACCAGTAGTTTACAACAGTACCGCTCTGTCACCTTCCCCAGTAGTTTACAACAGTACCACTCTGTCAGCTTCCCCAGTAGTTTACAACAGTATCACTGTGTCACCCCTGCTAATAGTTTTCCTTGACCATTCATGATACATAATCCACAAGATCAATTGTGCAGCAGTTATAATTCCAGTTAACCATTTCCTTTCAAATGGGACTGGAAAAGGCCTGTCCCTCACATCTTTATCATTCTGGTATTCTACTGTATGAAATTTTACAACGAGACCCGAAGTTCAGATTCACATACGTTTGGTGCAGTCATGGCCGCTGTATCCATTGAGACACTCGCACGCAGATCGACATGGAATGGGACAAGTACCGTTGCCGTTACAACTTCTGTCGCTGATGCAGACGTACTTGAAGCTGCCGTATCGGGCTCGGCATACGACAATCTCTGGAAAAAAAAATAAAAAAAATAGATAAATAAATGAATGAATACTCAAAGAAACAAACAAAGAAACACACAGAGCAATAGCCTCATCATTGACGTGAGCAGGAGTCTCAACGTGACTACACAAAAAAATCCGGGACATAAATTGGATAGATGCTATTGGAAAATGTTAGTGGCTTGATATTCGACAAATGGTGCGTCAAAACGCAGCAATGTCGATTTGCAATGTCTTAAACGGCATCGTTTTCACACTTGTTAAAAAAATATCACGGAGAAAAACAGTAAAGCAAAATGCACGTTCAAGTTATGACATTCTCAACTCGTGGCAGTGGCTATACAAGGGTAAGCATAAGCAAAAATATTGTCATTCAATTGTCAATATTTTTCAAGTTTCGAAAATGTCGGACTTACAGCTGCCGATCGGAGCATCTCTGGGACGAAGACACTCCAACAACTGACCAACACGTTACAAGCAGAATGGCGCAGAATTCCGCAGGACAATTGGTCGGTTGGTTTGTTGTTTAACGCCGCACTTAGCAATATTACAGCTATATGACGGCGCTCTGTAGAAAATCAATTCTGGACCTGACAATCCAGTGATATATCTCACGAGCATCAATCCACGCAATTGGGATCGATGGCATGCATCAACCAAGTCAGCGCGCCTGACCACCCGAACCCGTTAGTCGCCTTTTACGGCAAGCATGGGTTGCTGAAGACCTATTCCGCAGGACAGAATTCGTGCACTTATCCAGTCAGTGCCGCGGAGATAAAGCCGTGATTGCTTAATCCTATATGCTTACGCCCTCATCAGGTAAATGAATGCCATGAGGCAGAATGCATATATATGTACATGTAAGGACAACAAAATTAATAACATAACAAAAGGTGGAAAATAACAAAGGGAGGCCAACAGGTGATTGGCGCTGATAGGTGATTAACGACAGACAATGGAAGTAAACACTTTCAACAGTAATTAGCGCTGATAGTATGGAAGCCAGTACTTAAGTATCATAGACAAGTAATCGGTAATGGACACTGGGCAAACGGGTGGCCGGGGGTATGTACATATATATGCTCTCTGCCTCATGGCATTTATTCACCTGTGAAGCATATACTCCGAAACGTTGTGTTCCTCATAATAAGAAGTTGACATCCATATACTCTCTTCCTTATGTGTATCACTTCTAAATGCCTTTCAAAGATATGTACATTATAGTCCTTATATTAACGTCATCCTCAAACACGACATCAATGTGATTTTTTTGCAATTAACAAAAACGCCACAGAGCAGAGGTATCGATTGTATTAAAAATGAATATTTGATTGAATGTGATAGCTTATTGTGTCCATTTAATTATTAAAACTTCTTTTATCTTCCGCTGTACTTCCAGAAGCAAGTCTTGATGGCACAATTGAAACAATTCATAAGAAGAGAGGACAGGTCCTCGATATATAGACCTGTTACAATTCAGAGCTATTTTGGCGAACTTTTTACGAAGACACGATCAGCTCTTAGAATGTAATTGCAAGCAGAAAACAATCATCAACAAGTGATGCTATCTTTAATATTAATACACTGATGCACTTACTTGAAAAATCTAAAAGAAAACAATATTGCGCATTTATTGACTTCATAAAAACCTTGGTAATTTGTGGAAGAACCTACTTGAACATGGTATTAACGGTATATTTTTACACAGGTAAACAACATGAATTCAGGTATCAGAACCTTTACTTGGGTATACTGGTATTTTTCCTCATTACCTCTCCTAATTTATCTTGAGACATTCCTAAATGAACGCCAGTGAAGTGGTCTATACTGACGAAGTACCAATATACAAATGAATGAGATCTAAGACCCTTCATCCTGAGGTTAATTCAAACGTGCAATGTGTGTGTGTGTGTGTGTGTGTGTACCAGACAATCCAGTGATTAGTATAATGAACACCGATCTACGCAACTGGGGTACGTTCTTTGATAGGCATTGAGAAGTTGGAGTACTAAGTAAGGATACGAATTTTTGGATGAACAACTTCTTTATTACAATTAAGAGCGAGTCGGTTGATGGTTGAGATTGCCACGTCTCAATGAAGACGACGGATAACTTCTTTGATAGACATTGAGAAGTTGGAGTACTAAGTAAGGATAAGAATTTATGGATGAACAACTTCTTTATTACAATTAAGAGCGACATTCGGTGTAGGTTCTAACACCGTTATCAAGCAAGTGATTTACAAAGTGTTGTTGGCAAGTATATATACAAGTAGGAGGCAATGTTTATACAGGCTTCTCTACTCCAGTATAATAATATCTACTCTACTGTACCAATGTCTTAAGCACTGAAACGTCGCATGTAAATGTAGCACTGGTGAAACAACATCGTCACTACATCGGTAATACGGAAACAATCTCTTTGGTATTGTGCTGAAATATATTTAGAACTTGGCTGAAACATCTTTTATATTGTGTTGAAACATCTGTAGTACTGTGATGAAACAGCATCTGTAGTACTGTGATGAAACAACATCTGTAGTACTGTGCTGAAACAACATCTGTAGTACTGTGATGAAACAACAACGGCAGTACATCAGTAGTGCCGAAACAATATCTTAGGTATTATGGTGAAACAATTTTAGTACTAAACTGAAACATCTGTAATATTGTGTTGATAAATTCCTATCCTTACTTAATTGGGATACGATGACATGCATCAACCAAGTCAGCCAGCCTAATCACCCGATACCGCTAGTCGCCTCTTAAGACAAGCATGGGTTGCTGAAAGCCAATTCTAACTTGGATCTTCACAGGTCAGTTGTATATAGTATTGGTTTTGAGTAAATAAATTAATCTTAATGAATAATGAAGTTAAAACATTGATGTTAGCGGCATTAAACAACAATCAGTCAGGTGTTACTTACGCAAAATGAAGAAAGTGATTCCAAACACTACTGTTCTCCCCATATTGAAGGTAACACGTGCCTGGCTGCAGACGAAAGGAATGCCTAGTCTACTGTAACCACACAATATATAGTGTCACACTCCCGGATACCCACTCGACATCCTGGTGCTGAGTGGCGCACGCCAATATTTCTTCCTGTATCTACATTTTGCGTTGCGTTCACTCAATGGACATAAAGGTTTATCAACGCTTACAATTCTTAGAGTTATCTGAGTTACTTTCGAATGAATACGGTCAAGAAATCGTATACCGTTACGTATTGCGTTCCCAAACATCTTATCGTTTTATTTCAGTAATTTGAGAAAGGATTAATCAAGGGTGAGCGATTAGGTGTAACGCCGCTTCGAGCATTGGTTCAGTTATATCACGCCATGGCAGCTTGATTTGGGACGAAAGCCACGAAGGGAGCACGCCTTGAACATTTTGCCAATGGTATGGTGTTGACAGATCTAAAAAAGGCCAAGGAGACCCAGGATACGAACCAACGATCATACTGGCACGTCTAAGGGACGTATCTCTTAAGAGCGAATTCGGGCGTCCGAGGCGACTGGGCAACCCATGCCCCGGGGTATATATATATATATATATATATATATATTGATATATATATATATATATATTGATATATATTTAAGAATTGACCTTCATTTTCATTGGAGTATGAACCTTCATAGAGTGAGGGCCAAACTGTATGAACGTCGGAGCTTGCGATTTTCATGACTATTTAGTGATATCTTTTTATTGTTGTATGCTACTTTTAAACATTAAATCGGTGATATTCTAGTAATTGTACTGTCCATCTATCAACAATGGTGTTTTTGTTGCGTCTACAAAAATATTTTATTGTGTCAGCAATAATTCTTTTATTACGTCATCAATAATCCTTTTTTAACAATCATACGATAGATGAGTGTGCATGTAAATTAAATTTTCATGTGATTGTATTTAACCGCATGGATAAAAATATAGGACATTCAAGTCGAGAACTTGCTTTAACAAGGAGGCGATCGAGATACATCATTGAATCCGGTTCGTTTTTGAGTCTTGATTTCCGTATGTGGTCAGAATGGCGAAGTGCAGCTTGCGTGAATAATTAAATGCGGAAAAGGAACCTTATCACTTTCTGCAGACCGTACAATCACGGCGAACAGGCAACTGAATATGACAGCGGTCTGTAAATAATCTAGTCTGGACCAGACAATCCAGTGATTGATATCATGAGCATCGATCAACGTAATTGGGATCGATGACATGCATCAACCAAGTCAGCGATCCTGACCACCCGATCCTGTTAGTCGCATCTTACGACAAGCATAGTCGCATTTTACGGCAAGCATGGGTTGCTGAAAACCTATTCTACCCCGGATCTTCACGGGTCACTTGTGCCATGACGTAACCAGCTTTGCTTCCTTTTCTTGTACTAAGTGTATTCATAAGGTAGAGAATATATGAATGCCAACTTCTTTATGATGAGGAACACATCGGGTGACTGGAAGCCACCCAGCTAACACACGACGTTGTCACAACGTTGTGGAAAGGTTGTGGATTGGTAACGTCGTGATATAACGTTGTCACAACATTATCATAACGTCAACGTGCAACGTTATTTCACAACGTTATAACAACGTTGCACATTCACGTTGGGAAAACGTTGTGCATCGGACATCACACAACGTTTTGTAACTAAGTTTCTGAAACGTCGGTGAAACGTTATAGAGTTTGCTTCTCGATAGTCATAAAGGAATAAAACTGCTTTATCAAAATCAACATGAACTTGTCAGAATGCCAAGGCAGTAATGAATTACCTTTCTTTATATTCGGCATTTGAATTTTCATCTCTTAATACTAAAATTTTCAGAACGTAATTGCGTATCTCTATGACAACGTTAGTATTACGTTACATTGTAACGTTATTCCACAACGTAACAACAACGTTGCAAATTAACGTTGTGATAACGTTGTTGCTTTGGACATTACAACACTTTTTGTAAATGATGTTTAGGAAACCACTTGTAGATCTACCATCTCTACTAAATGTTGTCACGAGCAATATTACAGTTAAAAACAATTGGCGAGCATTATTTGCGACGTGAGAGCGACCGCTGAAAAGTTTAACCTGTTGCCTCGTGAAGTGACGTCAGAATGACGTCACATTGTCGCGGAAGATGTGTTGTCACCAGCCATCTTAGTTCACTCTGGACATATTACAACCAAAAAAAGTGATTGTGCTGCATTTGGAACTGGACAGATGATCTGTGAATTGAAGTTAATTTTTCAAAAGCAGTCTCCGCTTGTTGATGTGTTTCTGTACATGCAGATAGTCAAATGATTTAAATGTGTCGTATTATTCAGAATTGGCGGGGTTTTGAATGCAGTTTGCCGGTCACTTTCACTGAGCGTCAGTGTTGATATTAATATTTGATACACAGAACATGATGTATATAGATATGAAGAAAGCCAAAGACTTTTTTCCATATTATTATTTTATGGATACCAAGGGTAATTAATTACCAAGGGCAAGCAGTATATGTTTGACCAGAATTCAATCTGGCGGCGTTTTGTGGCCGTCATATTTGTTCGGGTTTTGATCGTAAGCGTATAGGTCTGTAAATATGCCTAACTTATGCATCGCATACTGACCACTGACAGTTATCGCCATTTCTTCCTTGTTATTTCTGAAATCATTTCTTTTTAAAGTTAAAATGTACTAATCTTCTGACTTTGGTTTTTGTGAAACAATGTGGCTCATTCAGGCCATGGGAAAGGTTGATAAGACTTCTCTTATACAGCGAAGAGAGGGAATCAAAACAATGGAAGTATTTTTAGATCGACTCTCTGTAGGCTGCTAGTTACAATTTTATGTACAGCCCTAGTCTAAAACGCTCAGTGATGTCATGAAAAATCGTATTTTCGGGAAGAGACAGAAACATATTTGTTGTTTCCGAAAAGGCCTAATTAGCACTGACTCAAGTAGCCTAAATGTGGATCATCTGGTTGTTGGTGCTGTCTATTGACCTTTTTCACACTTTCGCCATCTTTGATTGAAAACGAGGCTTGGAGAGCATAGCTCTATGCAATGCGAGTCGCTTCAGCTCATAGGGAACAGACAGCATGTTGTGCATTTCACTGATGGTCATTTCAAACAAACAAAAAATGGTATCCTCTGTATCTAATATAGAATATATTTCACATTTAATCCTGGGGTCCTACTAAAATATGCCTGTAATACACTGGAATTAGCATTTTTTGTCAGGATCCCGGAAGTGAATCGAAAGGTGCATTTCGAGATACGGATTTCAGAAACAGATATTATATTTATCATAAACTCGTCGGCATATAGGTACAATGTGACAGTGCATTCAATGAAAGAAGTTTTGTATCGTAAATGAACCGCATAACATGTAACAGGTCAGTGTACTTTTGCAAATTTGCTCAGTCAATACGTGGCTTGGCGAACTCGAGATCGTCGATCATGTTTATTTCACGTTTCACAGTGGTGTGAACAAAGCACTGTCGTTTTACCATGAGTCCAGTTGACAAAAACACTTTTTCTGCTATGATTTTCATCTAAACATATTACGATGCAAATGAAATTAGTTCACAAAATAACTAGTGTCAAAATAAATATTCAGAAGGGGCGCTTACTCTATTCAGTGTGTACAATGAGAGATGAAACTTTACTTGTTCTTCAAACATCACTTATTTAACCGATTATTAACGATTGAGATTGCACCGTGCACGACAAAAGCAGTAATGTGTGAAATCTTAAAAAACAAGTTAAAAAAACCTTAAAATTAAAAATAATTTTCTTGCTTGTAAACAAATGTTACACTTCCTCGTCCTTTGACAGGATGCACATTGTAACCATTGTGCTATTGTCAGCAGAAAGCTCCTCCAGACATCCGTCACCGGATTTTAGTACTTCATTGTGTTGACTCTCTGGACTCAAAGCCTGAAATGAATACTTCAATAATATTGTAATAATATTTCTACTTCCATAATTTTTTTTATAAACAATGCATATTCACCTTCTCTCAAAATATTGCTTATTTAGAAAACAACATTCTTCTGAAATAGAGAAATTTAAGGAAAATTAATCACAGTGGGGGACATTACATGCTACTTTTGAACAATCTTGAAGGCATCAATTCATCTGATATGTCGAAAACTCAAACAGTATATTCTGTGTAAAGAGTAAACACAACAGATGCATCAATTTAATGACAGTGTACTACAGCTCTTTATATCAATGTCACACGGCAATTCACTCTTGTTATAATGAAACACGTTTTGATATTTATATTACCGGTATTTAATCATGAAATACTTTGTTTAGTCTGACCATGCTGAAAACATACTTTCGCTAGAGTGAAATAGATAAGATTTTAATTAAAATCAGGTGAAATATCACGTTTTGTCACACCTACGGTCAGTCTGCCTCGTTGACACTATGGTTTTCTGAGTAAGGTCATGAAGATCACAAAGAAAATATAAGACTTGAATTTTTTTGTGAAATGAATTCTTGTGGTTTACTAAAGCTGATATCTTGACTTGAAAATATTAACTTTTTCAGATCACAAGATGAGATAAATTCATGCTATCATCGTTATTTGACAAGGAAAACAAATTTCTTTTACGTATTTATATTTTTATATTTTTCTCGTTTTGATTGAATTATAAAAATTATCAAAATGATCACACCACTTGACTTGACTGAAATAAACTAAAGTTCTAAAGATTGTTAACAATAGTAAACTATTACATCATAACAAAATAATTATTGCAAAATGACATTAAGCACAACTATATTCTTACATATAAATTGATATGATTAATAATCAATGATACATGGCACAAAAAATTATTTTGTTTTAAAAGTTTCAAAACATGTTTGTGGACATAAAACCAGATGGGTTTCACAGTTAAACAAAGGGAATAAATGAGTTATGATTGCAATATGCATGGGAATGAAAAATAATTCTGTTTATACTTTAAGTTTATAGTAATGTCAATATCAATTTATGCATTTGCAATATTTGAATACAGACTGTTAAAGAGTTATCTGTTTCTGTAAACTATATACAGATCACATGTAGATTGAACATTTATTGGACATTAATTAGTTGTGTTTTTGTTCATTTCATGACATGATTAATTTGGTACAGTAAAGTAAATATCATTTTGGTAGAAATATTGTTTACAAAATTGCAGATCAAACTGTACTTTACTTCAAATATTTACACACACTTTATGTAATAATTCAGTTGAAATATTACACCTCATCCTATCTAATCTGTCGACATTGACAATCAAAATGACAACTGTTCACAATCACAACAGCACAAGTAGACCCAGAGGTCTAATATTTTATTTGAATGCATTTGAGTCCCTTACAGTTTACATCAAATACGCAACTGATGCAAAATTCTGATTTGTTACGATCGTAAATTCTCAGTAGGTTACAATTTGATACATTATATAAACATATTTTAGTTAGTTCTGACATATCTGGACATGGTCAAAAGGTCAATATTTCGACTTCAAATACAACCCGCAAAGTTATTTAAACTAACAATAGATAGTTTGGCTTAATGGTGTGTAAACAATGAATTATTCTTTACAAGATTTCAGTAGCATTTGTATTAAGTCTGTTCAGCTACCATAAACTGCACTGGGAGTTACCAGCTGGTCATGGATATTTTAAATTGAAATCACAACAGAACGACTCAAATTTATATCGGTAAGGAGTCCAGATAACAGTAGAATAATTTGTCAATGATAAGAATAAGAATAATGTTTCAATACTTATGATAAATGTACCGGGATGGTTAAATTGTCACAGTTTGTCCCGATTGCGTGTCTTGTTGACATCTCCATGTGTTTCATGTGCTATCCAGCCTTCACCTTCTGCTCTCCAAGCCTCGCTTTCAAACCGGAAGTAGCGAAGTGTGAAAAAGGTCAATATACACATCGTAAATGGCAGAGCAGGTCAGGACATATAGTATGGACAAATTCGTTTAAATATTGACAGATGTATGCTTGAACATGACCCGTGAAGATCCGGGGTAGAATAGGTCTTCAGCAACCCATGCTTGCCGTAAAAGGTGACTATGCTTGTCGTAAAAGGCGACTAACGGGATCGGGTAGTCAGGCTCGCTGACTTAGTTGATGCATGTAATCAATCCCAATTGCATGACATGAATCACTGGATTGTCTGGTCCAGACTCGATTATTCACAGACCACCGTCATATAGCTGGAATATTGCTGAGTGGGGCGTTAAACAACAAACCAACCAACCAAACCAAACCAACCAACCTTTGTTTATATTGTGCAGTACACTGTGAACAAAGGGAGATAATTTACTGAAACTACGTCGTTAAGCCTTGAGAAATGTTTTGACACCATAAGTCGGAGAGCTAAATACTGCAAGAAAGATTTGTCTTGAATTTGTCACTGAATGGTCCAGAAAATTCCATAGTAATAACCATGCTGAATAATAAACTGTAAATAATGTCTCTGTAGCTGTCCAACAGCAATCCATGTTGAACCCATGTTGTTGACCGGAAGTCTATATTGATCTGAACATTGCGACCAGTTCATCAATAAACTATAATATTGTATTGTTTGTTAAATTTATATTAAGTACAAGAGGGGAAGCAATTTGATTACAAAGAAGATTCAATAACTTTAAAGGTATGTGTTTTCACTGTAAATGTACCATAGGAAAGAATATTTACCACGTTGATAATATTCAAGCACTCGTACACAATGTAAGTATTCTACACATGCTATATTGAATTCAGATACTCTGTACAGAACTTTAGGCAAACATTCTAGAAATATGCACCTTGTGTTTTCAAACACTTTTCAGGAAGGTATGCAAACTCTACCATACTATTTATCAATGAGTGTTAACTCATAGTGATGCCATCAGTATACGCGAACATTGATAACGTTTACAATTACATCTGAATTTAAAAAAAAGTTATTTTCCAAGTCGCTTGTACATCATACATATTCATGAATAAAGTCAAACAACTTGTTACATCATCTTCACATACACCACACGCTATTAGCCCTCACATTGTACATGTAAACAGTAACCATCATTAAGTGTTCAGACCAGTGAAGATCCGGGGTAGAATAGGTCTTCAGCAACCCATGCTTGTCGTAAAAGGCGACTATGCTTGTCATAAGAGGCGACAAACGGGGTCGAGTGGTCAGGTCGAGTGACCTATTCTACCCCGGATCTTCACGGGTCTAGTTTTCATGGACAAGATTCTTAAGGGAACATTAATTGAAATGAACATAGAGATTATGAGTATTACTGAGATTAAAACGGTCCTGCGCAATTTTAAAAACGAATTTCGCAGTAGGCGACTAGGTGGGAATTTCCATGTAGACTGTTACTTGAGTACTGAGCATTTTGTGTGAGGTGTTTCCGTTTTTTCAGATGAGAGTTCTTATTGGCCGGATGTGGACAGGAAATCTCCAGGACGATATGATCAGCTACATACAGCAATGAAACACACAGAGATATACACACGCTACACATAAATTAATAATATATCAACTGACGGCCAAATGAAACTTTACCATAGATTTAAGTCACTCTTGTTTAAGAACTACAAAAGATAGACCTATGTTGTAAAACGTAATCAAAAGATAAAAATTTCGACGAAATCAACATTTAAAACGACAGGTCATACAGCAACCGATATAAGCATGACAGTTGCCCCAATTAAGGTGAGGTTGTAAGCACAAACTTTCAACGTAATAGACAAAGGCCACACATATCTGACCGCCTCCGTGGTCTAGTGGTAGTACGTCCGCCCGGAGAGCGGAAGGTCCGGGGTTCGATCCCCGGCCGCGTCATACCAATAGACGTTAAAAGATGGTACTTGTTGTTACCCTGTCTGACGCTCGGCATTGAGGGGCTAAAACAAGAACTGGTCAGCTTGGAGTCAGTATACTGTGTCTGAGTGGGGGGTATTCATGTTAAACTGCGGCATGGTATCTCAGTGAGCCAACACTATAAATCGGCATTAGTCCAAGCAGTACAAGCAGCCACACACACACTCGTGCATGCACGTCGCGATGTAAGTGCAATAATCTTGGACGCGACGTTAAACCCGATTTCACCTCACCTCACCTCACCTCATCTCACCACACATATCTAACCTCGCTCAACTTCAATGACCCGTCACATTAAAAGCATGTATGACCGCCTGATATAAGACACGCAAAAGCTCTCCGGCGCACAGAAAAAGTTAGTAGTCTGTTGAAGTCACGTAGGATTCGTCGCCACTGTTCTTGGAGGACACGGATCAGTTCTTGTCGGCTGCCTGAATCCGATGTCTGAGATCCATGATACCTCATAGGTATTCTATGGGGGACATGTCTGGGGAGCGTGCAGGCCACGGTAACACGTTGACGTTGTTGGCTGCACGGACGTTCTGTACGAATTCGGGCTGTATAGGTTCTGACGTGGTCATGCTGATAAAGGACATCACGTGGAGGCTGTTGAAGAAATGGTAGGACAATCCATTAAACCCTAAGTCAAGTTCTCTTCTGTCCACAAGTTCCCCACACCATAACACCCCCTACACCATACGGCACGACCTCCTGAACGCAACATGCCAGTGTTGGTAGTCCCCTTCAGAGATAATCACACTGTCTTCCATTAGCTCTGAACAGACAGAACCGGCTTTCATCAATGAAGTCGACTCTCTAACAGTCACGTACAGTCCGGGCCCATCTCAATATCCGACGACTGTCATAACAGTCCTTGCCCAAATTCCTTAAGCACTGTGTCGCCTAGCTACTACTGTCTGTCGACTAACCATATGCCCTAAGGCATTCAATCGCTTATGATGTCACTGTCAGGAATCGAATCCGGAGATGCTGAGTATGCATGCACTGGTCTTCATTGGGCGTAGTTACCGTGAGTCTGCCTGTTCGTGGCCTGGCTGATGTCTCCCCTGTCTGTCTTTAACGTTAGGTTAGTTACAGCAACACGATATCAACCAAACGTTCTGGCAGTCGACCGTACGACCATGAGCATGCGTCCACGAATTCCTCGCAAACAGTGATGACACCAGGTGTTAGCGAAAAGGTGAGCGTATCCTGGCCCCACCGGTGGTACCCTACACAAACACATGCAAAGATCATCTGAGCTAGAGTTGTATGACGCTCCTTGAAATCTTGAGAGAAAGAGCATGCTCGATTGTACCTCAAAAGTTGTGAAATGTAAACGGGAAGGGCTATTGCTGCAGCTGCATTATGTCTGAAGCTTAAGATGAACTTCATGGCCAATTCACCCTTTTTTTAACATCGCCAATTCGATAAGAAATTTTGATTTATATGCTTAAAGAGAAAAAAGAACAGCAAGAAGATGAGTGCAAGTGGTACCCATGGGGATGCCAATATCTTACCTAAATGGCTTACCCCTCAATTTTACATAGATGTCATTAATGATGAGTGAGTGAGTGAGTTGGGTTTAACGCCGCTTTTAACAATATTCCAGTTATATCGCGGCGTGTCAGCTAAATGTTAGAGGAAAGCCCGAAGTGATGCAGGTCTTAGATGTTTACCACGAGCACGGGTATGGTGCTGACAAACCTAGAAACATAATCAGGGCGAACCGGGATTCGAACCCACAATCATAGGTTTCTGGCGTGCTCAAGGGACGCAACTCTGCACAGCGCATTAATGATGAAGTCACGCATTTCACATATTGTTTTCTGTTTTCTACAGATGATAGTTGCTTCCATTTTTGTCAGACTGACCTGAACCTCTGAAGATAGATATGTAATTATATCTATGGTTACCACGTTTTGTAGCAAAAGCCTATTGGATCAAGGAATGAAGTTTTTCATAGCATAAAAGACGGCGTATAGCGTATTGCTGTGTAATGTATTTTGTGCCTTTTCTACCTCATTATTTAGAATTCAAATCGTTCTGTCACATACTCAAAAAAACATGATTTTAAATAATTCTTTATTAGATACGTAAAAACTGTCCATATGCATGATGAAGAATGTCAATTCGTTTTAAGGACAGCAAGAAAACCAGTGACAGTCATGAGGTAGTGACAGTCATTAGCTAGTCCTTATGGCGTTGTGCACGTTGACAGTCAATATCGCACGCTGTTTGTCAGTTGTCTGTTTTGGTTGATGCATCTCTTCGTATCCCCATTGCATGGAACGATGCTCATGATGTTAATCATTGGATGGTCTGGTCGAGACTCGATTACTTACAGACCAACTTCATATGGCTGGAATATTGCTGAGTACGGCGTTAAACAACAAACCAACCAACCAATCGTGGTGTTGTTTTGCGTTGTCAATGACGTTTTATGTCACCAACAATAATACTTTGAACAACGGAATCTTTATTTCGTCAACAAAAAAGTTTTTTTGGTGACAGCAATAATGTTTTTGTTACGTAATCAATACTGCTTTTACGATAATCGTTTGTTTATTAATATACATTTTGTCTGCATGTTCATAACACCGACAATGCCGTCGTGCACATGGAAAATAAATGTATGTTTAAACGAGATCGGGTAGTCAGGCAAGCAGACTTGGTTGATGCATGTCATCGTATCCTAACTGCACGAAGCTCATTATGTCAATTACTGGATTGTCTGATCCAGACTAGATTATTCACAGACCGCCATCATGTATCTGGAATATTGTTGAGTGTGGCGTTAAATAACAAATAAAAAAACATTAAACAGATGAACCAAAGTAATTAAGCAACTTTTTTTATTTTTGTTTTATTTGTGAACAACATTCATTATAGATATACATCTGAAGTATGACCAAGACAATTTGACATATTGCTAATAATGAGTCCGGCTCACGTCAGAAAAGCTGGTTTACAGAGCACGTATGTTTGGAATTACATGACGTCTCTGTCAAAAGGAGTCAAGTTGTCCATTATTTCGCCTAAAAAATAACGTGTTACTCTTGGTCACCCCGGATGATGATAATAACCAATGATGGTACGAACTGCAAATAAATAATCGACCTTTTTCATGCCTACTGGATGCATGCGAATAAAAATCGTGAGGACATTTTATTGACATCCATCCAGTCCTATGGAATTAAATTTATTTGAAACACCCCTGTATTTCTAGCAAATGATTTTTATAAAGAATTGTAATGAACTTTTATATTTGTCAAGGGTATTTTCTCGAGGACGTTAGTGAAGTATTTCATGATATTATGGATGAAAGTACGACACGGATACTTCTTATCGTGAAACACATTACTAACAGAAGGAGATAAGTGTACGAGCATGTGTGTCATACTGATTTTACTAAATGGGCGTCAGGATTCTTGAGCGCGGGGCTAATACATAAATTCCCTCACGTTCGTAAAATCAGCATGACACACATGCGAGTGTAATAATTTCTTTATTACCCATGAAAATGCACTGACCACGATGCCGTCCTGAGTTATGACGTCGTTTCTAGTGTCCTTTAAACATTACGTCACAATAAGACTCGAATGAGGTCAACAATCATGTCTGGATGACGTAACCAATATAATAGATCGCGTGAAGTGATATTTGCAAGTGAGGAAGTATAAATTTACTTGTACCCTTTGCTATTTTCCACCTTTTGTTATCTTATTAATTTCGTTGTCCTTACATGTACATATAGATGTTCTCTGCCTCATGGCATTCATTCGCCTGATAAAGCAGTAAGCATATACTCCGAAACGTTGTGTTCCTCATAATAAAGAAGTTGACATCCATCTATTCTCTTCCTTATGTGCATCACTTCTAAATGCCTTTCAAAGACCTATAAATTAACTGTCGGATCATATCAAAATGGAGAGTGTTATATGAACATACAATAGAAGAATCAGCACATGAGTACTACAGATATAAAATCCGGACACTGCTGGGGTCAAGTGTTCTGTAACAACACATCCGTCTTCCATGAACATGATTTACATGAGGTTTTGCAGTAGATACATATTTCGAATTTGATTCCCTTGCTGAAACAAGTGACCTATCAACCTGGCGTGAATGAGTTTGCTTTGGTATTCCAGTTATTTTACGTGTGTCAGCTTAGCGTATGGGTGATTAAGGACTTAAACGTTTACCGCTTTTGTGATACTCACGGGCAAAGATTTGGTGTTGAAAAACATCCAAACATAATCAGAACGAATGTGGGATTCTAACCCATAACCATAGATGTTTCGAACATCACATCACTAGAATGCAGACGCCTGACCTTTTCCCCCATAGAGCACGCCTGGGACATGATTAGGAGACGTGTATGCCGACGTCAAAGGCCACCCGCTACGTTAGCCGAACTGGGCCATGCACTGACAGAAGGGAGGACAAGTCTACCAATAACTGTCATTGGTAGACTGATTCGGACTATGCCACGCCGTATATAGAGAATACTAAAAGAGCTCCTGTGTAATACCAGTTTTATGAAACGAGTGAATAGTTCTGGTATCTGACGGGAGCGAGTTTAGTATTTAAGTATTTTATTTATTACTTGCCATTTATAACGTTTTTAGAATTATACTGTTGAGTGTGAAAAGGCTGACACCTACACGATCCACGGCATAATCCAATTGAGTTTAACAGAATAATCCTTCAAACACGTCAAAAGTTGAAACGTATGAATTTGATACCATACAACGGCCCACCTTTAGAATTCAGGCGTCCGTTCCACAAAATTATCGTAGCGCTAAGGTTATCGCAACTCACATATTTTAACTTAGACTACAACTGTCGTTGCGCTACAATACGATCGCCTTGTGGAACGGGGCCTTGCACCTCAAAGTTAAAAATCATGTCACAATACCCGATGACGTAATTTGTGGAATTGTGTTGCAAGATCCATCGAAGAAACAATGCCATGTGACGTCAGCCTAGCAACAAGGTTGCTGGGGTCATCGAGTATGCATAAGCTCCTCTCAGTGATCTATCATCTCCACACGCAACGTCGTTGAATAAGCCAAGGGATGTTGAGAGCTTTCAATATTTGTTCGTGAAACTTGTTCCGAGAGTACATAAGCACGCGTTTTGGTATAACACAATGTGTAATACAGCTGCATGTTATTAAACGGGTGATATGTTCATGGGCATGTAATAAAACAGTGTATTGTTTCCGTCATCCAGACGGCATTGTTGACGTCATTCTAATCTTGTTTTGACGTGAGCCCGTCTCATGACGTGCTATTGCCCTAGGGTACATACGATTTTTGTGAACCCCGATATGATATCGTAGGTAATACAAACGGCGAAATCATATTATCAGTGGTTCAAGGGCGGTTCCGGACAGTCGGATAGCCTAGTGGTTGAAACGTTCGCTCGTCACGCCTAAGACCCCGGTTTGTGTCCCGACATGGGTACAATGTGTGAAACACATTTGTGGTGTTCCCCCGTCGTGATATTGATGGAATATTGCTAAAAACCATACTCACTCACTCACTCACTTCAAGGGAGGTTCAAGGGAGGTCACTCTATCTACGGTCAAAGTGTGCCTACATTCGAAACTAACTCAAACTTGATATCAATGTTATCTACTTAAAGTGATCCCACATTTTTGTTTTTATTTGGATATAAGTTTTGTCGGTGATATCGCCTGTCGTGGTTCTTTATATCTACAATTAATTAGATAATTAGTACTATGAAATGACCCACTTTTCCTGTCTCAGATATTGGTTATTTCACCACAGGATGCTCGGTGTTTCTGTAAGAAAGTTCCTCTGAAATGTGGGCCCACATCTGTGACCCTCTAATAATTTCAAACTGTTATTTTTTTCAATAGCTTCATCTGCATTGATATTATCACTTTCTCCTATAAAAATCAAAATGTTGTGTTGCTTGAGTAAATGTATATAGCGCACCTAAATCTATCAATAAAAACTTACACGATAGTTTATTCATTCGTCAAAAGCTGTCAATAACCAGCTAGTAAGTGATCCACTATACAACAAAGTTGACAAACACTTTCAACAATCGTAAAGCATACTACTGTTCGTATTGATGGACATGTTTCACTAAATAAAATACTCTGCGTAGTTTTAATGAAGAACTGATTGACAGACGGATCGGATTATCGCGTTCACAGCGCCTTGTTTTTCTCGGTTACGTAACTAGGCAGCATAGCTCCAATGTGTAGGTAGAGTTACCCCATTCGACACTCGAACCACTGATAATGCGTTTTCTTTATTAAAACGAATATATGATCCATTATGAATCAAGTCATGTCCAACGTTCATTTTTTGGCTGAAAACCCTTGTCGCCTTTCTTGTATGTTTGCACTTGTTTTTTTAAATGCGAACAGCTTACAATGATTGTTTAGCTTGCTGAGAGCTTAGCTTTTGCTGTTGATAATGACATAACTAGCCTCACAATGTATAAAACGTATGTTCTTATGTTTTTTTCACTTTCCAAGCTAGAGACAATAAAGAATGTCATTGAACATTAAACTACAGGTACATAACTAGTCATCATTCTCGCGTCTAACATCAGGACGGATGGATGGCCCGAAGATCGGGGTCGGGGTTCAATTCCAAAAAAATTGTAAAATATGTGAAGCGCGATATTGCTTGAATATTTTTAAACGCGGCACAGAAAAGAACTCAAAAACCTCCTGTATATAGCTGAGGTACATGTGCATACATTCTTTAGCTCCAGCATATAGCTGATTTATGTACGTATATAAACTGACGTCCAAAAGAAACTTTACCAGAGTTTGAAATCGCTCTTGCACAAAAACAACAAAACATACAGGCATGAAGTAAAGTGTATTGAGAAGATCAATATATCAACATAATCAACACTGAAAATGACAAACATACATCGACCGCGAAAGACGTCAAAGCCCCCCAAAGTTGGGTGTGGTACATAATCATGGACAATAGGCAGAGTACATAAACAATCGCTCACGTTCAATAACACGTCATTAGTAGCGTGTGTGACCACCAAATGCCTCAATACACGGAAAAAAACTCTTCGACGCACAGAAAAAAAATCAGTCGTGTGAGGTCACGTGGGATGTGACGCCATTCTTCTAGGAGGGCCAAGATCAGTTCTTGCCGGTTGGCTGGAGAGTGTGGTCGTTGTCGAACACGACGATCCATCAAGTCCCAGAGGTGTTCTATGGGGGACATGTCGGGTGAACGTGCAGGCCACGGTAGGACGTTGACGTTGTTAGCTGCGAGGAAGTCAGTGACAATTCTGGCTGTATGGGCTCTAGCGTTGTCATGCTGATAAATGACACCGCATGGCTGCTGTTGGAGAAATGGTAGGACTTTCGTCAGTGACGACAACCCTCTGCAAGTCACATCGTTGCCAACGTCGTACAGTCCGGGCCCATCTCAATCGCAGACGACGATGTTGCGCTGTCAATAGCTGTCCTCTGTATGGTCTAAAAACCCTGATTCCATGAGCCCTGAGTCTCCTGGCCACTGTCTGTCGACTAACCCTGTGACCTAAGGTCACCCTGGGTCTGCCTGTTCTTGGCCTGTCAGCGGTCCGCCCTGTCTGTCTGTAACGATGCATCAAGTTGGTAACGGCATATTACTAGAGATAGAGAGGTTTTCTTTAGTGAAACAGTCTCACGGTAAAAAATAATATAAATATTGGTGGGGATTTTAATACTGTCATTCAGCCTTCTGTTGATAAATTAGGTATTTCTTGCCGCATAAGTATAATTCTCCAGAATGTCATAAATAACCATAACCTTGTAGATATTTGGAGGAGATTACACTTAAAAATACAAAAAATCTTACACATGGAGAGGTAGCAATCATACACAATCCAGTATAGATTTTTGGCTGATTTCGGAACATCTGTCGAAACAGGTTAAAAGCTGCAGTATATGTCCCAGTATTCGCAGTGACCACAAAATTGTAATGTTGGAATACAGCAGCGATAAATTAATGAAACCAAATTTTTGGATATTTAATAATTCACTTCTAGAGGATAAGGTATATGTATATAAAATGCCAAACCAGAAACTGTAGAACAAAGAATGCAGTGGGACTGGATCAAGTTCAATATTATGACACTAACTACTGACTATGCTAAGAATAAGCAACAACGTCAAAACCAAAGAGAAAGAGAGATAATAAAAAATTTAGCAATACTAGATAATCAGAACAAGATGTTAATGATAACAATCTCCAACAAGAATATGAAACTTGTAAGCAAGAATAAGAGTGTATTTATGAACGAAAAGCGGCAGGTGCCTTAAAAAGATCACGTGCTAAATGGGCAGAAAAAGGTAGAGAGAAGCAATCAATATTTTTATAATTTGGAAAGAGAGAGACAAAACAAAAAAGATATAAAAGAATTGTTTAATTCAAATAGTCAAAGGATTGAAAATAAAAAAAGAAATACTTACAGAAATTAAGAATCATTATTCAACATTATATCCAAACAAGATTGATAAGACATGCCTTTTCAAACAAGATTGATAAGACATGCGAAGAGATTTTGACATATTATAATCAGAATGTTCCTCAGATTTCTATTAATGAAAATAAATTAAGCATTTCACAAAGAAGAGCCATTATTACATTAATGGAAAAACCCGGAAAGGATTTGAAGCTATTAAAGAATTGGCGCCCAATTACATTACTTAATGTTGACTTCACGATTTTTGCCAAAGTTCTGGCAAACAGAATTAAGACTATACTTGAAGGGATTAGAAATGAATCTCAAACTGGTTTTATAAAAGGGCGAAGTATTCATGAAAACATAAGGTTATTACTTGACATTATCGAAATTTATGAAGAAGAAGGTTATGTTCTATTTTTGGATTTTGAAAAAGCCTTTGATTCGGTCGAATTTAATTTCATAGATACAGGCTCTAAAGAAATTTGGTTTTCCAGATGAATTTATTAATTTAGTGAATTTGTGTTATACTGATATTTCATCATGTGTATTAAATGGTGGTCAGACAACAGGTTGGTTTGGTAACCTCAGGGGTACCAGACAGGGATGTCCCCTAAGTCCTTATATCTTTTCTTTTTTATCTGTGCAGAGTTAATAAATAAAAGTTTCGAAAGGATCAAAACATTAAT
Organism: Haliotis cracherodii; assembly: GCF_022045235.1. NCBI lineage: Eukaryota > Metazoa > Mollusca > Gastropoda > Lepetellida > Haliotidae > Haliotis > Haliotis cracherodii. The sequence goes on from NW_027266278.1 coordinate 7,804,737, forward strand.
GGCCTAATATTTGGAGAAAAAGAAATAAAAGTAATATATTATGCAGATGATTCGGCTCCCATACTGAGATAAAAAATCGGTCAAGAAAACCTAGAATTTTATTTAAATCAAAGTGCCTGCAGCGGCTTAAAACTGAATTTAGATAAATCAGTCGTAATTTCACTTAGAAAAAACAATTTTATTCCTCCTTTTGGCATAAAGAAAATTTCTAGATATAAATTTCTTGGCGTCACGATAGATGTAAATGATACGGTGTGTCACGAGGAAAATATTGAAAGACGTTTTAAAATCTGGAAAAGTAGAAATTTAACAACATATGGACGTTGTCTTTTAAGCAAATCTGAAGGAATTTCTAGGTTAGTCCATCAAGCAAGTTGTGTTCCCTTTTCACCAAAAATAATCAAAATAATCAATAGAGAACTGTTTAACTTTATATGGAACAGCAAGTCAGAAAAAAGTATCAAGAAATCGGTTAATCCAAAAAACAAAGAAGAAGGTGGCATTAACGCTCTAGATTTTGTTACCTTTAACGCAGCGTTAAAACTAGTTCGGCTCGCCAAATATTTCTCTAAGAAGATCTGGACAGTTCTTATTGCACATTATTTTAAAAGCATTGGTTCGCTTGAATTCTTACTTAACTGCAACTTTCAATTGTCCACATTAAAATTAAAGATACCATCATTCTATAAAGAAATGTTATCCTTGTGGAAGACCTTTCTTGCAAAAAGAGAAGATGACATCTATTATGAAATAATTTGGAATAACAAAAATATCTTAATCAATCGAAAAAGTACGAGTATATTTGATGCGAAATGGAAAGATGCGGGCATTATTAATATAAGGCAATTACTTAAAAAGAATGGGGATTTCTTTCAGCGAGAAACAATTGCTAGGAAATATGGAACTGACATGACACCAAGAAAATATAGTAGGTATATCAATGCTATTAGGAAGGCGATAGAGCAGAACATGTTTAGTTTCCAAAACGCGGGTCCTATAGAAATTGAACCACAAACCTGAAGTTAAAGGAATCAGACCTGCTGACACACCTTGTAAAAGTAAATTTTGGTGTAATACAATCTATAATGTGTTCCAAGTTGCTAATGAAGATGTTTTTAAATGGAAAACTTTAAAGGACATGAGAATTGGAAACAAGTATAAGCAACTGCAATTCAAAATTCTACACTCAATCATTCCTTGTAATCAGTATCTATAGAATTGACATTAAAGAAAGTAATGTATGTGAACATTGTGGTAGTAGAGATACTGTTAGACATTACATGTTTTACTGTTCAAGTGTGTTGCCCTTTTGGATAGAATTCTTTAAGTGGGCGAAGGTTAATGTACATAATCAGATTTGAGATAATTACAGAGATATTGTATTGTATGGTATAGAAGGAGGCACAGAGGAGTGTACTTTGATGAATTATTTACTACTGCTACCAAAGTATATTGTGTACAGATGTAAAGTAACTGAAACTGGCTGCCTTTTTAGAATATTTAAAAGAGAACTAGAAATACAATACAAAGTACTACAGTATAACAATGTTAATCTTGCAGAAAAAAAAATGTGTACTGAATAATTAGATGAGTATTATTGCTTTAAGCAACTCAAACCCAAATACAAACCCTGCTATGCCAGTCCACGTGGCAATGTACAGGGCCATGTAGAATCATGGACAATTAACATGAATAAAAAAAAAAGAAAAAAAAAAGTTGGTAACGGTAACACGGGAGCAACCGAGGGTTCGTGCAATATGGGCGTGGGTTTCTCCCATCTGTACCATAACCAAGGCTCGTTCACGTTGTTCGACTGAGTCGTGGCATTTCTTTTGTGTTGTTTTTTTATCACTGTGGATGTCTGACTTGCCGTTGCAATCGTTTTATACCCTTACCCGCACGTGCATTTGCAGTTGTCCGTGGTGCACGCGTTTTTTTATTTTTTTCGCGTGTTATCTCGCTAACAAGTAACAGACGATTAACATTTTCTACAAACACTATTGTTGTATTTAGGATACGTGTTTTAGATAGACTTCATCGAAAACAAATTTATAGTTTGTCTGAAATTTATATTTTCAGTTGGTAAAGTTTCTTTTGGACGTCAGTTTATTAACACAATAGCACCAATATACACCTGATGTATTATGTATATGAACTCTATATATCCTGTATGCAGCGGATGTCCATATGTATGTAGCGACCATAACATTTCCGAGTCCCGCGATGAGATTCAAACCACGGACCTTCTGATCCGAGGTCGGACGCCTTGTCCACAAGACCAAAGAGGTTAACCCCGTCAACAAGCTAACAAGGTAAGGATGTCATCTGTGAGATGACTTCACGAACCATGGACCTTCTGATCCGAGGTCGGACGCCTTGTCCACAAGACCAAAGAGGTTAACCCCGTCAGCAAGCTAACAAGGTAAGGATGTCATCTGTGGGATGACTCCACGCCCTGTCACATACTCCCCCGTCAACAGAAGGCACGTCCCGGGCCGCATAGTAGGGTACTGAGACTTATTTTGCTCAAATTTAATATGAACGTTCTCAGCCCCACGTTGTGCACCAATGTAGCGGCCATAAGATGTCCGAGTTCCGTGATGGGATTCGAACCATGGACCTTCTGATCCGAGGTCGGACGCCTTGTCCACATGACCAAAGAGGTTAACCCCAGTCATCAAGCTGACAAGGTAAGGATGTCTTCTGTGGGATGATTTTTTGTTTGTTTGCTGTTTAACGCCGCACTCAGCTATATTCCAGCTATATGACTGCGGTCTGTAAATAATCGAGTCTGGACCAGGCAGTCCAGTGATCAATATCATAAGCATCGATCCACGCAATTGGGATCGATGACATGTATCAACCAAGTCAGCGAATCTGACCACCCGATCCCGTTAGTCGCCTTTTACGACAAGCATAGTCACCTTTTACGGCAAGCATGGGTCACTGTGGGATGATTCCACGCCCTGCTGTATGTAGATGAACCCTACAGCTCAGATGATGCATAGAAATTGCATAGTTTCAGCATAGTGCTGATGAATATGGGTTATGGACTCCATATTCCTACGGTTAATGTATTACAATGTCCCTGTAGTTTTCATTGACAAGATGAATACCGGCGTATTATTTAAACTGCACATCAATGTTGTGTGTAGTGGTGTTATATGTGTAATCTGGATTGAAACAATTCAGCGGAATTCAAAACCGATTTTCGTAGAAGGCGTGACTGTTTCTTGAGAATTGAGCAATGCTGTGTAACATGTTTCCGTGAGATGTGAGTCATTACTTCCCGGCATCTGACAAGAAATTTCTGGGAAGGCGTGATCATGGACACTCAACAATGAAACATGCAGATACACACACGCTACAATCCGCCTCCGGGGTCTAGCAGTAGACCGTACCCCAGAAGAGCGGAAGGTCCGCGGTCCGATCCCTGGCTGCGTCATACCAAAAGACCCTATAATATGGTATTTTTGTTACCTTGTCTGGAGTCCGGCATTAAGGGACTAACACAAGGACTGGTCGGCTCGGAGTCAGTATACTGTGTATGACTACGATATTCGTGTTAAACTGCGGCATCGTATCTCAGTGGGCTAGCACTATAAATCGTTCGGACTAGTACAAGCAGCCACACACACGCGCGCTATAATAATAGACGTAAAACCCCATTTCACCCCACACATAGACTAATAAAACACAACTGTGTAATTTCTTTGATGTGCGTTTTCTACCACAATCTTTAAAGATGAAAGTTTTTTAAATATGATTCACAATATGTTAATATTACAGGTTCAAATAATTTTTGAATTCAAATAATTAATATGAGATACGTTATTTACAACTTTGCATGTGTATAAGGGAGTGTGTCTGTTCGTTTTAAGGACAGCAAGATAACTAGTGATAGCCATCAGGTCAGCCACGCGCACATTTCATTAGCTAGTCCTTATGACTATATACTCGTTGACAGGATACGGTCGACATCGCAATCTGTCATTCGAAGCTGGCATTTAATCAGTGGGCAACAGTTCGTACTGGTTCAAGCAACCACACACACGCATGCGCACTTGTCATACAGCTCGAACATGGCTCATTGAAGCGTTAAACAACAAACAAACAGGCGGCCTATTCTGAAATATTATTTTTTTGTCAATGTGTCAACTGCAGCGAAACAACAATTATACTGTGTATTTTCCGATACTCATGAAAAAATGGCACAACAACACATCTGATCATTAGATCAATGACAAAAGTTTTCAAACTTCAGATATTATAGGATATGCTTATTACCAGTTAGAGAATTCTTTTTGTATAAGCGTAATGCACAGAATTGAACAAATACATTAAAGCTAAGAACAATAATCAGGTGACGTCTCCTTATCAATGCAGTAGTTTTAGGTTCTAGATCAGCTCTGGTCTGCGGGAGTTGCGGTATGGTCTGACTAAATTCCAGAATACAACAAAATGTTCAGGAAGTCTGTCAAAACACAAGCACCACAAAAGCACATATAAAGTATCTTCATTAGATTTTTAAATTAAATATTTGGGTTAACAAACTGAGGCAAGTTTACAGATATAGCTGGGTGAGATAACACCGGCTATAGTGTTGACCAAATCAATTCCATAGCGGCGCTAGATCCCAAGTAAGTTGGTGTCTTAATCACGCCAAGTAAATAATATTTCATGAGTTTTCTCGTTGCTCATAGGGCAGCTAGAGTTGCCCGGAAATGGTATAACTGCGCCAACGCACTGTGTAATCGCACAATCATAAACATGACAGTATTTGGTTTCTGAGATTTTGTTGTTGTTGCCAGTGGTGTTGACTGTCCGCGTAGATTTTACAGTCGCTTCAGTCCAAACGCAGCCCCAGCCACGAGTTGACGCCGAGAGAGAAAGCGACTGTTAATTTACCCTGCAGTTGGTTGCATTGATGATATAGCTGTTGCTCACATGATTTATTGATTGAAATAGGCAGACATGTAGAGTTTTAAGAGAACATAGACTTTTGAAGATGGGTATCATGTTAGGTGTATGTCCAGTGTTTAAGGATTTAAGAGCAAAATATCTTAAAAAATATGTCTATCACATATAAATGTCCACAAATGTTATAAATTAATGACTTGTGGTTGTGAGAAACTATCAGAAACATATCTATGTTTATTATCATGCTATGACACTACGAAAGTGTATGAATTGTAATGTGTCTTTGTGTTTAACGCTGCAATCAGCAATATTACATCTATGTGACGACGGTCTGTAAATATTCGAATCTGCAACTGACAATCCAGTAATTGACATCATGAGCATCGATCTATTCAATTGGGATACGATGAAATGGATCAACCAATTCTGCGAGCCTGAGCGGCCGATCCCGTTAGTCGCCTCTTACGACAAGCAATGGCGCCTTTAACGGCAAGCATGGGTTGCTGAAGACCTATTCTACCCCGGATCTTCACCGGTCCCAGATAATGTACTGTAGGGCGTCGTCAGTACCATGCATGTTGGTTGGTTGGTGGCTTGGTTTGTTGGCTGGTTGGCTGAGAGCGTGATGTATTCCGGCGCATTTAGCATATTTTGCAAAATAATCTCGTTTCTAGAAATCAAACATGGGCTTGACGTCAGATTAGAACTCGATTCTCCAGGGCGACCTCCAAACATCGACTTGAATAACTGACTTATGTCCCTTCCTCCACAAAACGCAATCTTCTCATTCGCTAGGGAAACTAGAAGTAATACAACTTCACATCTGCGATAAGAGTGTTGCAAAAGCTGACGATAACTCTCACTGCAAGTGTAAGAAAGTATCACGATTTCGGCTGAAACTTAAAAAGTCCTGCATCATGCATTGAATATGCCTACGTAACCAGTACAAGCCTTTGCTGCAGCAAATTGTTCCCGAGAAGCAAACATTGATACGCCTCAAGGTGTATGTTGTTATTTGTACTAACCGTGTCATGATATGTCTCACATTTGTGTACTGGTGAGCTCTGTTAACTTTATTCGCTACAAGTGCTACTAATAAAATGTCAGGACCAGTGCAAGTCACCACACTGTAGCGTAACATCAGGCTTAATACCAGCATGTGTATATAGGTGTTGTCGTAACATCAGGCTAAGTACCAGCATGTCCACATCTGTGTTGCCGTAACATCAGGCTTTGTACCAGAATGTGTGCGTCCGTGTTGCCGTAACATTAGGCTTTGTACCAGCATGTGTGCGTCGGTGTTGCCGCAACATCAGGCTTTGCACAAGCATGTCCACATCGGTGTTGCCGTAACATCAGACTTAATACCAGCATGTCCACATCAGTGTTGCCGTAACATCAGACTTAATACCAGCATGTGTGCGTCGGTGTTGCCGTAACATCAGGCTTTGCACCAGCATGTCCACATCGGTGTTGCCGTAACATCAGACTTAATACCAGCATGTCCACATCAGTGTTGCCGTAACATCAGACTTAATACCAGCATGTCCGAATCAGTGTTGCCGTAACATCAGACTTAATACCAGCATGTGTACGTCGGTGTTGCCGTAACATCAGGAAAAGTAGCAGCATGTCCACATCGGTGTGGCCGTAACATCATACTTGATACCAGCATGTCTGCATCGGTGTTGCCGTAACACCAGGCTAAGTACCAGCATGTTTACATCGGCGTTGCCGTATCATCAGGCTTAATACCAGCATGTCCACATCGGTGTTGCCGTAACATCAGGCTTAGTACCAGCATGTGTAAATCGGTGTTGCCGTCACATCAGACTGAGTACAAGCATGTCCACATGGGTGTTGCCGTAACATCAGGCCGAGAGGCATCATGTATAATCTGTGTTCCGGTGGCATCAGGCCGAGAGGCATCATGTCTAATCTGTGTTCCGGTGGCATCAGGCCGAGAGGCAGCATGTCTAATCTGTGTTCCGGTGCTATCAGGCTGAGAGGCAGCATGTCTAATCTGTGTTATGGTGGCATCAGGCCGAGAGACAGTATGTCTAATCTGTGTTATGGTGGCATCAGGCCGAGAGGCATCATGTCTAATCTGTGTTCCGGTGGCATCAGGCTGAGAGGCAGCATGTCTAATCTGTGTTCCGGTGGTATCAGGCCGAGAGGCATCATGTCTAATCTGTGTTCCGGTGGCATCAGGCCGAGAGGCAGCATGTCTAATCTGTGTTCCGGTGCTATCAGGCTGAGAGGCAGCATGTCTAATCTGTGTTATGGTGCTATCAGGCTGAGATGCAGCATGTCTTATCTGTGTTACGGTGCTATCAGGCTGAGAGGCAGCATGTCTAATCTGTGTTATGGTGGCATCAGGCTGAGAGGTAGCATGTCTAATCTGTGTTACGATGCTATCAAGCTGAGAGGCAGCATGTCTAATCTGTGTTACGGTGGCATCAGGCTGAGAGGCAGCATGTCTAATCTGTGTTCCGGTGGCATCAGGCCGAGAGGCAGCATGTCTAATCTGTGTTCCGGTGCTATCAGGCTGAGAGGCAGCATGTCTAATCTGTGTTATGGTGGCATCAGGCCGAGAGGCAGTATGTCTAATCTGTGTTACGGTGGCATCAGGCCGAGAGGCATCATGTCTAATCTGTGTTCCGGTGGCATCAGGCTGAGAGGCATCATGTCTAATCTGTGTTCCGGTGGTATCAGGCCGAGAGGCATCATGTCTAATCTGTGTTCCGGTGGCATCAGGCCGAGAGGCAGCATGTCTAATGTGTGTTACGGTGCTATCAGGCTGAGAGGCAGCATGTATAATCTGTGTTACGGTGCTATCAGGCTGAGAGGCAGCATGTCTAGTCTGTGTTATGGTGGCATCAGGCTGAGAGGTAGCATGTGTAATCTGTGTTACGATGCTATCAAGCTGAGAGGCAGCATGTCTAATCTGTGTTACGGTGGCATCAGGCCGAGAGGCAGCATGTCTAATCTGTGTTCCGGTGGCATCAGGCCGAGAGGCATCATGTCTAATCTGTGTTATGGTGGCATCAGGCCGAGAGGCAGCATGTCTAATCTGTGTTCTGTTGGCATCAAGCCGAGAGGCAGTATGTCTAATCTTTGTTCTGCTGGCATCCGGCCTAGAGGCAGTATGTCTAATCTGTGTTCTGTTGGCATCAGGCCGAGAGGCAGTATGTCTAATCTGTGTTACGGTGGCATCCGGCCGAGAGGCAGCATGTCTAATCTGTGTTCCGGTGGCATCAGGCACAGAAGCAGCATGTCTAATCTGTGTTACGGTGGCATCCGGCCGAGAGGCAGCATGTCTAATCTGTGTTCTGATGGCATCCGGCCGAGAGGCAGCATGTCTAATCTGTGTTCTGTTGGCATCCGGCCGAGAGGCAGCATGTCTAATCTGTGTTACGGTGGCATCAGGCCGAGAGGCAGCATGTCTAATCTGTGTTACGGTGGCATCAAGCTGAGAGGCAGTATGTCTAATCTGTGTTACGGTGGCATCAGGCCGAGAGACAGTATGTCTAATCTGTGTTCCGGTGGCATCAGGCTGAGAGGCAGCATGTCTAATCTGTGTTACGGTGGCATCAGGCCGAGAGACAGTATGTCTATTCTGTGTTCCGGTGGCATCAGGCTGAGAGGCAGCATGTCTAATCTGTGTTCCGGTGGCATCAGGCCGAGAGGCAGCATGTCTAATCTGTGTTACGGTGGCATCAGGCCGAGAGGCAGCATGTCTAATCTGTGTTACGGTGGCATCAGGCTGAGAGGCAGCATGTCTAATCTGTGTTACGGTGGCATCAGGCTGAGCACTAATATGAGTTCTCTCAGCTCTGTATATCTACAATGCCGGTAACAATTACATCTGCGAATGATGAAGCTCGTTTTTTCTCTTTTCGGAAAGTAAAAATGTACAAGTGTGCTCCCAAACTCCGGCGCGTAATACGAGGCTTATTACCGCACTCTGTGAGATATATGAAGTGAAAATTACAGGAAATTAACCATGGAGTGTGGTCAGAGAGGAGCACTTTAGCCATAGGTGCACTTTTAAGCAAATCCAAAAGTAATGCACAATATATGAATTATCTGTAAAAAATGAAAATACGTTAATTAGGAAATGTTTCCGTGGAAGCCTCGATCTTCTGGATGCAGAATAGCTCTCGGTTTTGTGTTGGCGAACGTTTCATCTCGTCAACGCCACAATGGATCAAGGAGCAATTTAATAAAAAAGGTTCTAGACTAGGGTTGAATGTGGTTTCTAAAGCCGATCGGTTGAACATGGCTAGTTACACGGCAGTATTATATGTAAATACATCGGTAGATAAATAACTAGATACATATATACATGCGAAATAGAGAGCTAAATGCATGGTTAAATACCTCTCTACGTGCATGGATATATGATACATACTTGACGAGATACATTGCTAGCTGTAGGTTCAAAGTTAAATACATCGCTAGATCTAAAACTAAATACATATTTACTTAGCGAGAAGCACGGCTTAATGGGTGTTAAATACAGCCTAGATACATGACTAGATACATATATATGCTAGCCGAGATACACGGCTAAATGCATTGTCAAATACATCGCTATATACATGACTAGATATATGTATACCAGCCGAGATTCACGGCTAAATGCATTGTTAAATACATCGCTATATACATGACTAGATATATCTATACCAGCCGAGATACACGGCTAAATGCATTGTTAAATACATCGCTATATACATCACTAGATATATGTAAACCAGCCGAGATACACGGCTAAATGCATTGTTAAATACATCGCTAGATACATGACTAGATACATATATACTTGGCAAGAGACACGGTTAGAAGATGTTAAATAAATCGGTTTCAACATTCAAGGCGTGTTTGAAGTACATGTATGGACGGAATCGCACACTGAACCTAGCTTTGAACAGATTTTCTTACGATTTATGTCTGGTTCATTTACTTATAATTTCGTAACCAAAAGTGGTTAAGCTTGGTTCGTTGTTGAAGTTACTTTTCGTCACCATGCCTTCTTGTATCATGGGGCCTGTGGGTTGCCAGGTGGTTAAAGCGTTCTCTCTTCACGCCGAAGACCAGGGTTCCGCCCCCCCCCCCCCACCCCCCACATAAGTACAATGTACGGAGCCCACTTCTAATGACCCCAGCCATTATATTACTGAAATTGTGCTGAAAGCGGCAAAAAATTATTTTCACTCACTCATTCTGCTGTAAATGCTATCAACCTTCGAACAATTCGAGTTTTCCTAGGACACCAAACATTGCAATAAACAGGGAATTAGGTTGGAAGTAGTTTTTATCATATAATGGGCAGGATAAAGACAACGGGTTAAAACGATATCCGTTGAGGTCATATGCAGATAGAAATGCAATATCAAAGGTCAAGTAGGGACTACTTTTAGTGTTGATGAACAAACATGGCGTCGCCCTTGTCATTCGGCGATCGAGTCAGAATTAACCATCGGGAGTCTGGATAAACTCCAGGGATAATTGCTATCATTATCAAAAGAACAGTCTAATATACTGAAAATCAATGTCTAACTGTGACGTAGCTAAGGCATTTTATAAGTTTTGGCAACTTTGGAGATATAAATTTCGAAACAGTTTTGCGAGGGCACGAGGCCTAGCCTAGCGGGATCAGTAGCCATATCTGTGCTTGTAGACCTCTGCGGCTTGAAACCTTCTCCACAAATTAAAATAGTTGGATGACGTGGTGTCAGAATAGGTCCTCGGTGTGTCCTTTGACAGTGGAGGTGTCGCACGGTGTCCAGCACTAATATTTCGATGGTGTGTCCCCATGGTCTGTCGGGCAGTTCCTGCAGCAGTAACAAAGCGATCTTGAAGATGCTGTTGCACAATCGGACGATCCTGACATCGGGTGGTGACCCTTGGTCTTCCACTACGTGGTCGGTCATCTGTAGGGTTAGTGGTCTGGTACCGTTGCTGGAGCCTGTATATGGTCTTGCGTGGACTTGCATTGGCTACTTGCCGGGCGGTTTGTACAGCTTGCAATCGTCCAAGGGCTTGGTGTCGCTTATTTCTTCAATTCAATAACGAATGATTATGTTATTCGATCTAGGTGGATTTTTATAGGGCAAGAAATGGGGGAACGCATGTACATTTCAATTTGCATGGAACTCACGTGCATCGGGTTACCATGGCCGTTGCCGTGATGCGTTTGGGCGATCGGATTTATTGTCATCTGCTTCCGGACATGGTAATGTTAAATTTGAGAAACTTTGACAAAAATTACCCAGATATTTACACGACAACTTTTCATGCAATGTTAAGTGGAGTGACGTTTCTTTTGCGGTTCAGTATATTGTCGCTGTGTGTTACTGTTTATTTTAATGACATATTTTCTCTTGTAAGTCGTCTAGCGACTGGTTGTAGATTTTTGGTTATACTTCTTGTCATATAACTGACTACGAGTGAGACGAAACTTAACTTGTCTGTCTATGCAAACCGTCAGAGTTAGCCATCGAGTTTTCAGACCCGTGAAGATTCCGGGGAAGAATAGGCCTTTAGCAACCCATGCTTGTCGTAAAAGGTGACTATGCTTGTCGTAAAAGGCGACTAACGGGATCGGGTGGTCAGGCTCGCTGATGCATGTAATCGATCCCAATTGCGTGGATCGATGCTCATGATATTAATCACTGGATTGCCTGGTCCAGACTCGATTATTTACAGACCGCCGTCATATAGCTGGAATATTGCCGAGTGCGGCGTTAAACAACAAGCCAACCAACCAACCAACCAATCCACGCGCTTCTTAATCCCACAAGTACGCTTACAATATCTAACGCCACTGTGTTGTGTCCCACACATGCATACCAGCTGGTAGTTATAGCACCATGTATAATGTAGAAATGTCTTTGCGACGTGTTTTTTTTTAATATTTGTATTTCAATTGGCGTATTGATAGTAAGGTCACATGTTATTTTAGGCCTTCCAGCTCTTTGGTATCGCGTTGGCATCTTTATAATTAAGTATTCAGAGAAAGATTATCCTTTTCGTCTCCTGGTCATAAGTAGTATTTACATATAACAGCAACGTATAATGTGAGGATCACGTGCCGGGTCACTGTTTGTGTAGTGATACGGTGACGGTGACGGTGACGGTGACAGGTTGTCCGGAGTGGCGAGACGAAGTCGTGATGTACATGCAGCATAGCTCGCAATATGGCACCTAGTCTGCTGCAGTCAAACATTTCATGTTGCCTGTCGACTCGTACATTGTCCATCCACTTAGACGCTGCATAATAATCTGAGAGCAAGCCATTAGTTATTCTGTGTTCGTGGGATGGAGTGTGGGATCAACTAAAATGTGCCCCAGAAAAGGTTCTTCTCACTTTTTACATTTTCAAATTGATGCGCATCTTAAAATAACATGGGATCCGTGAACATGCGGGGTAGAATAGGGCTTCAGCAACCCATGCTTGCCGTAAAAGGTGACTATGCTTGTCGCAAGAGGCGACTATGCTTGCCGTAAAAGGCGACTAACGTTATCGGGTGGTCAGGCTCGCTGACTTGGTTGATGCATGTCATCGATCCCGATTGCGTGGATCGATGTTCATGATGTAAATCGCTGGATTGTCTGGTCCAGACTCGATTATTTACAGACCGCCGTCATAAAGCTGGAATATAGCTGAGGGCGGCGTAAAACAACAAACCAAAGCTAAAATAACCAGGGGCATGCAGACACGGATACTTGCACCTCTGGCCAATGATAATAAATGGAACCTTTGTATCTGACAAAAACAACAGAAAAGAAACTTGAGCGAACTTTGACAGATATTTACATACAAAAACAATGCATAAATAAATCACAAATTACAAAATGTTTGTTTGTTTGTTGTTTAACGCCGCACTCATTCTTGCATTAGTTCGTTCATTCGTTTGTTGTTTAACGCCGCGGTCAGCAATGTTCCAGCTATATGACAGCGGTCTGTTAATAATCGAGTCTGTACCAGATGACCAGTGACTGACATCATCAGCATCGATCCACGCAATTTGGATACAATGACATGCACCAACCACGTCAGCGAGCTTGGCCACCCGATCCCGTTAGTCGCCTATTACGACAAGTATAGTCGCCTTTTACGGCAAGCATGGGTTGCCTCAGTATGTAGTACATGGTTTGATGGATTATGATTTAACAAGGGATTCTTTTGTGATATTAGTCATTAGTCATTGCTCATAAATAGTACAAAATATGAAACCAAACATAAAATATGTTGAAACAACAGTTCTGTTAATATAACAAATTCTGTACTTCATTGTTACGAGACTATAGTCTTAATAATTGTGATAATCTAAGAAACAAAACTAATTTGAGGTTTGTAATGTTTTAAACCAATGGATTATTATCATGACATTTCATATGCACCCAATATTGATGTCCGATGAAATTCCTTATACTGGTATGTCTCCGTGTTTGTTAAGGGAGAATAACTAGATTTACTTTTGTTTGTTCGTCCTTTGATTAACGCCGAACTCATCAATATTTCAGCTCTGTGACGGCGGTCTGTAAATAATCGAATCTGGACCAGACAATCCAGTGATTAACACCATGAACATCTTTCTCCGCAGTTGGGATGTTGTGGCATGCATCAACCAAGTCAACGAGCCTGACCACCCGATCCTTTTACTTTAGGATAACTCTAACCGGATCTTCACGGTTAACGAACTTTACTGTGTTCGAAATTGTGTTCGAAATTTCAATGTTCACGTATAAACCATGGAGACACATATCACTGACAAACAAGATAATAAATAATAAATATCTGTATTTATAATTTGTATCTCAAACTATCACATTTGAAGTATTGTCAGCCATGGCTATGCTGGATTGTTTTCTATCAAGCAAGTTTGTGTTGTCCGCTGTAAGACATCAGGCGTGTAAATAATATAAGCTACCAAACCTTTCCTACAATCGTAAAGAAATCTCTGCGAAACTGAGTGAGTGATTGAGTTGGGTTTAACGCCGCTTTTTTTACAGTATTGCATTTTATGTTGTGGCGTGTCAGCTTAATGTGGGAGGAAAGCCCGAAGTGATGCAGGTCTCAGACGTTTACCACTTCGGTGAAACCCACGAGCACGGGTATGGTGCTGACAAACCTAAACACATAATCGGGGCGAACCGGGATTCGAACCCACAATCATAGGTTTCTGGCGTGCCCAGGGGACGCAACTCTGCACAGCGAATCGCAGCGCCTAAGACGACTAGGCCACCCGTGACCCCACTCTGCTAAAAGTTTCCATTTATGATTCCGACCTTATTATACGCTTTTGTTACAAAATCAATACAAAAGAGTGATATATTTTATGTTCGCGAAAGGTAAGTGACACGGAAGCACGCATGCACAGAAATACTTAGCTTGCCTCATTATTGCAAAATTTAAGAGAAGTGTCGTCAGGTTAAAACTATGAAAACGTGTTGTGTGGAACTGAAAAAAACAAATCTATCTCCAACACTTCCCCGAAACCCTAGCCCCCAACCCCGACCCCCCATGCAAATTGAGTTGTCCATTAATACATACGTTGTCAGCCTTAGTGCATATGACATTTCCCTACAAAACAAATTTCATGATGACGCACAATGACAATCAAATCCGTTTTTATCAGTAACATTGTACATTTCATTGCATTACATTTAACACTGACCAAAACTTGTCATTCCAGGGCAAACCCAATGCCTTCGTGATGGTTACGGTAAGGTACAAGTGGTGACGATTGTATCTGATTTAGATCACAAGCTCACCAGATCAGTAGGCACGTACAGCTCAATCGCTTCAATATTTACCTAATTAAAGTTGATCGTAATGTTAAAAGCGACTGATTACTGAGGGCAGACAGTACAGAAATTCACCAAATTATCATTAGATGGCAATTTCGGATTCCACCGACCAAAATTGTCTCGAATATTGACATCAGAGTTTTTGAATAGGAGGAATTTGTGGGCAGGAGAGAACGCCACTGGTCATCGTTAACGGACATTTGACAGCTCTGCAGTACATGAGTCACATTCTTCGTCCGGGATCGGGTGGTCAGATTCGCTGACTTGGTTAATGCATGTCATCGTATCCCAGTTGCGTAGATCGGTGTTCTTGATGTCTATCACTGGGTTGTCTGGTCCAGACTCGATTATTTACAGACCGCCATCATAAAGCTGGAACATTGCTGAGTGCGGCGTTAAACAACAAGGAAAACTTGCAAAAACGTTGCGTGAAGTCAAACTAACACTGATTCATGCATACGGATACTGATTTCTTGGTTTTTCTGATGAAGAAAGGTTGATACTGGATGTAATTAGTGCTCCATCAGTTACCTGATAGCGCTGAAGGAGTGGTTCACGAATATGAGTTACCATAATATTACCAGAATCGCCTGCACCGTGAATGGCAGCTGGAAAGCCTTGGATCAATTAGTGCCCATCACTGCTTGAATGCTCCTGGCTGAGCAAGTTGTTCCGTTTAGTACAGCATTAGGTTTTTTAAGTTTGTCTAGTCATCCGAATTAGGCACTTTTAGCTTTTACAAAACGGAAGTGTGTGGAGGTTACTTTTTCATGAAGACAAACGACCCGTCCACTGACAGCGTTAAATTTCCATTGCACCGAGTGGTATTTTTCTCAAAACTATCTCTTTCCGGTACCAACCCCCTAATTGGAGCTTTATTGGAAAAGGAGTAGGTCAGATCTAGTAATGTTGATGCTTCACGTCAATTTGAAATAGAAACCAGGAAATGAACGTTTCAGCCGGAAGGTAAAAAAAATGGATGTACTTAACATTTGGTCAAGAATGCCATTGAAATACATGTCTATGTAAGTATACTGTTGGTTGGTTGGCTGGTTGTTTAACGCCGGACTCAATATTCCAGCTATATGATGGCGGTATGTAAATAATCGTGTCTGGACCAGACAATCCAGTAATTGACATCATGAACCTCGATCCACGCAATTTGGATCGCTGACAGGCATCAACCAAGTCCGCGACCCTGACCACCCGATCCCGTTAGTTGCCTTCTACGACAAGCATAGTCGCCTTTCACGGCAAGCATGGGTTGCTGAAAACCTATTCTACCCTGGATCTTCACGGGCGGTAAGTATACTGGCCCGAAGGTGAAAACAGCAGTGCCGGTGTGACATTGAAAATGGACCCGCGTTGAAAAGTGACCCGGGAGTCAGTATTCAATGTTGAAAACATACCCGGTCTCAGTTTTCAACAGACCAAGGTCACTTTTCAACAGTTGAAAAGTGACCCTGTCAGCTTACCAAGTCGTTAAATAGTGACCCGGGCCTCGCGTTGAAAAGTGACTCCGTTGAATTGTGACTTCTAGTGTAAATAGAAAGATTGAATGTTATAATCGATTAAATATCTTTAGTATCCTTATCCGGGTGTTTCTGAGTGCGTATCTGTCAGCTTGCATCAGTTGTTTTACGTACATGTATGTCTTTTTGAGTGCGGTAGGGTGGGGGCGTTTCATGATTTATTAAAACGGGAAAAATCCAGATTCAAGATTTACTGGCCAAACCTATAGATCTATACAACCAAAAATCCAGCTACCTTTCAATCTTTATTTTTGTTAAGATTTAATTAATAAACAAAGTACTTTTACGAGCGGATATCAAAACGTTTTGAGCCTCACTAGTTGAAATTCTGGTTAAAGTTACAATTATTTTTCAACATAGTCCCATTCCAGTTTCACACACTTGTTTCATCTGGTTTTCAAATCATTAATGCCCGATATAAAGTCCAGCCGTCAATTGTTGTCGTCCTCAAATCTTCAACCCCGCTGGTGCTTTTTCAATTTAGGGGACAAGTGGAAATCACCAGGGGCTAGATCTGTAGGTCACAGGTCGAACCCACATTCTCGAACAGCATCCATCTCAACCAAGCTGGCGCGTACTGGTGCTTGGTCTTGTTAGATAATCTAGAACAGGTACAAGTATATGGATATTCTCCATTGTATTGTATAGAATCGCTTAATGTGGTAGAGAATGCTCGTCGTTATCTACTTATTACAAGTGTTTTAGGCTAAAAGCATTTGATAACGTCCACATTTCCAAAATTCATTGTGCATTTTTTAAATTCGGCAAAATTCACAGATGTTACTACAGTTTACTAAAGTTTTTGAAATAGTGCTGGTTTGGTTTCTTTTCATTTAATCGTCCATACCACTTTTCACAATCAAAACAGGCTTCTATAGGAATTGTGTAAAGTGTAACATCATTGTCAATTTTTTAAACGAGTTCAATCTCTTTAATTTTGTGTTTTTTCGAAGAGTTGCCTTCATTGCCACACCAATACGGAAGCAGTTCACTGACGTAATAGAACATTGCCCTTTTGGATAGGTTTTCAGCTTTCTTATCTTGAAATACCCATAATATGCAGATATGTCTTTGAGCCTTGCATTTGTGTGATCTATTGCGTGTTTGACATTTTTAAAACTATACTCAACAACAAAAGTCCCTGTGACACCAATATTTTGGTGTATTTTTCAAACAAGTAAAGTTTGGTTTTCATTATTGTAGTACATGTATGGAATCAAGTCACAAAAACGCTACTGCTACAGAAAAGCATACATTCCATGCAAAAGTTGACTTTTATGCAAGCCCCATACATTTCACTACCCAAGAATGGGTATAAAAACGTGTGCGTTTACGGGATTCCATATGCATTATTTTAGCATCGTGCTGACAACAACCACTCAGAAAAACAACAACATTACGCAATTATTCAACATTACGAAATGTAACGCCTGTCCGAAAATGAGCGTCTGCGAGCCATTGGTATGCTTCAAGCAGGATCGAGTCAACGTGATGTTGTAAGACAATTTAACGTGCAATTTAACACCATTTGGTGTTTATGGCAACGTTGGCAACAGACGAATGCAGTCAGAGACCATCCACGGAGTGGCAGGCCACGCGTAACCAATAATCGACAAGACAACTGGATTCGAACAACACACCTACGAAATCGATTCCAGCCAGCAACAGTGACTGCAAGAAGAATCCCTGGCTTTCGACGAATATCTTCACAAACCATACGTCGTCGCCTCAGATGTGCAGGGATTGTCGCCCGAAGACCCGCCAGACATCCCATTTTGACAGGAAACCACCCCAAGCACGTCTATAGTGGTGCAGAAAGACGGCCATGCTGTGGGGACCAGTTCTATTCACTGACGAGTATCCTTTTCACCTCAGCCACAGCGATGGACGGATTCGAGTGTACCGACGTCGAGGTTTACAGCAAGACAGAGGACCCGTTTGATAGTGGTATACGGTAATCTCAATGGACAACGCTACCGCCCTGTTGTTCTACCGTTTTTGCTTCGTCATGGCCCAGGCATTACCTTTCAACATGACAACGCCCGGCCTTATATGGCTCGACTTGTTCAGGACTCTCTTCAACAAAACAACGTGAATGTCATCCCCTGGCCGGCTGGCTCCCCTGATCTCTCACTAATCGAGCACATGTAGGATGAAATGGATCGGTGCATTCGACGTCAACCCCGTGTTCCATGCTCCAGCAGATATGGACAGATATCCCACAGGATGCCTGGTCCATTTCATGAGACGAAGATGTGTTGCTTGCATCGCAACCGGAGGTGGACACACACGCTATTGATTTGTAAATTGACATTTTGGCATGTTCATTTTCTGAAGTCAGTATGGCAAATTAAACCATTTGAACACTTACATGAGTCTTTTATCTTCTGCAAACCGAGTTTGTTTCAGATTTGGTAAAACACACAACTTTGCATTAAGTGTTATTCAATGTCACAGGAACTTTTGTTGTTCAGTATAGTAAAAAAGTTTAATCTTTTGAAAACAAACTTGGTATTTTGCTGTTGGCGAGTCTGGTAACGTCCATCGCTCTGCCTTGTTTCACGTTGCAAATGATGGTAGTTGTAGTTTATAATTCAAAACTATGCATTTCTGATTTGCTTCACCCGCCTTGTATAAACCGTTGTTTTTCCTAATTCGATGGTGATGATGATGTGATCCACCCTTCCAACAGAGATGCTATTAACCCAGTTAACACAGGGGGTCCAGGTCCATTCGTAGGTTACTATTTGGTTACTATGTAGATGTAATGTTACGAGAACGTTCCTGTGGAACCATGCAACGTCTGTGCAACGTCTGTGCAACGTCTGTGCAACGTCTGTGCAACGTCTGTGCAACGTTCGACTTATTAGCTGCTTTAATACGTTGTAGCAATATTACGACAACGTCACGTTGCTTAAACAAAGTAACGTTCTTACAACGTTGTGGGCACGTCCTTTTGT
Organism: Haliotis cracherodii; assembly: GCF_022045235.1. Lineage (NCBI taxonomy): Eukaryota > Metazoa > Mollusca > Gastropoda > Lepetellida > Haliotidae > Haliotis > Haliotis cracherodii. The sequence continues at coordinate 7,823,971 of NW_027266278.1, forward strand.
TAGCTGGTAACACTTGCAGTATTCCCTTTCAGACCTTTGTCATGCATTAGATTAATGGCTTCGAATGCGAGTGGTGCTTTTAATGTCATACTCAGAATGACCTCAAATCACAACATTTATATATGCTTGTACTGAAATGTTAAAAGCGACTGATTACTGAGGGCAGACAGTACAGAAATTCACCAAATTATCATTAGATTGCAATTTCGGATTCCACCGACAAAAATTGTCTCGAATATTGACATCAGAGTTTTCGAATAGGAGGGATTTGTGGGCAGGAGAGAACGCCACTGGTCATCGTTAACGGACATTTGACAGCTCTGCAGTACATGAGTCACATTCTTCGTCCGGGATCGGGTGGTCAGATTCGCTGACTTGGTTAATGCATGTCATCGTATCCCAGTTGCGTAGATCGGTGTTCTTGATGTCTATCACTGGGTTGTCTGGTCCAGACTCGATTATTTACAGACCGCCATCATAAAGCTGGAACATTGCTGAGTGCGGCGTTAAACAACAAGGAAAACTTGCAAAAACGTTGCGTGAAGTCAAACTAACACTGATTCATGCATACGGATACTGATTTCTTGGTTTTTCTGATGAAGAAAGGTTGATACTGGATGTAATTAGTGCTCCATCAGTTACCTGATAGCGCTGAAGGAGTGGTTCACGAATATGAGTTACCATAATATTACCAGAATCGCCCGCACCGTGAATGGCAGCTGGAAAGCCTTGGATCAATTAGTGCCCATCACTGCTTGAATGCTCCTGGCTGAGCAAGTTGTTCCGTTTAGTACAGCATTAGGTTTTTTAAGTTTGTCTAGTCATCCGAATTAGGCACTTTTAGCTTTTACAAAACGGAAGTGTGTGGAGGTTACTTTTTCATGAAGACAAACGACCCGTCCACTGACAGCGTTAAATTTCCATTGCACCGAGTGGTATTTTTCTCAAAACTATCCCTTTCCGGTACCAACCCCCTTATTGGAGCTTTATTGGAAAAGGAGTAGGTCAGATCTAGTAATGTTGATGCTTCACGTCAATTTGAAATAGAAACCAGGAAATGAAAGTTTCAGCCGGAAGGTAAAAAAAATGGATGTACTTAACATTTGGTCAAGAATGCCATTGAAATACATGTCCATGTAAGTATACTGTTGGTTGGTTGGTTGGTTGGTTGGATGGTTGGTTGTTTAACGCCGGACTCAATATTCCAGCTATATGATGGCGGTATGTAAGTAATCGTGTCTGGACCAGACAATCCAGTAATTGACATCATGAACCTCAATCCACGCAATTTGGATCGCTGACAGGCATCTACCAAGTCCGCGACCCTGACCACCCGATCCCGTTAGTTGCCTTCTACGACAAGCATTGTCGCCTTTCACGGCAAGCATGGGTTGCTGAAAACCTATTCTACCCTGGATCTTCACGGGCGGTAAGTATACTGGCCCGAAGGTGAAAACAGCAGTGCCGGCTATAACATGTATGGTACGCTTTACTGCTACAGAGACGAAGAGAGAAGTAAGTGGTCATTTAAAAACTGATTTCAAAATTTTAAAAGTAATTGAGTGAGTGAGTTAGAAGAGTTTAACGGCGCTTTTAACAGTATTCCAGTAACATCGCGGCGTGTCAGCTTAAGCCCGAAGTGATGCAGGTCTCAGACGTTTACCAGTTCGGTGAGCACGAGTATGATGCTGACAAAGAAACATAATCGGGGCGAACTGGGATTCGTGCCCACAATCATAGGTTTCTGGCGTGCCCAAGGAACGCAACTCTGCACAGCGAATCGCGGCGCCTTAGATGACTGGGCCACCCGTGCCCCCTTTTAAAAGTAAAAAACATTACCTAATTGCTCATAAATACGTACAACAATAACTTCACATACTGCTTATTTACCATTAACATACAAAAACTGCAGAAAACAACACAAAATCAGTGACATCGCAACACAAGCCCCGCCCATTCTATTATAAGCAAATCATGAAAAAGTAGCGCGTTACTGTGCGTGGCCTCTGAAAATGTGAACGCTAAAGAATTGCCTGGTTAGCCAATCAAACGTCACGGAATCCCTCACAACTGTGTGCTTCTAAAACACCACAGTAAAATAGATAAGGACATAGTCAAGTACAGTAGATTTTATATTGTATTTCGTGCGTAGTTTCTCAAGACCCGTGACGATCCGGAGTAGAATAGATCTTCAGCAACCCATGCTTGCCGTAAAAGGCGACCATGCTTGTCGTAAGAGGCTACTAACGGTATCGGGCAATAAGCTTAAGGCTATCTGACTTGGTAGATGCATGTCATTGTATCCCAATTGCTCATGATGCCAATCACTAGATTGTCGTGTCCAGACTCGATTATTTAAAAACCGCCGTCAAATAGCTGGAATATTGCTGAGTGCGGTGTTAAACAGCAAATAAACAAGAACATACAGGGAAACGTTCACGTGATGATAAAGGCATACAACTTGACATAAATATTCCTTTTGGTATAAATACACTCACGAGCACGTCTTTGGACTTTGTTGATATGACAATTGAATATTGTCTGGACAAGTCGCTGAACAGTTTCATTTTCATGTATAGATAAAGAGTAAACCAAGTAAATTAATAAATAAAGAAATAGAGCTGTCTTTTGTTCCAATTATATTTAGCTATGATAGTAGAGATAATTTAAAGCGAAAGCATGCAAAAAATTGCACATGAAAAAACAGTCAAAAACATAATTGTTATGTTGAAAGGAATATGGGCGGCCATCTTTGTAAAATGGCGGCGATTTAAATTTTCGGTGGCTAACAGCTTTTTCCTTTCATGTTCCCCAACCACATTTACATGTAAATTTAATTTCTGTGCATGTATCACCATTTGAACAATTCTACCGGTATAGTTAGCTCCACTGAAGGGGAATTCTTTTTGAAATCGTCCTTTACATAAATGGGTCTTTCGACAATCTTGTTCATATCTTTGTTAAAACCATACAAAACATATTTCTTTACATCTTTTAGTTGGTCTAATGAAAGGTAAGTGTATAAGCATCTCGACTGTTAAAGGTCACCCCCATAAATGTCGTTATCATTGTCCAAGTGTGCGAGGAATCAGGCACCTCCAGGGTATCAGACTCAATCAGTGTATACTCACCCATACCAGCAAGTCAAGACTTCTCTACTTTCTGTCAAGAGAATTGTGGGGGAAATAAAATAAGAAATGACTGATTGCCCCATTTGCGATGTAGAAATGATGAGACTGGGGGTATTTCCTTACCCCTCTACATTTAAACTGGATATATGACACACTTGCGACGAATCGTCTAGACGTCTTAAATAATTGCTCCGTGAGGTTTTCGCCTGTCAAAATATAAGCACAGGGAAATAGCCTCTAAGCTCTCCTAAGCTAAAAGTGAATATGGGATCATTCGGAACGCAAGACAGATATATAGCATAAGGGGTCATTAGTTGAAAATGTTGAAATAAGTCAACGTTGCCTCAGCTCAAGTTGACGTAAATGCTATGGCATTTGTTGATCCTGGACACCGGGTTAAGGATGAAATGTTTTATGCCAAATAGTGTACACCATATCCACGTTATAGATCACTGTAAAATGACGTGTATTTAAACAGGCAGCAGATAATCAAAGAAGATGTTTATAATGTGAACATCAATAAGGAAAGTATATTGTGTCCTATACTATTCTTCTTGCTTGTTGTAAGAGGCGACTAACGGGATAGGGAGGTCAACCTCGCTGACTTGCTGGTACATATCATCATATCTCAATTGCGTGGATAGATGGTTATGATGTCAATCACTGGATATTCTGGAGCAGACTCCATTATTTACGGACCGCCGCCATATAGCTGGAATATTGGTGAGTGCTGAGTTAAACAACAAATAAACCAACAACCAAAAATTCACTGTGAAAACCAACCATGAAAACTATATGGACATAGTTGTACATTTAACATCTGAAACATGGTGTCCATTACCCATACTCATCAGCTCTATACTGACAAACAAACAGACAAACAAACAAGCATCATTCCTCTTAACCGCCCCATGGAGATTTCGGGTTAGAATAAGTCCACCGTTTCCTATACTGTATGTAAAAGGCGGCCAAATTGATCGGGTCGTCAAATTTAGGTACTCAGTTGATTGTTTGTCATCGTACCCACGGAGTAGATCGTTGCTTATTATATCAGTCACTGGATAATGTGGGCCAGATTATTTACAGACCCCCATCATATAAATTTAGCTGGAATGTTGCTGAATGCGTCGTTTAACAACAAACCACAATGCTATCGATTGACATGTATTAACACCCGATTAATTTAGTTATCATGGAATTAATTCATTACAATATGAATACTAGAGGAGAAGCTGATACATATTTGCTGATACATATTTGTTTTGTGGTTGATTTTCAGATTTTTCACGTTCGTTGGATTCTCATGCATGTGGCCAGGCTCTTGGGGACAGAAAGTGTTATCAGGTTATACAATATTTCTATTAATACTTTAAATCTAACTTGTCATTTTCTTATCTTCAATGTTAACCTACAGTTCAATGTATTACCAACATAGTTTGTACGAGGCTGTTTTCCAGGATATGAGCAGTTCACTTATTTGCACAAGCTTAATATTATGGAACTACTGCTTAGTATTATGGAACGAAATGATTAAGGAGACAAGTACAAAGAAATACATCTGCTTGTGTTTGTAAAACGTGGCAGACAGTCGTGTTTTTCAAATGCTATTTAATTTGGGAAAGACATATTTTATCAATTCCGTGAGATAACGGTTTCTAAGAATCATCTAAGACTCATAATGCACCCCATACAGCTAAGACATCTTGTATACAAAGATGATGTCTGGTAAGATGATTAAATCTGACTCAACAGAAGCCGAATGAATAGGAATAAGCAATATAACGACAACGAAAAATATTTAATTTGGATTAAACTTATTTTAAACCATGTTTGATTAAATGACGTTTCAAGGCAAATCTGGTCTTCATTATCCTGTTAATAGAAATATATCCATTAGCAGATAGGATGGCTCAGATACATCATATCAGTTTGGAGTTGTACGTTTTAATTTAAACTGCGTTAAGTCCAACTTCCATTGCAGTCATTCAAACTCGATTTTGCCTATATCATTGCTTTACCCTCAAGCAGCAAGCAGCAAATTTTAAGTCTTATCAAAAGTAAACTATCTGGAAAAAGTGAATGAGAGAGTTTGGTTTAACGCCGCTTTTAACAGTAATCCAGTTATATCATGGCGTGCCAGCTCAATGTGGGAGGAAAGTCCGAAGTGATGCAGGTCTGAGACGTTTACCACTTTGGTGAAACCCACGAGCACGGGTATGGTGCTGACAAACCTAGAAACATAATCGGGGCGAACCGGGATTCGAACCCACAATCATAGGTTTCTATGCTAAGGGACGCCACTCTGTACAGCGAATCGCAGCGCCTTACGCGGCTGGGCCATCCGTGCCCCGTCTACCAAAGAAGGTATACACCCATGTTTGATGGTGGCTAAAAATGAAACAAAAAAGAAATGGCTATTCAAAAGTTCTGTTTAGACCTCAAGTTTCCAGCCTTGTTAATTGTTGATGCCCGGCAGAAGGGAATTATTGAGTGAGTTGGGGTTTTACGCTACTGTCAGCAATATAAAAAAAACAAAAAAAAAACGTCGGGGGACACCGCAGATGCGCTTTACACATTAGCCCAATCGAATTGAACAATGTAAACCGAATTGAACAATGGAAACCGTGCCTTCGGTGTGACGGGCGTACGTTTTAACCACCAGCCTATCCCAGGATGATTGTGAAACTTTGAAAACGTAATCAGGTCATGCTTTAGGTGTCGGGACTTTGAATCTAGTAAATATAGAAAGTTAAAGCGACAATAGAATGAGTTTCGTTTAATGCCGCTTTGAAAAATATTTCACATATATCACGACTTGGAGTGGTGGGAAACTTGGATGTGAAGCAAGGTTTACTAGTCCCTTTTAACAAACCCGAGACCCGTGAAGATTCGGGGTAGGATAGGTCTTCAGCAACCTATTCTTGCTGTAAAAGGCGACTATGCTTGTTGTACGAGGCGACTAACGGCATCAGGTGGTCAGGCACGCTGACTTGATTGATCCATGTCATCGTATCCCATGCCAATCGCGTGGATCGATGCTCATGATGTCAGTCCCTGAATTGTCTGGTGCAGATTCGATTACAAACCGCCGTCATATAGCTGGAATATTGCTGTGTGAGGCGTTAACCAAAAAACCAAACCAACACTTTCTACTTGCACAGAACTCTTCAGGACTTCCTGACATGTCAAACTGACAAGCCGTGATGTAACTAAAATAATGTTCAAATCGGCGTAAAACGTAATTCACACACTTATCCATGAGAAAAAAAGTCATCAGATGTGTTTTTAGAAAGTACACATTGAGGTGATGGAGAACGAAGTGTTTAAGCAGCACCTGTAATCTCCAGTGAAGCTGGTTATAAATTAAAGCTCGTGAACAAATTACACCTCACTTTCATCGTGTTGATCAGTCTTTTCTTCAAACCCTTCATATAAGGAGCCCGCTTGCTCGTTATATCGTTAGGACTGATCCATGCAGCACTCTAATGAAAGATCAAAGAGTTATGAAAGTTAAACATCCTACTTTCTCTCCTAGTTGATTGTGAGTGTTTTTAATACACGTGTCTTATTTCCTGATTACCAGGGCATCACGGGATTACAGCTGTTAAAAGGCAAACGTTTCTATTTGAGGCACACACTTTACGTACTGTTTGCAAAACAAACTGTTCTTTCAAGCACTTCACACTCAGAGTCACCCGTCAATCAAAGGTGTCTGTCTATAAACATATGTAACCACCTCTGTGGTGTAGTGGATAGTTCGTCTGGAAAGTCGGTGGTTCGATCCCCTGACACCGTCATGCCAAACGACGCTAAAATGGTGTACTTGTTACCCTGCGGTTTTATTAAAGGGATAAAATAAGACTGGTCGGCTCGGAGTCTGTATAATGCAGGTGAGTGGGTTAACCATGTTAGAACTACGGCATGGTATCTCAGCGGGCTTACTCCATAAGACCGGCAAATGTCCGGTCCAGGACAAGAAGACACACACACGTATGCATGCACATCACTATATAAATGACGTGACGCTTAACCGCATCTTACCTCACCTCACATACTAGTATAGATTCAATACTGGAATTGAGCAGACGCTTATTGCATGGTGTTGGACAGTGATCAGTAGTCAGGAAGTAACTGTATTTATATGCTAGTGTGGTGTGTAAACCTCCGGTTCGGTGCACCGCGGACGGTGTTAGTATGTAAACGAAATTTCAAATTTGTGTACTAATAGGGAACTTCCAGCAGCTGGTTAGACTATATAAGGGGACAAGAACGTTTTAATCGGATCTCTCACGCATTTCATTGCTTCGAAACCAGCTTTCATGTGACGATCGTTCATCATCCGTAATTATTCTCTGCCTAGCCCATCTCGGAAGCTTGACCACTGTCTCTACTGGATGAATATATATTAATATTATCACTGACTTTTGCTATCGGCACTGTTTTTGTGTATTTGATACTGACCACTGGCAACATTTTATATATTGCCATTGAATATTGTACTCCAAATCTACTGCTAACTGCCATTGTAATCGCTGCGCAGTAATTATATCCCCGACCTGACAGGTCGGGGGTACATGTATATAGTTATACCAAGGTTTTGTCTGTCCGTCCGTCCGAAAACTTTGTCCGCACGATTTGTTTTAAACTATTCAGTGGATTCATCTCAAACTTAGTACATATAAAAATAAATGTTTTTATTAATTTTCCATTTTTTTAATGAATTTTTCAAACCCTAACCCTATACATTATTTAATTTGTAACTACTGACACACTAAGCGGGTCGGGGGTATTAGTGAGCCACGCTCATTTTTGCCCTTGTTAGTTTTGATTTGTAAACGTAATGAATTTTGTTATACATTTGTTAATTGTATACCACTTGTTGGTTGTTTGTTCTTTTACGTACATATTTCTGGCTTAACATATTGTTTCAATTTGGGAATCGACGCGTAACAGTAGAAGGGTAAGGTTAGTGTCATGGGTTACCGTGGCCTGAGAGTGTCGTGGTCCCGTGAAGATTCGGGGTTAGAATGGGTCTTCAGCAAACCCATGCTTGTCGTAAGAGGCGACTAACGGGATCGGGTGGTCAGGCTCGCTGACTTGGTTGATGCATTTCATTGTATCCAAATTGCATAGATCGATGCTCATGATGTCAATTACTGGATTGTCTGGTGCAGACTCGATTATTTTCAGACCGCGGTCATATAGCTGTAATATTGTTGAGTGGGGCGTTGAACAAAGACACATTGTCCGGGGGTGTTACAATTCATACACTTTCGTAATTTCATAGAATGATAATAAACATACTGGATACATTTCTGATGCATTTTATCGTATTCAAATTGCGTGGATCGATGCTCATGATGTCAGTCACTGGATTTTCTGGGCCAGACCGCCGTCATACAGCTGGAATAATACTGATTGCGGCGTTAATCAACAAACAAACAAATCAGAGTGCCGTCGTGGTGAAAGGACGGTCTCATCAAGCCTGAAACCCAGGCTCGATTCCTGGTGTGAAAACACGATCCAAGCAAACACACACATTACACAAACACACATACTCAAAAACACGAACACATAGTACACTACAAACACGAACACACATTACACAAACACACACTCAAAAACACGAACACACTTTAAACAAACACACACACATACTTAAAAACACGAACACACATTACACTACAAACACCAACACCTATTACACAAACACAAACAATCACAGACACGAACACACATTACACAAACACACATACTTAAAACCACAAACACACATTACACTACAAACACACACACACACACACACACACACACACACACACACACACACACACACACACACACACACACACACACACACACACAAACACACACACACACACAAACACACACACACACACAAACACGAACACACATTACTCCTCTCACACACTCACAAACACGCATATTCAAACACGAAAACGCAGCACACAACAGTAACCCCCACACAAATACACAGTATACTCCACAAATGCACACTCACAGACAAGAACTGACATGACACGTGGTGATGCTTCCAGGTGTTTGTGCCAGGGGTTGTCGTGTCATCGTAGTGTCATAATGGTAAAAGCATCGGCTCGCTACTTTCGATTCCTGGCGAGGACTTCCAATTCATAGATTGCCCTTCTAGATTTGTTTGTTGTTTAACACCGCACTCAGCAATATCCCAGCTATATGACGGCGGTCTGTAAGTAATCGAGTCTGGACCAGACAATCCAGTGATTGACATCATGAGCATCGGTCCACGTAATTGTTATCGATGACATGCATCAACAAAATCAGCGAACCTGACCACCAAATCCCGTTAGTCGCCTCTTACGACAAGCATAGTCACCTTTTACGGCAAGCAAGGGTTGCTGAAGACCAATTCTACCCAGGACCTTCACGGGTCCTCAAAGTAAAAGGTAACCAGGGCGAACCGTGATTCGAACCAACGATCCCGTTAGTCGCCTTTTACGACAAGCATAGTCGCCTTTTACGACAAGCATAGTCGCCTTTTACGGCAAGCATAGTCGCCTTTTACGGCAAGCATGGGTTGCTGAAGACCTATTCTACCCAGGATATCTGTGTCAAGGCGGTCGTATCTGTAGAAAGAACATTGTGTAAGAAAGAGCCTCGCCAGGGTATTGGTGAAGCTAATCAAAATGTCAGGCACACAAAAAAGTGCATCAATAAACCATATCACAGCATCAGGAAATTAGCAATCTTCATCATCCAAGTCCTTGCAACGTTATGCTGCAAATGAACCTGAAATTTCTTTCAATATTGAAATGTGTTTGGTGCTCAGGTATATGGTGTTTCTTCGTGGTAATTTTACCAACAAACTTAAACAATTATTTTACTCTGTTCACTTTAACACGGCGTATGGTTTTCCAAGGCTCCAACTTAACTGGCGTCAGAAACTTTTTGTTTCTTTGTTGTTTCACGTCGCCATCACCAATATTCCATTCAGTTGACGGTGGTCTGTAAATGATCGAGTCTGGACCAGCCAATCCATCGATCCACGCAATTAGGATACGATGACATGCATCAACCAAGTCAGTGAGACTGACCACCCGATCTCGTAGTCGCATCTTAAGCTTACGACAAGCATAGTCTCCTTTTACAGCAAGCATGGGTTGCTGAAGACCTATTCTATCCCGAATCTTCACGGGACGTAGTTTTGTCAAAAACTACGTCGTCCGCATGATGACGCATGTTTCATTTGGATGCCCATTTAGCTGTACCGACAGATCTTGTTTATTACCATCCTACCATAACAAACTGAGTCCTAATGTTTAGGTGAGTGAGTGAGTGAGTGAGTGAGTGAGTGAGTGAGTATGGTTTTATCCCGCCTTTAGCAATATTCCAGCAATATCACGGCGGGAGACACCAGAAATGGGCTTTACACATTGTATCCATGTCGGGAATCGAATCCAGGTCCTCGGCGTGACGAGCGAATGCTTTAACCACTAGGCTACCCGACCGCCCCAATGGTTAGGTTGTTGATCACAGATGACAATCTGTTGTCGATTAAATAACTTACGTTTACAGTTTTACAAAAAGTGGTGTCGCTGTCAAATGGTTTGCACAAATGCATTGAGATGTCTTCACCAGAAATGGGCTTCACATATTGTACCCATGTCGGGAATCGAACCCGGGTCTTCGGCGTGACGAGCGAACGCTTTAACCACTAGGCTACCCGACCGCCCCTCCCCCCCCCCCCCCTCGTGTCCTTAAGGGCAATATGTCCGTATTTTTTGCCATTCTTAAAAACGAGAATGCCTGTCAGTACAATGAACTTACTCACGTATCTTGTAGTAGTGTTATTGTAGAATATGTCCATACCTAAAGTAACGTGAACTGTGCTGCAAAACGAAGATATTTCTTAAACATTCTTCTGCACTTTGAAGCAGCAGACTCTCTGCACTTGTACGCAGTAGACGTAATTCAAAATCGACATAATATAGTTGTATTATTAGTGTCAACGAAATAAGTAAATACACTATCGTACACTCGATGTTCTGGTACATTGTGTCTTTATTGTCTGGTACAATTTTCAGGCCGTAAAAGGCGACTGTGCTTGTCGGAAAAGGCGACTTACTGGTTCGGGTGATCAGTCTCGCTGACTTGATTGATGCATGTCATCGTATCCCAATTGCTTGGGTCGATGCTCATGATGTAAATCACTGGGTTGTCTGGTCCACCCTCGATTATGTACAGACTGCCGTCAAATATGTGGAATATCGGTGAGTGCGGCGTTAAACAACAAATAAACAAACAAATATTTAAAGTTTTGATACGTTTTTCGAGTTGTGAAGATATGTGATATGTGAAGTGTCATTGAGATCCGCTGACCAGTCATTACATTAATGATTAGATTTGAGAACATATTATTTTCAAGTAATGGATAAACATCTGAAAATAAGGCAATTCCAGAATCGAAGACACAAAGAGTAACATGAACTTAGGTGCTTCATATCACTGAGAGCTTAAATGTCACCGTTCAGATACGTGTGATGTGAGCTTTGAAAGAAGATAGGTAAGACGTGAGAAGATATACATGTATATGCCGCCTTGAATATTGTATATTTAGCCGGCGACATAATAACTTCGTCTTTGTTTACTATTAATAGCGTCTTTGAAAGGCATTGAGAAGTGATACACATAACGAAGAGAATGTCAGGTTCTTTATTATGACGAACGCATCGTTTCGGAGTATACATGTACGATGCTTGCTCCTTCATCAGGTCTGAAAACTCCGAAACGTTGTGTTCCTTATAATAAAGAAGTTAAAATCCAGAGATTCCCTTTCTTATTAATAGCGCCTTCTCGTTTATTGTGAGAGAAACGTGATGAATGTCTTCATGCATATGTTTTATGTCATTTCATGATACATTTATACACAGTTCAACCCTAAAGTGTTATTGTGATATTGCTACCCCCAACCAACCCACTGAGAGTGACTTCTTTGATAGGCATTTAGAATTTGGAGTACTAAGTAAGGATAAGAATTTATGGATGAACAACTTCTTTTTTACAATTAAGAGCGACGTTTCGGTGTACAGGTTCTAACACCGTTATCAAGCAAGTGATTTACAGAGTGTTGTTAGCAAGTATATATATACAAGTAGGAGGCAATATTTATACAGGCTTCTCTACTCCAGTATAATAATATCTACTCTACTGTACCAATGTCTTAAGCACTGAAACGTCGCATGTAAATGTAGCACTGGTGAAACAACATCGTCACTACATCGGTAGTACGGAAACAATCTCTTTGGTATTGTGCTGAAATATATTTAGAACTTGGCTGAAACATCTTTTATATTGTGTTGAAACATCTGTAGTACTGTGATGAAACAACATCTGTAGTATTGTGATGAAACAACATCTGTAGTACTGTGATGAAACAACATCGGCAGTACATCAGTAGTGCCGAAACAATATCTTAGGTATTATGCTGAATCAATTTTAGAACTAAACTGAAACATCTGTAATATTGTGTTGAAACTATGTCTGTTGCATTGTACTAATGATATAAACTACTGAGTTGAAACAACGTCTGTAGCACAACACTAAAAACAATGTAGTACTGAGATGAATTATTGTACTTTTCTTAAATACTTAGAAAAAGTGGGTGAGTATGGTTTTACGCTGCGTTTTTGCAAATGGGCTTCACACATTGTACCAACGTCGAGAATCGAACCTGGCTCTTCAGCGTGACGAGCGAACGCTTTAACCACTAGGCTACCCCAACGCCCCAAAACTAGAAAGAAAATGTAGACACAATTTATGGATAACAACTCCTTTAATACTGTAAAGGCGACGTTTCGATTAAGATCATTATACCGTTGTCGAGCAAGACTGAATGAGGACTGACTGACTGATATAGAAGACTTAACGTGCGCTTTCCGACTGTAGCGTATTTCGCACACGGATGAGGACTTACTTACTTACTTTACTTACTTACTCTTGAGATTTAACGTGCGCTTTCCGACTGATGCGTATTTCGCACACGGGCCCGGCCAGGCCATTTATTGTGTTTCCGAAAGGGGCGAAAGTGGTGTGTGCAACCCAAGAGGGGGCTTTAGGGGTTGCTTATATAGAATTTTGGAATTTTGAGATTTGGAATAGATGCCGATGGGGTTGGGGAGGAGAACTAAGGGAGCTGGGTATGGATGAGGAACACTGTACAGAATATATATAGTAGGCGTTGGATTAACAGCAGAGGATTAACAGTAACAACAATTGCATACATGAGTGGGATAACACGAGTAAAGTAATGACAACAGAAGGATAATACTGTCACAACACGATGGACAGAGAAAACAAAGATGGAAGCCAAAGGGACATGTCCAACTGAACAGGATAAGTTTACATAGGTGTGGTGATTATTGCTTAAAGGGTTCATAATTGGCTGATGGGATGCAATAGCCTTGATCTCTGTTGAGTCATGGCTTGTGTACTGCTTCTGGTAGTTTTCTTTTAGTGAAGTCATAAGGCTGTTGGAGATGATTTGGACGTTTTCCCAGTTGATGTATTGATTGGGGCAGTTGCTGATATTTTATCCATAAATTGTGTCTACTTTATCATCCGTCAACTTCTAAGTAATGCCTGGCAAACAACAGAAAGAACATCTTACATAGTTGCAGTTGTAATTAGCAATACAACGCTACAAGTTAACAGCTGGGTGCTTGCGATAAGGATTGTTTATCAACACATCGAAAAAGGCCGAGACAAGTTGCAATTACTTGATTAAAACATTCCAAGTTGTGAACACAAGAACACTTCCATTAAAAAGAACAAAGGAAGGTGGCTTGGGTCTATCAGTTCCCTACTCTATCCATTCACATGCAAGCAAGCACTTTGATTACAGAGCTATCACCAGACTGTGCGTGTTGCGAATCACTCCGACTAATTAAGAAAAGAGTGTCGTGCTTGACAGAAATGTGTTACATTCAAGACAACAACCCAACAGATGGACAATGTCATCCGTTATTTGCCACGTGGCTTGTGGCACGTGTCTTTAAATTTGAGCGATAAATGAACCCCCGATGAGAACCTCATCACTTGTTTACCTATTGCTTCAACATCAGAACGATTCCTACATGTGTTGTCTATGTGTGTCCTCAGGCTTAAATTGATACACATGGAAGTGAGTGAGTGAGTGAGTTGGGTTTAACGCCGCTTTTAACAGTATTCCAGTAACATTACGGCGTGTCAGCTTAATGTGGGAGGAAAGTGATGCAGGTCTCAGACGTTTACCACTTCGGTGAAACCCACGAGCAAGGTGCTGACAAACCTAGAAACATAATCGGGGCGAACCGGGATTGGATCCCACGATCATAGGTTTCTGGCGTGCCCAAAGGGACGCAACTCTGCACAGCGAATCGCGGCGCCTTAGACGACTGGGCCAACTTCAACTTCAACAGTTGATTAAGTGACAGTGTATGCCTTCGCATCAGAGGGTGGGCAATGTTCAACAAGCTATGCCTCGCATGCCTCTGTAAACAAAAGTCACTTTCAAAGCTATATTTGTTTCTCTCCTTCAAATGAATTGGAAGACTGTCACGAGCAATAGGTAACACAACAACATTTTCTGAAATGTGTACGCTCAGAAAGCAATGTCCTTTAATCAGATATTGATAGCCTGGAATATTGTCACGACCAATAGGTAACACCACAACATTTTGGAGAGGATACGTCTCTCTGAATTTATTTAGAACCACGCATATTTTCGAGGTTTTCCCAAGTATTCATTCAACTCGGCCAAGAACTTGATGCCTGTTATATATACTACTCAAAATTTGATAAGGATCACTAGGTGATATGTGTGTAAGTTACCACAAACATAACAAAAGACATGACTCTGACTCAGAAACGTGTTTAATCATGTTATGAATTACAAATTCATGAACGGCATGAACTTGTATCAATATGGAATGTTTGAAATCTGCAAACACCAAAAGGCATTTCATTAAAAAATGTTAACAGCAAACAAGAGAAAGAATTACACAGTTATGAGGGATAGTCCATCATTACACTCAGTCGATGAAGTGTCAATATCGAGTATGACCTCCCCTTGCATCAATGATGGCCTGACAACGTCGAGATATGCTGTCAATAAGCACCCGGATGTTCCCAATGGGAAGGTTGTTCCACTCTTCCATGAGGGCATGTCCGAGCTCTGCCAAAGTCGTGGGTTGTGCTCTACGGCGTGAAAGGGCAACCTGCAGCATGTTCCAGACATGCTCAATCGGGTTCAAGTCCGGCGAGCGCGCTGGCCAATCCATGCGGACAATTGTCTCCTGCTCAAGGTACTGCTCAACCACCCTGGCGCGATGAGGACGGGCGTTATCATCCATCAGGATGAACTCAGGGCCAACAGCACCAGCGTAGGGTCTGACGTACACATCGAGGATCTCATCCCGGTACCTCACCCCCGTCTTTGTTCCTCTCTCAAGGACATGAAGATCTGTCCTTCCATCTCTGTTGATTCCACCCCAGAACATGATGGAACCACCACCATAACGGTCATGTTCACTGATGTTGGCATCATGGAAACGTTCACGTTGTCGTCGCCACACCCGCTGCCTCCTGTCTGTAAAGTCCAAACAATACCTGGACTCATCGGTGAACAGAACTGGAACCCAATCGTTCCGTGTCCAAGTGACATGATCTTCAGCCCATTCCAATCGCTCCCGCCGGTGTCGAACAGTCAGGGGGATTCGGACACATGCCCTTCTCGAGTAGAGACCTGCATTGTGAGTGGACACATTCACCCCCGAGGCGTTCAGGAGGTCGTTACGTAGGCTGGTTGCTGTCCAGAAGGGATGACGTCGTGCCTGAAGAGCCACAAAATGATCTTGGTGTTGGGTTGTCGACCTCTGACGACCACCCCCATGTCGGTGTGCTGCTGTACCAAAATTTTGCTGTCGGGACCAGGCCCTGCTTACAACGCTCTGGCTGACGTTTAGTGCATTGGCAACGTCACGTTGTGAATAGCCAGCATCAAGCATTCCAATACATCTGCCCAGTTGTTCTGTCGTCAGGCGACGCCTTACACGTTGAGGGGGCATTGCGTAGATAAAGGTAGTGTAAACACTCAATTGAGTTTTTGATTTCACTTGAACACAATATTGCTAGTTATGCAGTTATTTTGTTTTTGTATTAAGAAAAATATCTACGATCCTTATCAAATTTTGAGTAGTATATTTTAGTGCAAACTTCATTGCAGTGACCGAGGTGCAAGCTATTTTAGACGACTCTTACTGAACGTTACATGTGCAGAGTGTTTGGATATACCACGCGCCTCCTTTATTGTAAGAGCGAAATGCCGAAGTAAAATACTGTGGTAACCTGTCACTTTGTCTGTCAGGGTTGAAATCTTGAATCTGTTTGTCATCTGATCAATCAGGTCACCTTCTATAGTAGTTGTCATTGTGAAGCCATTAGAAATAGGAACAAGGATATCACGTTTTAATAATACGTGAACAAGCCGTGATCTACACGGGTCAGCACCGCCATCGAGCCTGACATTGCAAGGGTTTCTGACCTTGGGACAGGATGGTGTATACGATACTCTTGCCTCGGGAAGAGGTGTGAAACCAGTTCAGAAAATTTACCCAAAGGAGCCATTGCCAAGGCACTCTGTTTTTGTGGCACTCATTCCCGAATAGTTTGTGGATGAACAGTCGCCAGAACAGATTAATCGTCCAGGAACATCTCAAATGCACGTAATATAATACTTCTTTGGAACAACATGTCTGACTTTTAGATGCTGTAGTGCAAAAACCCCAAAAACATTAGGTTACGATGTCCCATGTGGAATTAAACGCCGTCTGTTGAGCATGTGCTCGATTTTATTTTCCTGGTGTCCCTGTCATTCGTCTGCAGCCACCATGGACTCAATATCATTGTCCCTGTCTGCAAAACAAATAACAAAATTAATACTTTACAAAAATGGAATTATTCGTGATTGGTGTGTTCTGAATGCACCAAGGGCAGCTGTTACGTCTTGTTTTTTGGATCGTTTGAGGTAGTGTGAGACACTGTATATTTTAATGCAATGATCACTGCTCAAGTAAAGCAATAAAATATAGGCAAACGTAACTTGATTTCTCCAGAAGAGAGCAGATCATAAACAATAACTTCCATGTAAAAAAATGATTATTATTCTCCAAAGAGGATGTAAACTTAGCTGATCCAGCAACACGATTGATGGAGGTTAAGCGAGGACACCGAGGTGTGTGAATGACCGGTTGTATGTTTTTCCCTACATTTCTTCTGTTCTTCAATTACTTGTTGCCACGGGTGATGTTAAATGAGTCTTGTTTGGATGTGCTTCGCCAAGGCTCAGAGGTTAATTGGATAAATGCCATGTAGTGGACATGGACAATCCAGTCGTCTAAGGCGCTGCAACTCGCCATACAGAGTTGCGTCCCTTGGGCACGCCAGGAAAGTATGGTCGTGGGTTCGAATCCCGGTTCGTCCTGATCATGTTTCTGGGTTTGTTAGCCTGTGCTCGTGGGTTTCACCAAAGTGGTAAACGTCTGGGACCTGCATCATTTCGGGCTTTCCTCCCACATTAAACTGACACGCCATCATATAACTGGAATACTGTTCAAAGCGGCGTTAAACATAACTAAGTCACTCACTTTCAGTGAAGACACATCTTTATTTAAGGTAATAATTTCAGCTGTCATTATTGATCGCACAATGGGAATAGTTTTGCTAATGCGCTTGCACAGAAATGTGAACAATGATAATGCTTTGATACATCGTGTGCAACCGCATTTGGAACCGTTTTGGTTTAGAAGAAAATGTTCACTCTTCTGCTTTTTAAAATAATTACGTTATCATCGTGGTTACAAGACCAGATCGTCAATCTGAAGACAAGAATTCGCTTATTAACATGGTACAATGTGTGCAGGCGCCAGTTGTCTTCCCCATCAAGATGTGTCTGTAATAATATTTGAAAGGGCGTAACTCATTCACTTAAACAAAATGAATGTTGGTTCTTTATGAAAGCATCAACAAAAACATTGGAAGATGCACATATATGTAAATGCAGCTTACATGTCAGTTTTTGTTTGTGAAACTGCGGCAAACTTGAAGTTTAAATTAAGACATTATTCCATCCATATTTCTTAAAAGCATTAATGCATTTCATTAAGACCGAGTTTGAAAATTGAACTTGTTAAAAGAAATGTCAACATGAACCTATTTGAAGGCAGCGAAGCATTCCACATTTCTAAGATAAACGTTTTGAAATCTTTTTAGAAGCACACTTCCCTTTTATTATGTTTTAGTAAAAGGTACGAAAATTAAATATCAATGTTGACATAATAATGATTAAATGGAACTTAAAAGCATCAGCGTAAATTGGATATGGTGGATCAAACAAATGTCATATTCAACCCAGAAAACAAAAATGACAAGAGCGCCTGGTCTTTTTCTCAAATGGTAACATATATAATCAATATTCGTTTAAAAGGAAATCACTGCCAAACATAAAAACCAGAAGCTTCAGTGAAAGGAGCGGTCACGTGACCATAGGTTTTGCTTTAGTTTTCTGAGAAGACTGTGTGCGTTGACTGAACATGTAGGTCCGTTTAATACGACAGCCCTAAAACCAATCTGCATGCCCATTTGCACCAAAGCCCTGTGATGTCATTCTAATTTAAAAACCTGACCATCATTGAAATCATTATGTGTTAGGTGTAAATATTAGCCTTAAGGCTGAACAAGTTTAGGGTGAAGAGTGAGTGAGTGAGCGAGTTAATGCTTTACGTCACATCGGCAATATTTCAGCCATATCGTGACGAGAAATCATACATTTTTTAATACATATATTTTTGCTAACTTAAAACCTGTCATCGATGGACAGAAAATTTACTAGAATATCACAGATTGATATGTAAAACTAGTCAACAACTATAAAAAGATATCACTATAAATTACGGCACAATATAAAAAAGGGCTATAGATCGCAAGCAGCTGAAGGGAGATCCCCATGCTAGGGTCCATTGGGGACTTAAAGTACTTTTGCTACCTGCATGGACCCTAGCAGGATTTACATCATCCCGTCAGTCGCTGGCGATTGTTCATAATTTTAGCCACAATTAAAATGACAGATATTCTACGTTTAAAATTAGGGTGAAGAATATGGTTAGGTAAGGTTTATGGTTGTTTCTGGTATCCTCACATGTATAGTAATTACGTCAAAGACTGAATCAATTCTGATTGCATTGTACCATTTCCTGGATATCTAGAGCACAATTAAACATTACAACAATATTCCTGGCTATCAATATCTGGTTAAAGGGCATTGCTTTCTGAGCGTACATATTTCAGAAAATGTTGTGGTGTTACCTATTGGTCGTGACTTTCTTCCCATTCATTTGAAGGAGAGAAACAAATATAGCCTTGAAAGTAACGTTTGTTTACAGAGGCATGCGAACGTTTGTCGACATTTTGTCAAGTGTACTTGTAGCTTGTTGAACAACCGCCCACCCTCTGATCCAAAGGCATACACTGTCACTTAATCAACTGTTCACCCTCTGATACGAGGGCGTATACCGTTACTTCAACAACTGTGCACCCCTGGTAGGAGGGCATATACTGTCACTACAACAACTGTGCACCCTGTTAGGAGTTCATATACCGTCACTACAACAACTGTGCATCGCCTGGTAGGTGTTTATATACCGTCACTACAACAACTGTGCACCCCTGGTAGGAGTTCATATACCGTCACTACAACAACTGTGCATCCCTGGTAGGAGTTCATATACTGTCACTACAACAACTGTGCACCCCTGGTAGGAGTTCATATACTGTCACTACAACAACTGTGCACCCCTGGTAGGAGTTCATATACCGTCACTACAACAACTGTGCATCCCTGGTAGGAGTTCATATACTGTCACTACAACAACTGTGCACCCCAGGTAGGAGGGCATATACCGTCACTACAACAACTGTGCACCCCTGGTAGGAGGGCATATACCGTCACTACAACAACTGTGCACCCCTGGTAGGAGTTCATATACTGTCACTACAACAACTGTGCACCCCTAGTAGGAGTTCATATACCGTCACTACAACAACTGTGCACCCTGGTAGGAGGGCATATACAGTCACTACAACAACTGTGCACCCCTGGTAGGAGGGCATATACCGTCACTACAAAAACTGTACATCCCCTGGTAGGAGTTCATATACTGTCACTACAACAACTGTGCACCCTGGTAGGAAGGCATATACAGTCACTACAACAACTGTGCACCCCTGGTAGGAGTTCATATACTGTCACTACAACAACTGTACATCCCCTTGTAGGAGTTCATATACCGTCACTACAACAACTGTGCACCCTGGTAGGAGTTCATATACCGTCACTACAACAACTGTGCACCCCTGGTAGGAGTTCATATACTGTCACTACAACAACTGTGCATCCCCTGGTAGGAGTTCATATACTGTCACTACAACAACTGTGCATCCCCTGGTAGGAGTTCATATACTGTCACTACAACAACTGTGCATCCCCTGGTAGGAGTTCATATACCGTCACTACAACAACTGTGCACCCCTGGTAGGAGTTCATATACTGTCACTACAACAACTGTGCACCCCTAGTAGGAGTTCATATACTGTCACTACAACAACTGTGCATCCCCTGGTAGGAGTTCACATACCGTCACTACAACAACTGTGCACCCCTAGTAGGAGTTCATATACCGTCACTACAACAACTGTGCATCCCCTGGTAGGAGTTCATATACCGTCACTACAACAACTGTGCATCCCCTGGTAGGAGTTCACATACCGTCACTACAACAACTGTGCACCCCTAGTAGGAGTTCATATACTGTCACTACAACAACTGTGCATCCCCTGGTAGGAGTTCACATACCGTCACTACAACAACTGTGCACCCCTAGTAGGAGTTCATATACTGTCACTACAACAACTGTGCATCCCCTGTAGGAGTTCATATACCGTCACTACAACAACTGTGCATCCCCTGGTAGGAGTTCATATACCGTCACTACAACAACCGTGCATCCCCTGATAGGAGTTCATATACCGTCACTACAACAACTGTGCATCCCCTGGTAGGAGGGCATATACCGTCACTACAACAACTGTGCATCCCCTGGTAGGAGTTCATATACCGTCACTACAACAACTGTGCATCCCCTGGTAGGAGTTCATATACTGTCACTACAACAACTGTGCATCCCCTGGTAGGAGTTCATATACTGTCACTACAACAACTGTGCATCCCCTGGTAGGAGTTCATATACCGTCACTACAACAACTGTGCATCCCCTGGTAGGAGTTCATATACTGTCACTACAACAACTGTACATCCCCTGGTAGGAGGGCATATACCGTCACTACATCAACTGTGCATCCCCTGGTAGGAGTTCATATACCGTCACTACAACAACTGTGCATCCCCTGGTAGGAGTTCATATACCGTCACTACAACAACTGTGCACCCCTGGTAGGAGTTCATATACCGTCACTACAACAACTGTGCACCCCTGGTAAGAGTTCATATACCGTCACTACAACAACTGTGCACCCCTAGTAGGAGTTCATATACTGTCACTACAACAACTGTGCATCCCCTGGTAGGAGTTCACATACCGTCACTACAACAACTGTGCACCCCTGGTAGGAGTTCATATACCGTCACTACAACAACTGTGCACCCCTAGTAGGAGTTCATATACCGTCACTACAACAACTGTGCATCCCCTGGTAGGAGTTCACATACCGTCACTACAACAACTGTGCACCCCTAGTAGGAGTTCATATACTGTCACTACAACAACTGTGCATCCCCTGTAGGAGTTCATATACCGTCACTACAACAACTGTGCATCCCCTGGTAGGAGTTCATATACCGTCACTACAACCACCGTGCATCCCCATGGTAGGAGTTTATATGCCGTCACTACAACAACTGTGCATCCCCTGGTAGGAGTTCATATACCGTCACTACAACAACTGTGCATCCCCTGGTAGGAGTTCATATACCGTCACTACAACAACTGTGCATCCCCTGGTAGGAGTTCATATACTGTCACTACAACAACTGTGCATCCCCTGGTAGGAGTTCATATACCGTCACTACAACTGTGCATCCCCTGGTAGGAGTTCATATACCGTCACTACAACAACCGTGCATCCCCTGGTAGGAGTTCATATACCGTCACTACAACAACTGTGCATCCCCTGGTAGGAGGGCATATACCGTCACTACAACAACTGTGCATCCCCTGGTAGGAGTTCATATACCGTCACTACAACAACTGTGCATCCCCTGATAGGAGCTCATATACTGTCACTACAACAACTGTGCATCCCCTGGTAGGAGTTCATATACTGTCACTACAACAACTGTGCATCCCCTGGTAGGAGTTCATATACTGTCACTACAACAACTGTGCATCCCCTGGTAGGAGTTCATATACTGTCACTACAACAACTGTGCATCCCCTGGTAGGAGGGCATATACCGTCACTACATCAACTGTGCATCCCCTGGTAGGAGTTCATATACCGTCACTACAACAACTGTGCATCCCCTGGTAGGAGTTCATATACTGTCACTACAACAACTGTGCATCCCCTGGTAGGAGTTCATATACCGTCACTACAACAACTGTGCATCCCCTGGTAGGAGTTCATATACCGTCACTACAACAACTGTGCATCCCCTGGTAGGAGTTCATATACCGTCACTACAAAATTCGCGCTACCCCTGGTAGGAGGGCATATACCGTCACTACAACAAGTGTTCACCCCTGGTAGGAGGGTATATACCGATCTGGGGTAGAATAAGTCTTCAGCAACCCATGCTTGTCGTAAAAGGCGACCGTGTTGGTCGTAAGAGGCAACTTACGGGATCGGGTGGTCAGGCTCGGTGACTTGATTGATGCATGTCATCGTTTTCCAATTGCGTAGACTGATGCTCATGATGTCAATCACTGGATTGTCTGGTCCAGACTCGACTATTTTTAGGCCGCCGTCATATAGCTGGAATATTGTTGAGTGCGGCGTCAAACAAAAACAACAACATCATCTCTGATAGCAGGGGATATACACTCACTGCAACAATCGTTCACCCTCTAATGTAAGGGCATATTATATCATTACAACAACCGTGTACTATTAACCGAAGTATTATTAGTGTAGTACTGTATGTCAGTGAATATATCGCTGTATTTGTAAGGATATTGGATTTGGTTTGTTGTTTAACGCCGCACTCAGCAATACTCCAGCTATATGACGAGTCTGGACCAGACAATCCAGTTATTAATATCATGAGCATCGATCCACGCAATTGGGATCGATGACATGAATCAACCAAGTCAGCGAGCCTGACCACCCGATCCCGTTAGTCGCCTTTTACGACAAGCCTTTTACAGCAAGCATGGGTTACTGAAGACCTATTCTACCCCGGAATCTTCATGGGTCTTAAGGATGTTGGAAAAACGATTACTGATTAAACAACCCACGTCATACCAATATGGTATCACATATGAAACACAGAAATCATTGTCAAACAGTCCCCATCACAACCAGCATTTCCGTTGCACACTAAAATGTACATGAGAACATTGGAATCCTTGCATTTCTGATGAATTAATCACGTAATTGCTTGGAAGAATACTGTCAGGCATGTAGCCATATGTGTGGAACCGTCAGGTTGAAGGAGGACTGCGTCCTGTTAATACCCGACATGTTATTTCTTTCGTAACAAAAGACCTTCTCCAACCTTTACAATCAACAGAAAAACGTTGAGATTGCGCGGAATGCGCCGAGTTAAAGGGACGCGTGTGATTGTATATTATATGGTTAGGGAAGTGATTTAATCACGCAACAGACGTATTGCACTATAGATCTCGCCAAGCTCCCTCTTACAACCACAACATTTGAAAAGTTGTTGAAAGCAATGGAAGACATTGACGTATTACAAAACAACAACACAGTAGCAATATTTATGCTGTTGTTCGTAACAACCGAGCGCGTATTTTTAATTACCTAACAGAACCTTGACAACATCCGATTTTGGTAGCTATCATTCATCACTATTAATCCATACTTTTAGTGAATGAGTAAGTTGGGTTTAACGCCGCTTTTAACAGTATTCCAGTTAAATCACGGCGTGTCAGATTAATGTGGGAGGAAAGCCCGAAGTGATGCAGGTCTCAGACGTTTACCACTTCGGTGAAACCCACGAGCACGGGTATGGTGCTGACAAACCTAGAAACATAATCGGGGCGAACTGGGATTCGATCCCACACTCATACGTTTCGAATCGCGGCACCTTAGACGACTGGGCCACCCGTGCCCTGAATAACTTGAATTGACAATAAATACTGAGAAATTTACATACTGAATATCTATATTTGTTGGAAACAGATGTGAAATTCAAACAAGTAAATTTATGTCCACTAAAATGTTTAAAGAATATGAATATCACTTTTATGAAAATATGGCGATCAACGTTAAATAAATAATGTACACGTGGGCATCAACTGTAATGGTTTTGTTCACTCACGGTGTGTCACGGAGTTGTGCTCCAGAGAACAGGCATCTTCCCGATGCCGAACAAGACTGGAGTTATGGACTGACGAGAATATGCATAGTCCAAACAAAATCGCGTTACGAAATCGACATCCGGTTCGTAAAATGCCGTGCAAATTATGGTCGACTGCAGGATTTGTAAAGCATATATACCGACAACTGCGCGACAACAGATATTTTCAAATCTTTTCATGTTTTTAATCAAGGTGCGCACGGGAGTTGATGCACAAAAACGGATAACAAAAACGGATCTTGATTATCAATCAGATCGTCTTGACTGGGCACGGCCATTTTCGTTGAAGCAAATGCAGGTGATATAAGTCGAATCTGATTGGTCAATATAGGGAACATAGAAGGGACACAATTCGTTATGGTCACTGGTGGCGTGAAAATCGAGCCCAGAAATTTCAGCGTAGGCATAAACTGGACTTTACAGTCTGTTAACTAACTCCCTTGCTTCGGGCAGATGGAGAACACGGTGCCATTAAACAAGAATACAGTAATAATGAAAACGTGGTAATAGGTTCACAGGTTTATTATTATCCACCAGATGTAAGTATAGATGACAATCAGAAGGACCAAAAACCCAATTCACACAGACAACGATCACTGATTAATTAAACCAGAACAAATATATATCAACCGAGCGCGTATTATAATTATTTAACAGAACCTTGACAATAAATGCTACTGAAAGAAACAAATATACAATCTGATGAGCTAAGCAACTGTTTAACAGTAACACAAAGAGGGAAGCCAATGTGCACTTTGACAAGATAATTGTTCACTTCTCTATACAGATGTGTGGTAGGTATGGACACATGTTCCTCCACTTTACACATGTGTGGTACAAATGCACACATTGTCCTACACTCTACATATGTGTGATACATGTGGACACATTTTCCTACACTCTACATATGTGTGGTACATGTGGACATATTTTCCTACACTCTACATATGTGTGATACATGTGGACACATTGTCCTACACTCTACATATGGGTGGTACATATGGACAGATGTTCCGACACTCTACATATGTGTGGTACATGTGGACACATGTTCCGACACTCTACATATGTGTGGTACATGTGGACAGATGTTCCTCCACTCTACATATGGGTGGTACATGTGGACACATGTTCCTCCACGATACATATGGGTGGTACATATGGACAGATGTTCCTCCACTAAACACATGGGTGGTACACATGGACACATGTTCCTCCACTATACACATGGGTGGTACAAGTGGACACATGTTCCTCCACTATACACATGGGTGGTACATATGGACACATGTTCCTCCACTATGCACATGGGTGGTACATATAGACAGATGTTCCTCGACTATACACATGGACACATTTTCCTACACTCTACATATATATTTACATGTGGACACATGTTCCTCCACTATACACATGGGTGGTACATATGGACAGATGTTCCTCCACTATACACATGGGCGGTACATATAGACAGATGTTCCTCCACTATACACATGGGCGGTACATATAGACAGATGTTCCTCCACTATACATATGTGTGGTACATATGGACAGGTGTTCCTCCACTATACACATGGGTGGTACATATGGACACATGTTCCTCCACTCTACATATATATTTACATGTGGACACATGTTCCTCCACTATACACATGGGTGGTACATATGGACAAATGTTCCTCCACTATACATATGTGTGGTACATATGAACAAATGTTCCTCCACTATACATATGTGTGGTACATATGGACACATGCTCCTCCACTATACACATGGGTGGTACATATGAACAAATGTTCCTCCACTATACACATGGGTGGTACATATGGACACATGTTCCTCCACTCTACATATATATTTACATGTGGACACATGTTCCTCCACTATACACATGGGTGGTACATATGGACAGATGTTCCTCCACTATACACATGGGTGGTACATATGGACACATGTTCCTCCACTCTACATATATATTTACATGTGGACACATGTTCCTCCACTATACATATGTGTGGTACATATGGACAAATGTTCCTCCACTATACATATGTGTGGTACATATGGACAAATGTTCCTCCACTATACATATGTGTGGTACATATGGACAAATGTTCCTCCACTATACATATGTGTGGTACATATGGACAGATGTTCCTCCACTCTACATATGTGTGGTACATATGGACAAATGTTCCTCCACTATACATATGTGTGGTACATATGGACAAATGTTCCTCCACTATACATATGTGTGGTACATATGGACAGATGTTCCTCCACTATACATATGTGTGGTACATATGGACAAATGTTCCTCCACTATACATATGTGTGGTACATATGGACAAATGTTCCTCCACTCTACATATATATTTACATGTGGACACATGTTCCTCCACTATACATATGTGTGGTACATATGGACAAATGTTCCTCCACTATACATATGTGTGGTACATATGGACACATGTTCCTCCACTATACATATGTGTGGTACATATGGACAAATGTTCCTCCACTCTACATATATATTTACATGTGGACACATGTTCCTCCACTATACATATGTGTGGTACATATGGACAAATGTTCCTCCACTATACATATGTGTGGTACATATGGACACATGTTCCTCCACTATACATATGTGTGGTACATATGGACAAATGTTCCTCCACTCTACATATATATTTACATGTGGACACATGTTCCTCCACTATACATATGTGTGGTACATATGGACAAATGTTCCTCCACTCTACATATATATTTACATGTGGACACATGTTCCTCCACTATACATATGTGTGGTACATATGGACAAATGTTCCTCCACTCTACATATATATTTACATATGGACAAATGTTCCTCCACTATACATATGTGTGGTACATATGGACAAATGTTCCTCCACTATACATATGTGTGGTACATATGGACAGATGTTCCTCCACTATACATATGTGTGGTACATATGGACAAATGTTCCTCCACTCTACATATATATTTACATGTGGACACATGTTCCTCCACTATACATATGTGTGGTACATATGGACAAATGTTCCTCCACTCTACATATGTGTGGTACATATGGACAAATGTTCCTCCACTCTACATATATATTTACATGTGGACACATGTTCCTCCACTATACATATGTGTGGTACATATGGACAAATGTTCCTCCACTCTACATATATATTTACATATGGACAAATGTTCCTCCACTATACATATGTGTGGTACATATGGACACATGCTCCTCCACTATACACATGGGTAGTACATATGAACAAATGTTCCTCCACTATACACATCGGTGGTACATATGGACACATGTTCCTACACTATACATATGGTTGGTACACGTGGACACATTTTCCTACACTCTACATATGTGTGATGCAGACACACGCCACGTTCAGTGATTGACCATGGGTGAGGTTTGTGAAACGCCGTTTAAAGTAGTATTTCAGTTTGAAGATGTGAAGAATTAATGTTGGAGAAGAACCCAAGGTGATGAAGATACATTTGTCACTAGGTGATACCCACGAGCAGGGGTGTGGTGCTGACCAATTATCATATCAAAGCCTGATACGCCCAAAAGGCCCCGCATCTCGACCACCCCTCAAAACATATAGTCTTATTAAACGGCATAACATCACAGAGTGTAAATGCAAAGCAGCAATGTTAAAGGTGCTAATGAGGATTCTTTATTTGTCGCCAGATTCCTCATTAAATTTTAAAATCAGTCCGGCGATAGACACACAGCTCCGCCAACGTTGAACCCAGGCAGCACACAACCACAACACGTCAGCGAATCTCCTGGGCTTTCTAGGATATCGTTGAATTCTCTCAGATAGTTCTATCTGAAGTTCCCTCAGATAGCCACTCCCTGGGGGCAAGCCAATTTTGATGAAGTATTTTGAGATGCCTCTATTTGCCGAATGGCTTGTTTCATAACTCTGAGGCGTTGTTTATATCAAGTATCAAACTAAATATGGCCAAGATCCATCAACATTTCTTGCATAATCATTCCGAAACCACATTATTGTATGGCAGGAGCGGCAAGAGAAAGATTGATGACAGCCTATGACAATATGACCAATGACAAAAGTCGTTAATCATGTTACGCTGATCAATATCGCAAAGTTTAAAAGTTCTTTGACAAGTGATTTGAGACGCTTGAATGTGGGTCTCGTCAATGTCAAGACGTTTCCCACAGGATATAGATTCTGATTGAGGTTTCACGTTCCTAACATCACTCATTGGACATTTAGAGCTGGACAAAGGGTCATCCGCGGTGGTCAAGTAGGCAGCGATAGGCTTTGTGCTCTTGTGAGGCATGAAAGAAGCAAAAGGCCTCTCTGACCTTATATCAAGTGTCGGCATGATGTGTGAGGAAAGCCAGGAGTGATGAGACTTGGACGAATACCACTTTGGTGAAACCCATGAGTGCTGATGCTGACAAGCCATGACGCTTCATCGGGGTGAACCAAGACTGTCACCTACTGTCGGAATAGGTGCAGCAAATTGCAGCGCCCTAGACGACTTGGACCATGACATCTAATCAGCTGCCGTTTCACAAGGACCCGTCAATTTACATAATATCTCAGACAATCACCTCACCTGCAAAAGGTTAGGGACATTTGAGTGAGTGAGTGAGATTGATTTTACGCCGCTTTTAGCAATATTCCAGCAATATCACGGCGGGGGACACCAGAAATGGGCTTCACACATTGTACCCATGTCGGCAATCAAACCCGGGTCTTCGGCGTATGGAGTGAACGCTTTAACCACTAGGCTACCCGACCGCCCCTAGGGACATTTGAAACTAGCTTATAATTACGTTTTCCTAAATCAATGTCTGATTTGGCCACACTATTGAGGATTAGAGAATTTTGAAACAGCCAAACTATACGAAAGAGATAATATTCAGGCATAGGACCCAAGTGACAATTTGACGGTCATAATGTGTATCTTCATGTACACTTATTAAATAGACAGCATGTCCACACTTTTAACCATCAAAGGGGCGTGGCACATTCGGTCATGAATTAGAACACGTGAACAAGTTACATCCCACGTTCATCGCATCATTTCTGTAAACGCCTGTACTTGAGGAGACCCACACTCTCTTTATATCGTTATGGTTGGTCTTTGCAGCACCTCTTATGTAACATCAAACATTATTTGAAGTTGTTCCAAAGTCTTTCTTTTTTTCTCTTGCCAAAAGTTGAGTGTATTTATTACAGTCTTTTTGTTGTTCATTATCAGGACATCATTCTGGTAAAACAGTTCAGGCATAAAAGACGTCATATGTTTGGACGCAACAACATTTTTTTACATGTACATCTTAACACTAAGGAAACCAACCGTATGGACGTTGTTTTGCTTAATGTTAAATCGCTAAGCTAGTTTTAACAACCTCGCCAGTTTAGTACCACAATCTATTTCGCTGTTTTTCAGTGGGGCATTAGCGTATCCACGGAGTGGGTTGGATTTAACGCCGCTTTGAACAGTATTTTAGTTCTGTCACGGCGTGTCAGCTTGATGTGGGACTAATGCCTGATGCGGGTCTTTGATGTTTACCACTTAGTGAAATCAACGATCACGGGTATGGTGCTGAAAAACAGAAGCATAACAAACTGGGATACAATGGCATGAATCAACCAAGTCAGCGAGCCTGACACCCGATCCTGTTCGGGTCGCCTCTTACGCCACTCGGACCGTCACTTACGACCAGCACAGTCGCCTCTTTAGACAAGCATGGTTTGCCGAAGAACGTATAGGAGAAACCATTTCTACGAGGGATTACCAGCAATTGTAAACCCTGACGATCGATGACATACCTACGACCCCCTCGGTATGTCACCTCATGTCAGGGTTTACAATCGCTGGTAATCCCTCGTAGAAATGGTTCTCCAACTTATAAACCGACTCATCGCATAGACAACGTTTTTAATTAGATAACTGTAATAAATACTCTCAAATGTATAACCTGTATCGGTGATGAAATATCGCCTGCAGTCGTGAAACCGGTGACCTCAGCACGTGGGTTTCGCAACGGTGCGAAATCTGCATGTGCGTCTGGCAATGGCACGAAATCTGCACGTGCGTCTCGTAGGTTGTTCGTAGTTTTTGTTCTATCAAGGTTCTATCTATCTATTTCTATCTATTTGTTTTATCTCCTGTGAGGTGTTACAATCGTTGTAATACCTCCTGCCAGGTGTTAAAATCGTTGCACCACAATTTCAAAAACTTTATATCGAGTTACACAAACAGCCAGCAGGTTTATAACAATTCTAAACCGGTCCGGTACCATGTGTTCACCTTACTCTTGTGCCTGCCGTCATAATGTTTCGTTTACTTCTGTAACCTAAACACGCTTTCAATAAGCTCCACGGTCGAACAAGGCGGTTACCAATGTTTCACAATGTTGTGTAGACAGTAATCCAATTCATCTCATAGACTCACCAAAGGTCAGTATATTTGTTACGCAATCGAAAAACACTTTAAAGGGAAATATATCCGACACTAAATAATCTTACTTCATCAAGGCTTTCCAACTCTTTGAAGCTCAGATGCAACGAGAACCCAGGCAGTCGTTTACATTGCATTCCCTGAATACCTTCAGCTTCATTGATATCTTAAATGCATTACGTGCCTCTGAACTGATACCCTTTGCATTGGACAAGAGAAAGTAACATTCGCTGGGAAGAATACATGGACTTCAAATGAGGTTCTGCCCATGACAAGTAATACCGGATTAACCAGAAAACGAAATGGTTGGCATGGTACGATTACATTATATTTGAACTACGACATAAAGAGAAACAATAGAGGAATGTGTCTCTGTATGCATCATATGTGCCGGGGGCACGGGTGTCCCAGTCGTCTAAGGCGCCGCGTTCCTTGGGCACGCCAGAAACCTATGATTGTGGGTTCGAATCCCGGTTCGCCCCGATTATGTTTCTAGGTTTGTCAGCACCATACCCGTGCTCGTGGGTTTCAATAAAGTGGTAAACGTCTGAGACCTGCATCACTTCGGGCTTTCCTCCCACATGAAGCTTACACGCCGTGATATAACTGGAATACTGTTAAAAGCGGCGTTAAACCCAACTCACTCACTCATTCAATCTGAACTGTAGCCTTTGCATTGGGCAAGAGAAGGTAACATTCGAAGGATACATGGACTTTAAATGAGGTTCTTTAATCGCAGCATCTATGTTCATTTAAATTGTGGCTAGATTTGTCAATAATCGCCAACAGCTGATGGGATGATGTAAATTCGGCTGGGGTCCATGCAGGTAGCAAAAGTACTGTAAGTCCCCATGGACCCTATCTTGGTGATCTCTTTTCAGTGGCTGGCGATCAATAGCTCATTTTTATCTTGTATTGATACGTATAATGTTATATTTTTATGGCTATCTACTAGTTTTAAATATAATCTGCGATAAATCTAGTTATTTTACTGTCCATCGTTGACAGGTTTTATTTATTCTAATTATATGTATTATTAATGTACTTCTCGTCACGATATGGCTGAAATATTGCCGATGTGACGTTAAATGTT
The DNA here is from genome assembly GCF_022045235.1 of Haliotis cracherodii. NCBI lineage: Eukaryota > Metazoa > Mollusca > Gastropoda > Lepetellida > Haliotidae > Haliotis > Haliotis cracherodii. The sequence continues at coordinate 7,856,330 of NW_027266278.1, forward strand.
AACTCACTCACTCACTCACTTAAATAAGGTTCTGCCCATGACAAGTAATACCGGATTAACCAGAAAAGGATATATAACATACGACATAAAGAGAAACAATAGAGGAATGTGTCTCTGTATGCATCATATGTGCCGTTAACAAATTCATAGACTGAATAAGAGTGGGTATGGTTTTACATCGCTTTTAGCAGTATTCCGGCAATATCACGGCGGTGATCACCAGAAATGGGCTTCACACATTGTACCAATATCGGGAATCGAACCCGGGACTTCGGCGTGACGAGCGAACGCTTTAACCACTAGGCTACCCGACCGCCCCAAACAATGGAATGAGAGTGGAAGGCAATAATACAAAGGTAAAGTTTGTTTGTTTGTTTGTTTGTTGTTTAATGCCACATTCAGCAATATTCCAGCTGTATGACGGCGGTCTGTAAATAATCAAGTCTGTACCAGACAATCCAGTGATTGACATCATGAGCATCGATCTACGCAATTGGGATCGATGACATGTGTCTGACCATCCAATCACGTTGGTCGCCTCTTACGACAAGCATAGTCGTCTTTTATGGCAAGCATGGGTTGCTGATGACCTATTCTAGCCCGGATCTTAACGATCACGTGTCGCTCTTACAATGATTGTTTTACGATTGCAGTCATGTTAAACAGTTTGATTTTAAAGGAAAACAAAAACATAGTGATTCCTGAATACATGTTTAAAATACACTTGGAGTCGTACACTGGAGTGTGCAAAGATTTCATGTGATTACGGAAATGGTTTTAACGCTTATAATTATGTCAGGTAAAATATTACAAGAGGAGAAGATCGGTGCCATGGTTCTTTTGAATCAATCGCATCTGCTTAGGAAACGTGTAATGAGGCAAACTGTCTAGACCTGTTCGTGCATCCCATAACATGGATCGTAAACATCCATATGACCATAAACCCAAGTAAATGATATTTGATGCAAACATGATTGCAGTCATTATTTAATGCTTTTCAAACCGAACTTAAGCTGAATGACCTACTTAGAGTAAAATAAAATAGGCCATATTCATGAGAAGAAGAGAGTGAGTATGGTTTTACGCCGCTTTTAGCAATATCACGGCGGGGGGCACAAGAAATTGGCTTCCCACATTGTACCCATGTCGGGAATCGAACCCGGGTCTTTGGCGTGACGAGCGAACGCTTTAACCACTAGGCTACCCGACCGCCCCTAGAAGAAAAGAGCACAAGTGTTTTTAATTCAATCCTAATATTAATGATTATACATACAAACATCGCCTCATATTAGGTGCGCTTGTAATGTTTGTTTGTTTGTGTGTTGTTTAACGCCGTACTCGGCAATATACATGTGATGTGACGGCGGTCTGTAAATAATCGAGTCTGGAATAGACAATGCAGTGATCACGCATCTGGGATACGATGACATGCATCAACCAAGTCAGCAAGCCTGACTACCCGATCCCGTTAGTCGCCTCTTACGACAAGCATTGTCGCCTTTTGGGTTGCAAGCATGGGTTGCAAGCATGGGTTGCTGAAGACCAATTCGAACCCGGATCTTCCTGTGGCTCAGTGGGTAAACGGTTGGTTACAAACTTAACACGATATGTGAGTTTGCAGGTTCGACTCCTGTCATCCATAACGATTTTTCATATTTCTTGTTCTTTTAGAACATTGGACGTTTGAAACACCAATACAAATTCCATCTACTACTCGACTCGCCAATCACTGGATTATCTGGTCAATGCAGGTTCAACGAGCGTTGCATACTGGTGACACAGTAAATGGATATTACTATATTATGTCAATTATTATTGGTTAACATTTACACTGATCATTCATGAAACTGAAAAGAGAGTCATTGATAAATATTGATGAATCAGAATGGCTCTGAAACAATTTCATCTTCATACGAAAGTGCTTTGAAAATAATTATTCAAAACATTGTGTATGTAAAAGTTTAAAAGACACTTACTACTAACATCGAACATGCTTCTTGAAACTGCAGCTGACAATTCAACGCGCAGTGTGTTTGACTTTGGCTACAGTTTCTATCAATAATTATACCGTAGGTTCCGTGCGTTTCATTAAGGTCCGACATTACTAATGTTATCTAGCAAAAGGAATCATTCTCTTCCTTTTTGATGTGAACAAAAATTTGCAAGTTTGAAGATATAAGTGTTCAAATGTTTCAAAAACATGAAGGTTTATCTTAATGCTTGTTGACTGGTTACGCCAAAAAGATACACAAATTACATATCACTGTTGGCATGATATGAATTAAATGAAACTAATAACACAGTAAACGCAACATGGTGGATGAAACAAATGTCATATTTTACTCAAAAGATGAAAAAAAAATCATGCGTGCCTTTTAATACAACCTTTGTAACTTTTTCTCAAATAGAAACATATGTAATCAATATTCGTTTTGAAATGAAATCTCCGCCGAAAAGCAAGAAGTTAAATTACACGTCAATACGGAGATTTTCATTGAAAGAGAACGGAGGTTTAGTCTCAGGTTTTTCAGTAAATTGTTCGCTCGCCATGTTACCAATTATTAACGACAGGTTGTTCAAGCCATGTACACAGTCTGTTTATCAGGAAACGGCCATGCGGGTTTTCTGGTCAGAATGCATGCTCTTGTCTTCGTGCTTGCGGTACGGGTATTGGGTGGTCGTGTGACAAGTTACTGTTGGTTAGGGACAAAATCCAATTATTTACAAGCCGCCCTAACGCAGCTGGATTCCGGGGTAGAATACGTCTTCAGCAACCCATGCTTGCCGTAAAAGGCGACTGTGCTTGTCATAAAAACTATCAGGATCGGGTGGTCAGGCTCGCTGACTTGGTTGATACATGTCATCGATCCCAAATGGCTTCACAATTTGACCCATGTCGGGAATCGAACCCGGGTCCTCGGCGTGACGAGCGAACGCCTTAACCACTAGGCTACCCGACCGTCCCTATTCTGGCCTTAAACACTATTCACCTCCACCACCAGAAAAGCTTCACATGCAAGGACATTCATATCACACCATTCACCAACACAATTAGAATAGCTTTACCAGCAAGGACTTTCAAATCACACCTGCGTAGTGGAATTTTAGGGGGGTTATTGTGATTTAATAGCCTCTGATTGACCAATCAGAATCGAGTTAATTCCAAATTCATGGTAGAATCTGAAACATACTGAACCAAATTAAAAACTTCACAATCCTAAAATTTTACATTTTGACCAGTTATCATTGTGGGTCCTTATTGTGCATTTCAACAGTAATGGCCACGTATTGTCTTCAGATAACACCCGTTTTTGTGCAGGTTAATTGATCAAAATCATGTGCACAGCACTATAGTGGCAAAAGTGGTTTTTCACGTGCAACTGTCACGTGGCCATAATACCGCACGTGTTTTCAGCCATACTTGTTAGCAGTCATTAACAAAACGGTCATGCCACGCCTTTCAAATGTGCTTGAACGTGCCATCGGCATGTTGCAGACGGGAACATCCGTAGATGAAGTCGCAAGGACGATGGGCTGTAGTCGACGGACTGTTTATGGTATACAGACGCGTCTACAGCAAACGGGTACGACCGCTGATCGCCCTTGGCCAGGTCGATCACGTGTGACGTCACATGCAGAGGATCGTCAGATTGTCTTACGTCACCTCCGTAACCGATTTCTGACGGCTACATCAACCAGAAATGAACTGTTTAGGGGTAGACTGAGTGCGCAAACTGTTCGAAACCGTCTGAGAACTGCTCACCTTCAAGCACGACGGCCAAACTGCGAGCCGATTCTGACTCAATTACACAGACGTCAACGTCAATTGTGGGCACAGCGACACTTACGATGGACTCAGAGGAATTGGAATCAAGTCATCTTCAGTGATGAATCCCGATTTAATCTTCGATTTGCTGATGGTAGGGCGAGGGTGTGGAGGCGTCGACAGGAACGTTACGCCCAGTGTTGTGTACAGGAAGATGACAGATTTCGAGGCGGAAGTGTCATGGTGTGGGGTGCTTTCTGTGGCAATGCACGTTCCAGGCTTCTTGTCATCCGTAGCAACCTCAACGCGACCAGGTACTCGCACCAAAACTTCTGCCTTTTATGGAAGCACATGGACCCGGTTTGATCTCCCAACACGACAATGCCAGACCCCACACAGCAATTTTGACAAGGAATTTCCTTCAGAATGCGGGAGTCAACGTCATGGACTGGCCGTCAAGGTCTCCAGACCTCAATCCCATCGAACACGTCTGGGATGCTCTTGGCAGAAGTCTGCGCACTCTCCAGAACCAACCACAGAATTTGCAAGATCTTGGCACCATTTTGCAGCAACAATGGCGTCGTCTTCCCAATCATGTGTTCATAAGCATCACAAGGTCCATGCGGAGGCGTTGTGTGGCAGTTGTCAATGCACATGGTGGCCATACACGCTACTGAACTTGTGTGCCATCAGATATCGTGCTTGGGACTTCTGATTTAAACTGTTGATGTTATTACCGAATACCGTAGGTGCTTGGAACAAATTATGGTTACCACCGTAAATTAAAATCCTTCTTTGGACATTAATGATTAAAAATTACCTTCTTTGATACATTTGTCCGTTGTATATCATATATGGGATTACTTTTAAAAATGTGAAGTTTTTAATCTGACTCAGTATATTTGTCTACTACACCGGGGGCAGTCGGGGAGTCTAGTGGTTAAAGCGTTAACTCTTCACGCCGAAGACCAGGGTTCGATTCCCGACATGGGGACAATGTGTGAAACCCATTTCTGGTGCCCCCCTCCGTGATATTGCTGGAATATTGCTAAAAGCGGCGTAACAACACTCTCTCTCACTCACTCACTCTACCATACCGAATGCCATCACTCTTGCATGTACAGTATAACAGCAACAACACATGAACGCCATTCACCCACACCACTAGAATAGCTTTTAACAGCAGCAACGTTCACATCAAACCTGCATGGTGAAGTTTGTTTAGCTGATGGTTTATGACAAAAATGTGTCTATCATACCGAATGCCCATCACTCTTGCATGAACACATCATTCACCTTCACCACTACAACAGATTTACAATCGATGCTCATGTTGTCAACCCTGACTCGATTATCTGGCAGACCGCCGTCATGTAGCTGGAATATTGGTGAGCGTGGCATTAAACAACAAACAAACAACAAAAACAAACAAGCGAATCCTCCAGAGTTGAATCCGAAGATTTTACATAGGCAAATACTTTATTTACAATACATACATGAAATTATTTGACTATATACAATGAAATCATCTTATACAGTGCTATGAAAAAACAATCTACAATGTACATTTAGAGAGCAGTAAGGTATATTGTAGATATACATAAGGTATTTCTTCAAATTCCATATGAAGTGGCAGAAAGACATTATGAAGCTTTGCCAAGTATCGTAATGAAGTTCGTTAGTCAAGTCATGGACATCTGCACCGAGAAAGAATGAAAGCATATCATCTTCGTCAAGCATATCTGTTTTCACATATACATCAACATCATGTATATCAATCAGGCATGAGAAGAAAAGATTTCTGACAGGCATAAATATTTCACAGTGCAAAATGATATAGCAATCATAGTCATAGCAATGTATTTTACAAGGGTTACATTCTTTCGACACTTTTGCTCTTGATCCGTTTTTAATACAAAGTTTTAAGGGTTGTCTTAAAGGTGGATAGACATACATTACATTATAAAAAATCATGCATTTATAACCGTTCATGAATTTTATGGTAACGTGAAAGATCTTGTCCCTCTGCTAGTCTCTCTCCCAAATGTACTGTTCATTCTCTGATAGAGGTCTCATTACAAGAGCTGGGAATGAACCACTCTCAGTATATTCTTTGATACAGTTCTCTAAATGATATTTTTAGCAGTATAAATGCTGCATATGCTTACTGGGCGGCTAAAATTGACAATAGCTTTGGTGAGTGAGTGAGTTGGGTTTAACGCCGCTTTTAACAGTATTCCAGTTATATCGCGGCGTGTCAGCTTAATGTGGGAGGAAAGCCCGAAGTGATGCAGGCCTCAGACGTTTACCACTTCGGTGAAACCCACAAGCACGGGTATTGTCCTCACAAACCTAGAAACATAACAATCTCATTAAAATCAGATCTTATAGTTCTCGCTACCGCTTAACAAAGTTCTGGGGACATCCCATTACGGGTCACGTCAGCACGACCTTTCATCCAACCAATCAGAGCGTTTCCAGATCCTGAAAGTGACACTCTGAATGTGTTTTCTAATCATGCAACCTCGAAATATTTAACAGAGGGTATTTCGAACGACAGTAACGGGTTTTATGATTATATCCATACAATCTAGGTCATCGATAAGCCACCTTAGAATGTTGTTTTGGTCAGTTTAAAATTTTTTAACGAGAACACGTTAAAATATACTCTCTAAAAAAAAGAAACGCATAACGAAAATGGTAATTTGATACAGCAATGTATTGGTACAGGGTGGGTTTTTCAAAAATATTGTTTTTGTTTATGATATCTCTGGTGTTTTTGTCTAAAAACGTCATATCCAAACGCATCCCGCATGAAACACCCGTATGTTAAAGCATGATTTCGATAGACGCATTTAATGTCACAGAACACGTACTGCATGTGCAATGCGCGGGAAACTCGGGGATCACATCATGTCGTGGATGGGTATTAAAGATCGATCTCCGTCTTTTTCCATTCACTTTATTTGGAAGTTTGTGAAACCTGCACGCTCAGTCAGGTGTAACCACTAATCCCTTCTGTAAACATCAAGCTGCTGGCAAAGTGAGGGTAAACCACTTCAGCGCCATCAAACGTCGACGTGTGATTCATAAACTGACTTTTTCCGATGTCTTTTTTAACCGTGATACCTTGACATTGCCTGTGTAAAATGTCTTCGAATTCCATGTGCTATTAACTTGTCCACAGTATATCAAAATAAAAATAAATCTGGAGTTAAAATTCTTATATGCGTTTCTTTTTTGAGAGAGTGTATGTTTCGAAGCGTAGTCGCCAGTTTGAAATTAATGCCGTAAAGCTCGAGATAGCTGCCTTCTGATTGGCAAATGTCGATTTCTTATCAGTCATTTCATTGGTCGGTAAATGTTCGCGAAAGGTCGTTCTGACGTGACCCGTAATGATATGTCATCAGACCGTTGATTAGCGGTAGCGAAAACTAAAATTTGATTTTAATGAGATTGAAAAACATAATCGGGGCGAACCGGGATTCGAACCCACAATCATAGTTTGCTGGCGTGCCCAAGGGACGCAACTCTGCACAGCGACTCGCGTCGCCATAGACGACTGGGCCACCCGTGCGTGGGTTGCAATGGGAGCACAAAATATATCTTTCGGTATTGAGTTACAATCGTTATTGCAGAGGCTTCCTAATATATTGGTCTACATTTATCAATGTTGGCATTCATTGACCACATTCCCAAGTCAGAAATTGACGAATCGGTGGGATGTCTTTTAACAAATCATTGTATATGGTGCGCAAAGTACCGTTGTGTACATTCAACCATGTAAAGTTCTTTACTGTATAAGGCTGGTAACATTTCTCATCCATAAAAGCAACTGGGTGGAGGTCGGACTCGTTAAGGCCGAGTGATCGTAGTGAATTAATACATTTTCTTACTTTTGAGCAACACGTCATGATTCTTTTGTTACAGGATAAATTACTGTTAATGATTATACCTCTATATTCCGGAAGTGTAATCACTTTTACTCTTGGAGGCATTTGTTGGCATATAAACGAACTGAATCAAGGGAAGACTGTAAGCCCCGTGGGTTGTTGACAAGAGCGTTGTGTCATCGGCCAAGAAAACACAGGGTATATAGATGCCATGAACAGAGAGGCCATCGTTTGCTTTCCTTAGTTCAAATATAAGGTCATTTATGAACACGAGAAAGAACCATGCTGACATAACTCGACTTTGCTTAACACTTGTTTAATGGGAAACTCATCAGATCTTTCTCCGTTGTAGGATATAAAAGCACAGCTGTCTGTTTAGCTATGGAAAAGTAGGTTCCATAATTCACCCTTCACACTAAGGTCATGTAATTTAACAAAAGAATTAATAGACCGTCGTGCCAAATACGATCGAAAGCTTTTTTCATTATCTGCAAATGCAGCTAACACTTGTGATTCTCTTTCTAGGTAAAAATTAACACATTCTAAAACGGTGAATACAGACATGATTGTTCCATGTTCGTTTCTGAAACCATATTGTAAAACATCGGTGGAATGATTGGAGATTACTGGGTGTATATATTTCCATTCTACTTTAAATGATTTTCTCTAGGAGTTTAGATAGACACAATGTAAGAGTTATGCCACTATAGTTATGTGGATCATGTTTGTCGTTTTTGCGATTATAAATAGGTATTATCATACCTTGTGAAGGCACATGGATAATACTGGGATGCAACTAATTGATTGAATAGGTGTTTGAGGGTTACTACAAGCATCTCTCCTCCAAATATCAGGTGTTCATTTGTGATACAATCAGGTCCTGGAGATTTGTTTCCTTTTAAGTTTGTGTATATGTGATCTGATTTCTGAGACTTGGATCTCTGTATACAGGACATCATCCAGTGGATCATGATTATGACGATTTTGTTCCACAATATGAAGCTTTGATACAATGGGGCGTTTAAAGTTTTCGTCAAAATCATCAGACTGGTGAGGTTTTGCGAAGTCTGAATAATAGTCACCCCACAGTTTACATATATCAGCTGACGAAACAGCACAACGTCCATCGTAAACTAATTTTTCAATAACTGGACTCTTGCGTCTCAACTTACGAATATGTGTATAGAATGTATTTATATCGGCTTCACATGTCTTTCCTAGTTCTGTACTTATTTTCTTGCTCTGTTTACGTTGTGAATTTCGATATAAACGTCTATATTCCCTTTTTGCATTTCTATAGGATTTGTATAATTTAGAGTTACCCCCCGTGGTCTATTGTCCGCTATCCATCCTCGTCTGGCCACCCTCATTTCATAGTGGGACTGATTTAACCCTGTAAGTTTCCAATAGGGCTTCAAATGTGATCTTTATACACTTTAGGGGATATGGTTTGAGCTGGCATTCAAAAGACATTTACTTAGCTCTCCGTTAAGATGTTCTATGGCATCAGGTTGAACGTGGTCAGATGCTATACACCCGGAGGAGAGAAGCAGAGTATAAGCTGTCTATAACTGTATTTTCTTTGATTTCCATGCTTGATAAGAAGTAAACCGAAGTCAATTAGCTATAAGGAGCTTATGATCATACAAGGATTTCTGTGGCGATTCATGAGTTACCCCAATGATCTGACACTGCACATCTTCAGCCAATGCTGCAAGACTTACGATTGCGATTAATGCAATATTAACTATATAATTGAATGTTCGGAAGGAAGAACGCACCCCCTTCCAATTTTTTACATGAATTGGTCAAATAGGATCTAAGCTTCCTTGCACAACGGAAACGATGACATTCAATAAACGGCCAATGAAAAAGGAACTTTGTGTTGCAGTGACAGATACATGGATATTACTTGATTAGTAACAATGTCGTTGGCCCATTTTAAGGGCGTTCGAATATATTGCTGTTCCTTGTACGAATACATCTTCTTGAAATCGATCATGAGTGGACTGTATATATTAGTGCAAAAACTGATTTGCGATTGATATGCATAGAAACCAATGGCATGTGTTGTAGCACGTCACATTCTACAGCCCCTGATTCTATACTGAACCGCATAAGAAACGTCACCATGGATAGACATATGAGAAACCTTATTTGTCCAAACACTTTAAACATAATTTGATACATATTAAAAAGATTCAACTTGGCAAAACTGATCATCGAGGTTGAAATTAAAGTGTCAAATGTTCTTAAAGTGAAACACAACACTAGTCTCTGAGAAAACGGCATCACAAGTCAGTATCTCGTGTGTCAGCCATGTGCATTGATGACTGCCGTGGAATAGATGAGGCGGTTGATGAAGGCCATAGGCACTTGAGCCCACACTCTGAGGAACGCCTGACGCATTTCAGCTGCAGTTGTCGACCTTGGTCGGACGTCATTCAGCCGTCTTTGAATCTCGTCCCACAGGTGCTCAATGGAATTTAAATCGGGACTGAGGGCAGGCCACTGCATGGTTCTGATGCCACTCTGCTGGAGGAAGTCTCTTGTTGCTCTCGCAGTGTGGGCACGGGCGTCATCGTGCTGAAACTCATGGTTGGGGCGGCGTACCAAATGGCGTGTGGTGATACATGTCATCAATCCCAATTACGTGGATCGATGCTCATGATGTCAATCACTGGATTGTCTGATCCAGACTCGATTATTTACAGACCGCCGTCATATAGCTGAAGTATTGCAGAGTGCGGAGTTAAACAACAAACAAACAAATAATTGTCTGTGAATGCAAACGATGAACAGACTATCTTTTTACTATTTACCCACGCCGAGGAGCGTCTTCCTCGTTATCGATTCAGTGTTCCTCAGTACATCTGTCGATAGTGTTAAAGCTGGCACGATATCGTGTTTCTATCGATTTTTAAAGTACTTTCGGGCCGGATTTCTCTCAATGACCATGTTTTATAAGCAAACGAATTGCTACGGAACTAGTAACGTAACATATTTCTTGACGGTTTCCGTGGATCTAATTGCAAAGGGTTAACTTGATGTCAAAGGGTTTTCTATTGAGTAGTGATGTCTCTAATCTGAGTCCCCGTGATGCATGCAAACGCAAGTTCATGATTTGTTTGTGGATAATTCTTAACGAAACTCTGAAGCCAAATATGTACTCGAATTAGGACTTTTAACACCACCTTGATCGAGTATGATTGAGTGGATATTTGTAACTGATTTAATGGATTGGTGAAATATTGTATTCGTCCAAAATCTTCATGATGAAATATTACTTTCAGCATTGAGAAATTCGTGAAGGTGAATCTCCTAAACAACACTAGTATTGCACATTGACACGTTGCTTATTAAAAGGCCTTTAAAACTACACGTGGTGCTGCTGGTCAAATAGTCCAACTTACTAGGTCTTCGTGATGTACGTCTTTAACAGCCGATAGCCTGTTTCACATTCAGGAAGAACCTCCGTCAGTGCACAGAATGAGAAAGCAGGGGATGGAGTTGTTGTATCTATTCTGATCTTGCTGCTATTCTTTAAGCAAATCCTTTGAATTTAAAAAAAATATATATATACAGTGTCTGTGTGTGTTGGACTGAATGTGGACTTCGTTAACCTTTTCTAACGATTTAAATTTTGAAATGGGTATGCTGCGCTGACGCTACACTGACCGAGGCAATGACTGCATAATGGCCGCCTCCACTAGACGAGCAAACATGGCGGACACGCCATGTATTTACTATAGAAAAACTCTAGAACGTGTGGTTAAAATGTTTTCTTAGCATTTACATAAACGCTCTGGCAATGCATTTGTCACGTGAATTAGGTCCATTGTTACTTTAAGTGAAGGAAAACATTGTTCAAGCTGTTTCGAGACTCGGTCACATGTCGTCACATCGGTGAAATGTAAACAAATGTAGACAATGACACATACCCCATTTTCAGCAGTGACATGTGCGTTAATATTTCTTGTCAGTTCACTGTTGTCACGAAATCGTATACATAATACATGGAACTAAACGACCACGTCAATGAAATACCTTCGGCTTCTATATTTTAGCAAATTTGATGAAGCAAATGTCGCTGATTATGCCACGTTTTCTCCCATTGTGAAATGGTAATTTAGCGGAATTATTGAACGCCAAGTATCCGTAAAAATGTTTTTTAATGATAGGGTTTGTCATTGGTTCTGATATTTGGCCTCTGGATTTTGTTCACATGAAAAGCCATGTGAAAGGCGACTTACGGGATCGGGTGGTCAGGCTCAACCAACCAAATCAGAAGTGAAAAAGAGATAGCGAGTGAGATTTTGGAGTAAATGTTGCTTTGAACCATAGATCCTGTATATTAGGGCAATTTAGCATGAAGTGAATGGATATGCTAAACTGATGCAACACTTAAATGTAAGGCGTTGGATCCCATGAGCTCATGCATGGTTCTGACAGAACAAGTTTTATGTATGGGATACATCCAGCATCCGATCCATGATTACATAACTCAACGCATGGTGTTCAGGGATGCTGCTATATACCGTCAAGAAATCAGGATAGAAATGAAATGAAAACGTCATCACCATAGAACGAATTTGGTCTCAGCTGTCACTTGTCTGAAAGGTCACTTAGAGATTCAGTTGCATTCGAACATTTACATATATTTTGTACATATATTTGTATACCATTCCGAACGCCCGTCACTATTGCATGTACATTATAACGTTTGTAATTATTAGAGAACACACCATTCAACTACTTGTCGACAGTCACTGATAGACTGTATGGAAGATGACACTGTGCTGGAATCAGATTGTGATTCCACAGAAATCGTGGGCAGTGGAGCATCAAATGTCTGTAACCTTATTTCCATTGATTCCTATGTTTGACTAGAAGAAAGCCAATTAGCTGTACATGATCATACAGTGATTTCCGTCGCGATTCATAAGTAAACCTGATGACCTGACCCTGCACGTCTTCACCTGGTAATGGCCGACTGACGATTGCGATTATTGCAATATTAACTCCATTATTGCATGTTCTGGCCACGGACGGAAATGTAAAGAACGCACCCCTCTCTTCAACTTTGCACATGAAATGGTCAAATTGGATCTAAGCTTCCTTGCATAACGGAACCGATGACCTCCAGTAAACGGCCATTGAAAAAGAAGTTTGTGTTGCAGGATACGTGGATTGTTCCTGGCTACTGATAACAACGATGACGCCTTTAATGAGCGTTCGACAACGCTGAGGTATATTGCTGTACCTTGTAAATAAAAACCTTCTTGAAAGTGTATCATTGGTTTGTTTCATAGTTTATTGCGAAAAAATAATTTGTGTTTGATATGATGAGTAATCAGTGTCACGTCACATTCTTGTTACCCTATTGTTCGATTTGGTAAGGATGATATGATACATTGGAAGATATTATGCTTCAATCTTTTAGTCTTTCGGAGTCTCAGTCGGTTAATACCTTCTGTGAAACCGTTGGTCTGCTGAAGCTAAAATGTGGCATTTGCTCGTAAATACTGACACTTGTTTTGATGGTTTCTTTTTTCCTTTGAAACTCTTTCCACCGAAGTCCATAATCACCAGTCACTGAAGGGATGGTGACCTATCTTTTGGTTGCTGGTGATATATAGCCCAATTTTACGTTGTATTGTAATGTATTGTATTATATGAATTGTGAAGTTTTATGATCACTCACTAGTTTTAAACCGACATCTGTGATAATCTAGTACTTTTACTGTCCTTTGTCGACAGGTGTATATTCTCAATTGATGTATTGTCTAATTTGATATAGTCACTATATGGCTGAAATATTGCCGATGTGACTTTAAATATTAACTCACTCACTCACTCACTTTCCACCGAACTACTCAAGCTAAAATTTGACTCATATGCCAGATAACACAAGTGTTGCCTTTTTGCGTTAGAAAGTTTATTATGTTAAATGTATTGTTTTATGTATTTGGTACATGCTTGAACACCATGAACAATATCTAATGTATAGCTTCCCACAATGAAGACCGTACACTTCACGCCAAATCAATTTTACTTAATACATCTGTCGAGAGTGTCAAAGCTGACACGATATCGTGTTTCTATTGATTTTTAAAGTAGGTCCGGACAAGCAAACAAATACTTTCCTTGAACATATCAAGCGACAAAAGCCTTTGGATAAGAATGGTCTGGTAAAAGCTAAAATAGTCTACTAAATTCCAACTATATCAAAAGAATGCGTCAACGAAACGCAATCAAACATCGATGACACCAGATGTTCTCTAGAAGCTGAGCGCAACCAGCCCAATCAATGGCAATGTCAAGGCAAACTAATCGCCAACTCAATATATACAGGAACACGTGACAAAGCAAAAACAGGGAACCGCATCAAACACTGCGAACAACGATTCGTTAAGCCTAAAATGTTCCTCATATGTCTACTTGACATTAAAAAAATAAATCCTAAACGAATATTGCAACACTGATCAAATAACCTCTGAGCAAGAGTCGCAAGACCTCTCCCACCCTGCACGATGTCCTGCAAATTCCCCGAGAGAACACACTCGACTTTCCCTCAAGAGCTGCAAAAAGGCAGACATCAAACGCCGTTGCTTGGAATCACTGCAAGATTCAAGGTATAGACGACCATCTGAAACCTGACGTCACTCCTTCTCCACATAGCCCAGGGATAGCACCATGCCACTCAGTGCACTGATCCAAATACAAAAGGTCGAGGTGTTCCCACTCATAATACACTTTGAATCATCTATATAATCATAGTATCAATATAACTGTCAATGGTTAATACCAGAACGCTTTTTTACGGGTTAGAGCTGAGAACTAGTAATGTTTGGCAACAGACTGGATAGGATTCGAGAAGTCGAAGATGCAAAATTAAAACGTCAACTCGGAGATGAACACGGTGAAGAGATCAAAGGAAAACGTGATATCCATTACCGTGCCGTCATTAAAGCAATCACCCAACCAGGCAAATTGAGGATATTTCTTCAGCAATTAGCACCTCGTGAGTGCTGTTTAGGACAGATAACAGCTGAATAGACGTTCTTTTCATCGGTTTCTTATGTACTTGTTGCATTGGTCTGTAGAGCATGAATTCTCCAGAGGAAATTCAGATTAGTTCACGTTGGTTCTAGTTAATTGCGTCACATAATCGAGATCCTTCTACCTATGTAAGACTACAATAAAAATGATGACTATATATCGTTTTCACGTAATTATGATCGTCATCACCGTCATCGCCACCGTCTAAATAGCCGGACCGCCTCCGTGGTTTAGTGGATAAGCCGTCTTCACGGAGAGCGGCCGGTCGGGGGTTAGCTCCTCGATCACGTCATATCAAAGACGTATGTCAGGATAAGCTGTACATTTTAAAAATTATATGGAATTTTAACTTTGTTTCATTGAAACTGGCAAATAACTGAAATAAGCAAGTTTAGCCACCTTGAAACATTACACAGTAAGAATGTTTGATGTCCTGTGAGTATTTTAAAGTCTTAACTAAATAAATCAATAGAGTTAAGTGTAATTTCCTTCCATGTTGTGGTTTCAAAAAGCTTTTTTCTACTTGAGGGTCCATTTCAATTTCTCGGCTTTAATAGGCGGTATGGTTCACTGGTCAGTGTTTGAGATTGCTGTTAACAATGCACCCCTTTACTTCCTATTTTCTTGTAAAGTTCATTATCCAGCCTTACATATATGATGACTTTAAAGCTGCTTAATGTGTCCCTTGCTTATTGTTGGCCTGAATTCCATGCTCTCTGTCCAAGTTTGAGATTTTTTTCTGATTCCTTTCCATGTGTACTTATGTCACCAGCCTATATCATAGATAATTATACTTTTGATTTTTGGAGTATATGAAAGCACAAACATTTGTGATAGCCCCTCCATAGATGATTTACCAAATGCTGACAGCCATTTGAGTGTTTAATTATATAAACAATGGATGGTGTAAGTTCGAGCAATCTCAAACAATATCAATCGCATCATGTCATGAGTGTCAAAACCATATTCCATGAATGTAGCAGACTCTGCTATGTTCTGATGATGTCAGCAAAGGAAGGCAAACAACAGACCACTACTCAATTTTTAATATGTATTGTTACTGGTTTTGAGGTTTAAAGATTTGTTCAATTTTTTTAGTCGAAAAAATATTTTAGGGTGATATGACCTATGCAGCCTCAATCATATATAGAATTGACCCCTGACCACCATCTTTTATGAAATATAAATGAACTTCCATGGTCAGTGCATGAAGGTAAAAACTTCTTTATTAATACAGAAATACCTTTTGTAAAACATTGATGAAGTGTACATCCTGAAACTCTCACAACTCTTTCTGTGCATCAAAACTATGTATTCTGGTGCCATATAGACATGCTGGATAGGAGCAAGTAGTGAAGTTTAATCCAATTTCCATTTTTTTTCTGAGAAGCTACATATATATACAATACAAAAATCACAGATTTGACAAGTGCAAATATATTCTGATTTGTCTACAGGTTCTACTACACCAAATCAGAACCAGTTTGGACAGTGCGGTTTTTACAATAAAAATGATGACTATATATCGTTTTCACGTAATTATGATCGTCATCACCGTCATCGCCACCGTCCAAATAGCCGGACCGCCTCCGTGGTTTAGTGGATAAGCCGTCTTCACGGAGAGCGGCCGGTCGGGGGTTAGCTCCTCGATCACGTCATATCAAAGACGTTAAAAGAAGGTACCCTGCACGGCGTTCGGCACTTACGGGCTAAAACAAGGACGTTTGTGCTCGGGAGTTAGTATACAGCACACACACACACACACACACACACACACACACACATACGCACGCACACATGCATGCACGTCGCTATTCAAGTGCCAACACCTTGAACGTGAATTTAAACTCCATTTCACCTTCACCTCACCCTATAGGTTCTACTACACCAAATCAGAACCAGTTTGGACAGTGCGGTTTTCGTAGGGAGCCTTCAGTGTAGATCGAGAGATATCTGCAGGCTGTGATTGGAGGATATTCTGTAAGATTTTTATGTCTTTCAAATGTACATCCATCCAGTTATTAAAACTGACCATGTTTTTCTATATTTAGTACTGTCTTTTTCAACATGATGACTTATGCTGAATGTGACCACAGCTATTTTCAAGTAGGTGACATTTGGTGCGAAACTGGGGGTGGTGTGTTTAGCTTCCGGTACTCGGAAAAGGAGCTGGCTAAGCTAGTCATTTTTATTTTTTTTATTGCCGCTCTAAGGCCAAACTGTGCACACACGTACAGGTAATAGCTGTTGAATGCTTAGTTATTTTAAAAAAAATCATAACGTTACTATAGAAGTCTATGGGAAAACATTTGGTTGTGTGTAACCTGTAAGTTCTGCGAGCTTGCGTCCAGAAACTACGACCGACGATATGAGGCATAATGGGTTTTTGTCTGGTTATTGTTTCTATGAATATCCCTCAAAGGTTAAGAGTTCTTCATTAACACCCCATCAATGACAAAGACGGCAATGTCATCCTATTTGAAGACAGCGAAGCATTACAATTTTTCAAGATAAACGTATTCAAATATTTGATAGAATCATTTATTCATATCATCCTTGTGATTACTTATGTAGTTACGAAATAAAAGATACATGGTTCTTAAAAACATAAGCATAAATTAAACATAGTGAATCAAACAAACGTAACTTTTATTATAAAAAACAAAAAAAACAAGATTTCATTCATGCCTTTAAAAACATCCTCACATTTTCTCAAATAGAAACATATGCAATCAGTATTCTTTTGAAATGAATTCACCACGGAGTAGCAAGAAATCAATTAAGGAGATATTCAGTGAAGGACAATTGTGGTTTAGTCTTTAAGGTTTAATCAACATGTTCGCTTGTCATGTTTACATTAAATTCCATCTGGTTGTTGAAGTTATATTTGAAGTCTGTTTCCTCACCAAAATGCCCTGTAGATAGCGGAGACGAAGATGGAGAGTTCTGCTGGGAAGGGATCGCGAAGCTGGTGTATCGCTGAACTAAATTTATGAAGTCAAAGGAGATTATATTGAACTATTTTCTATGAGAGGGCACGCCCTTTCGATTTACCCTTAACCCTGAAATGGTTAAAGGGTGTGAAAGATCACACCACTTGATACCGAAGTACTAATCCATTCTCCATCAACACATATTATCATATTATCACTGTTACCATTATCACATATAACTGCAAAGGTAGGGATATTGTTATATAATCGAAGGCAGTACAGATATCATAATATTAATTGGTCACATGTTGGTGGTCGTTGGTTTAAATTCTAGTTTCACGCCGATCCCTGCTCTGTCCATGGTTGGACAGAAGGATCATCCGGAATAGCGCATCTGTTACAGAAGTGAATGGACCCATGAAGATCCAGGGTAGAATAGGTCTTCAGCAACCCATGATTGCCGTAAAAGTCGACTAACGGGATCGGTTGGTAAGACTATCTACAGACCGCCGTCATATAGCTGTAATATTACTGAGTGCGACGTTAAACAACAACCAAACCAAACTAGAAGTAAATAAGAAATAGCGAGTGAGATTTTGGAGTTGCTTTGAACCATAGATCCGGTATATTAGGGCAATTTAGCATGAAGTGAATGGATATGCTAAACTGATGCAAGTCTTAAATGTAAGGCGTTGGGTTTCATGAGCAGGTGCATGGTTCTGACAGAACAAGTTTGATGAATCGGATACTTCTAGCATCCGAACCATGATTACATAACTCAACACATGATGTTCAGGGATGCTGCTACATATCGTCAAGAAATCAGGATAAAAATGAAATGAAAACATCATCACCATGGAACGAATTCGGTCTCAGCTGTCACTTGTCTGAAAGGTCACTTAGAGATTCAGTTGTGTTCGAACATTCACATACATTTTGTACATATATTTGTATACAATTCCGAACGCCCGTCACTATTGCATGTACATTATAACGTTTGTGATTATAAGAGGACACACCATTCAACTACTTGTCGACAGTCACTGATAGACTGTATGGAAGATGACACTGTGCTGGAATCAGATTGTGATTCCACAGAAATCGAGAGCAGTGGAGCATCAAATGTCTATAACTTTATTTCCTTTGATTCCCATGCTTGACTAGAAGTAAGCCGAAGTGAATTAGCTATTAGCTGTAAATGATCATACAATGATTTCTGTGGCGATTCATGAGTAAACCTGGTGACCCTACCCTAAGCCTGCACGTCTTCAGCCAGTAATGCCAGACTAACGATTGTGATTATTGCAATATTAACTCCATTATTGCATGTTCTGGCCACGGACGGAAACATACACAACGCACCTCTCCCTCCAATTTTCTGCATGAAATGGTCAAATTGGATTTAAGCTTCCCTGCACAACTGAACCGATGACCTCCGGTAAACGCATACTGAAAAATGAAGTTTGTGTTGCAGTGAACAGACACGTGGATAGTTCCTGGTTACTGATAATGATGATGGCCCGTTTGAAGGGCGTTCGTCGACGTGGAGGTTGTTGTACCTTGTAAACTCAGACCTTCTCGAAAGTGGTTTGATTGTTATTGTATTGCAAAAGGTTATTTTGTGGTTGTTATGATGAGCATCCAGTGTCGCGTCAAGGAATAGAGTGCGGCGTTAAATAACAAACAAACAAAGAAACATCAGGTTTTACTTTTTCCGAGTAAAACCCAGAGATTATAATGAGATAAGAAGATACCTTCAATATAATTGGCGAAAGTGGCAGTAGGTTTGAAAGCTTAATGATACCCGTGAAGATCTGGGGTAGAAAAGGTCTTCAGCAACCCGTAAAATGCTTGCCGTAAAAGGCGACTATGCTTGTCCTAAGAGGCGACTAACGGGATCAGGTGGTCAGGCTCGCTGACTTGGTTTGAAGCATGTCATCGTATCCCAATTGCGTCATAAATAATCAAATGTAACTATTATTTCAATTGGTGTCTTTGAGCAAGAAAAGGAATGATAACCTTATTTTTGTGGTCTTTCTTTAAAACTGATTATGAATAGTTTAATTAATTTATCAAAACCCTGATAGAGGAATATAACTTCCTAACATATTTCCTGATTTTCTCGATATAGATTTTGCTGCACATTGACATTCGACAAGACGCAATTTGGCCCATATTAGGAGTATTTTATGCTTTTAGTGCGTTAGAATGGTTATTATGTTAAATGTAGAATTTTATATATTTGGTACATGCTTGAACATCGCGGAGAAATATCTAATGTACTAGTATTTCTTCCCACAACTTGGACCTTACTCCTCACGCCATCGACTTAATAATTCTCTGTACATCTGTCGAGAGTGTCAAAGCTGACACGATATCGTGTTTCTATTGATTTTTAAAGTAGGTCCGGACCTGCTTTCTTTCAATGCTCGTGTTTTATAAGCAAACAAATTGCTACCGAACTAGGAACGTGACATGTTCCTTTAAGGCTTCCTTGAAATCTAATTGCAAAGGGTTAACTTGATGTCAAAGGATTTTCTATTGAGTAGTGATGTCTCTAATCTGAGCCCCCGTGATGCATGCAAACGCAAGTTCAGGACTTGCTTGTGGATAACTCTTAACCAAACACTGAAGCCAAATATGTACTCGAATGAGAACTTTTAACTCTAACTTGCTCGAGTATGATTGATTGGGTATTTTTTACTGATTAAATGGATTGGTGAAATCTTGTATTCGTCCAATTTCTTTATGATGAAATATTAATTTCAGCGATGGGAGATTCGTGAAGGCTGCTCTTGAAGACACTGCTGATCAAATAATCCTATTTGACAGGTCTTCATGATGTACGTCTGTAATAGCTGATTACGTGTTACAAATTCAGGAAGAACCCCAGTCAGTGCACTGAATGATGAAGCGTGGCATGTTGCTGTTATCTTCAGTATACTAGCGGAATAAAGTAACTGTGCATGCATCTTTTCTGATCATTTTTTTTGTTAACATATAAACAATATTGTGCCGAGTCGGGTTGAAAGTGGACTTCAAAAGCTATTGTATAAAGATTTGAATTTGAAGAAATAAAATAAAAATTAATGTTTCTAGATTTAGATTAACACGATTCGTTAAAAGATGTTGCAAAATAATCTTAGAAATTGTTTGATAGGCATTATGTAGAAGTTGACGGATGACAAGGCAGACACAATTTTATGGATAACAACTTCTTTAATACTGTAAAAAGCGACGTATCCTTACACCGTTGTCAAGCTTTAGAAATGTTCAACATGTTCTGAAATTGTAATGGTGTGTGAATGAATATTTTGGTACTAAACATCTACATTTGTGTTTGAATTGAAAATTCAGAAATGTTTCGGAAGTCGACTCTCATATACCTGTATTATTACTTAAAAGGTTGAGCTGGAAGATCACAGGGTTGATTTCCCTTTTCGTTCAGACAAATATGGTCCTTCGTGCATTTTATGACCAGACCGTTGTTGCAGAGAAGAGAGAAATCTACAATATCTAACATACCGTACCGTGTATATATATGTGAAACGTTCGCCGTCGTTTTGAAATGAAAATATCAGGAAGCACTTTCTCATGCACATTTGTAAAATTTTAAAAGATTAGTACATGTTTGTTCACCTCTTAACCTCATCATAGAACATCTTGGCACATTGCTGTCTCTGCCCATATCTCAACATGCCACGAAAATTGTGTCAGTTATACATGTACACAGACGGTTTCATCCGGCTGTTTTTGCGCCTTTTTATCTGTGGATGTTTTCATGATAACATCAGGAGAATTATCAATTTATTGAAATCAAAGACTTCCGAATATACCGCCCTCCAGAATTCCTGTTTATGACAACACTATGGTTCACTAAGTACATACATATTCTACGTTAAATGATATATTATGGTGTAAACAATATACATTGTAATATGAATTATATGGACAGAGTGAGTAAGTGAGGTGGGTTTAACGCCGCTTTTAACAGTATTCCGGTTATATCACGGGGTGTCAGCTTAATGTGGGAGGAAAGCCTGAAGTGATGCAGGTCTCAGACGTTTACCACTTCGGTGAAACCCACGAGAACGGGTCTGGTGCTGACAAACATAGAAACATAATCGGGATGAACCGGGATTCGAACCCACCATCATAGTTTCTAGCGTGCCCAAAGGAAGCAGCTCTGCATGGCGAATCGCGGCGCCTTAGACGACTGGGACACCCGTGCCCCCTCTAGGACAGAGAATTAGTCGGTCCCAGTTTCCGTTTAACGCTTTTATGTTGTACAATATACATTCTTGCTTTCCCCCAGGTGTTATGTCTCATATCAGTAATAACTGAGGGTGCGCGGTATTACTGGTACATTGGTAAACTGAGGTTCATTCTTTGCATGACACGTCTCACAATATCATGTCTTGATGCCCGGATCGGGTGATTTCAAACAGCAATTTTTTATCATGTGTTTATTGTTACACACTTACCAAATACATGTACCTTCGAAATGTTTCCGTAATTGCAGAATGCTAGTTCGAATACTGTGGCAGTGGTGTAGCACCAAGTCATCACTGTCCCCGAGCGTTCATTCTTGTGCATTTATTGAATGATTACATATTATGCTGTTCCAGCATCTTGTTTTTATCCATTCATAAACTGGCCCGTGAAGATTCAGAGTAGAATAGGTCTTCAGCTACAGCAACCCATGCAATTGCGTGGATCGATGCTCATGATATCAAGCACTGGATTGTCTGGTCCAGACTCGATTATGTACAGACCGCCGTCATATAGTAGGAATATTTCTGAGTGCGGCGTTACACAACCAACCAACCATTTATGAACTCCATTCCTGCATTGATGTTTCAAATTGCTTCTGAATTCCAAATTTTGAATTATACAATAAATTGTGATACGTATCGCAATATGACCTTGTGAATTGTAAAATATTGCGGTACACTTTACACATCCAATACCCATCTCTGGTAATAACTGTATATATAACATGTTTGTCATATTTCGCAATGGGTAATGTAACAAGCTTTGAAGAAACCCTTTATTTAATCTGAGAAGGCAACACACTTGGAATGATGGAATGCCCTTAATAACACGGTGTATAGTTTATGAGTTAATATTCTTGATGATTTAGTCTTAGATGTGTTTGAAGGAAACTTATTAAAAAAATATGTGTGAAAATTATCGCATGCATCCAACTGTGATGATGGCCGCTTCAACAACATTATCGGCAGGTTCGACATGATAAGACCCGCGTGTGCCCACGCTAGGAAGAAAACATTGACATGGAAAACACCCCACTCGTTCCTTGAGGTCTGCTGGAACTTAGGGATTGGCAAAAGTCAGAACCATTCCATAGTTGGCAGACATACTGAATGAGACGGAAATAGTGAACGTGCTTTCACCCCGAGGGCGGCACGATGGCACTGTGTCACAGCAGCCCCAACGTGTTTAATCGGATCTTGACTAGGCCTATCATTAGCTCAAGGTACACTCATCAAGCTCGGCTGTCAGCTTTGGTATGTTCCTTCAAAGATGCCCATGCCATGGGCAATACTATGTCGCTCTTTCAATATTCATGAGAAATGTCTGTTCAAAGCAAAGTTCATTATACGATTCCGGCTATATCATAAGCATGTTTTATAAGAATCACTTTCAAATACAAGGCGGGAGTATCCTGCCCCAACGCCCCGTCATACAACTTTTGAGCAGGAGTCGTACATCTCCCCGAGGCAAGAGAGTTAAATGACTATAAAAGTCCAGTTTCCATCCTTGCCGATCTTGGCTGGTATTATGGAGTTACATTTTGACTGGACTAACGAGTTTTTGCATAGTCCAGTGAAAATCGCGCAACGAAATCGAAGTCCGGTTCGGAAACTTTGGTGCAGATTTCGGTCGATTGAATGATTTGCGCCGCCATATATTCCAAATCTGTTCATGTTTTTAATCAAGGTGCTGGCGCGATTTGATGCATTTCGCGATGTAAGACCCGTTTTATCACAATAAAGATCTTGATTATCCATCAGATCGTCTTGACCGGGCGCCGCCATTTTGTTTGAAGCAAACGCAAGTGATACGAAAGGTGGAATCTGTTTGGTCCATAGGAGAGGCTTAGAAGGGACATAACTCGTAATAGCCACTGTTGGCGCTAGGATCGAGCCCAGGAGTTCCAGCCTAGTTCGGCAAGGATGGGAACTAGACTTATAAAGTCAGTTATCGCTCTTGCCTCGGGAAGATAGTGTCATATGACTCTCTGCAACATCTTTGTAGTAAGAAGTTGTGAAACACTAATGCCTAGAGATGCTGGAATAAAGCTCCACACAAAGGTAAAGTTAACTATAAGAAAGGCATCCCTCTATTCATGCAGTCTTGTGAAGTCTGTACTGTCACTTCGAAACTTTAAGCATAGCTATCAATATGAAATAGTTTTATTCCTCACTTACTCTCGTCTCTGCTAATTCTAGTTCAGGTGGGTAAGTCAGTGGAATTCGTTGTTTGACAATTAGGGAATAGTGAGAGAGTCAGTGAGTGATATGGTTTTAACGCCGCTTTTAACATTATTCCATTTATATCACGGCGTGTCAGCTTAATGTGGGAGGAAAGCCCGAAGTGATGTAGGTCTCAAACGTTTACCACTTCGGTGAAACCAACGAGCACGGGCATGGTGCTGACAAACCTAGAAACCGGGATGGCGAACCGGGATTCGAACCCACAATCATAGGTTTCTGGCGTGCCCAAGGGACGCGACTCTGCAAAGCGAATCGCGGCGCCTTAGACGACTGGGCCACCCGTGCCCCCAATTAGTGAAAAAAATACGACCATCAATATACCAGAGGCTTTGCCCGTTGTTTATAATATCCAATACTTGTTTATATGACAATTGGCTGCCTGTACACATTTTGAGAACGCCTGGTGTCATCACTGATTTTCAGTGATCCATTTACATAATGTTCTACCGGCTGTCCGTATATGTATATAAGCCTGCGTGGTATAGGTGAGAGATACGTGTCAGTGTGTATTCGCCATGCGTTATGACAATTTAGCAACATTTTAATAAAAGATCATTGGAGAGGGCATTGGCACCTTAAACCCTCATTAAACTGATAATGTAAAAAGTTGTCTTTTTACAGATTGTAACTCCGAGCAAATAGGAGACATTTTCTTTCCAGAAATCACCACAGAAAAAAACTTTCATTATCAGTTTTTGCAGACTGTGAATGGGAAATCATGTAATGTGTGTGTGACTCTTTAGATTCATTGTCCTATCAGATATTTCTACTTCATTTGCCTCCAAAGTACATATGTGCCTTTGGGTCGGTGTTGACTTAATGTTCGTGCATACTGTGAGCTAATACATCTTTCTATGACGCTTTATCAATACTTCCTGAACACATTTTTTTCACATTTTAATAGGATAGGAATTTATCGGTGTTATTGATCTTACTTTCTCCTGGTTATCAATAAAATGTCAGAGTTCTGTTCATAAATCAGATAATGCAATCCAGAATTACCCAAATGACATAAATTATCCTGACAGGCGTTGATACAAAATTGGAAGGTGTTTACAATAATTGTAAACAAACCTTAAACAGATGTGTGGCCATAAATATCAAAACGACCGGCGGGCATCGTGCTGCACTGTTCGCAATAATGAGATTGTTTGAAAAAAACAATGTTCAAAATCAATATGTTTTGTTTATGTGAATGATGGCAACGTTAAACAGGTGTTTACAGATGTTGACCACGAGCGTTATTACACGTAATAACGATACAAAAATCAGCCATGTGTTGAAGCATTGCCACCATTTTCAATCCATTTAAAATTTACAGCCTCAGCCTTGTAGAGCAAATTAGTTCTTGGAAGCGCTTCCTGTAATCCCTGGAAAGGACCCTTCGTCTGTTATCAGTGGCTTTTCTGAGACGGCGTGTTGTGCTTTCAATGTGCCATTTCTATAACATTGCTGCAAGCTCCACCACATGCCAGAATACGTATGCACTTAGTGAACCATAGTGTTGTCATAAACAGGAATTCTGGAGGGCGGTATATTCGAAACTCTTTCAAACTTTTCTTTTCAAACTTTTCTTCTCACTTAAACCCGTGAATTTCCGGGGTAGAATAGGTCTCCAGCAACCCATGCTTGCCGTAAAAGGCGACTAACGGGATCGGGTGGATGTCATTGATCCAAATTGCGTGGATCGATGCTCATGATATTAATCACTTGATTGTCTGGTCCAGACTCGATTATTTACAGACCGCCGTCATATAGCTGGAATATTGCTGAGTGCGGCGTTAAACAACAAACCAACAACAATCTTCTCACTTAATGAATTAGTTCTCATTATTTCGCTATGAAACTGTTCGATTTTTCATAATATAAAAGAAGGAACTGTATGTTTAGAGGGTGCGTTTGTTTATTTATCTATGTCACTTTGTGCAGACGAATTAAAAACAAATGCGTCCCGTGATTTTTTGTTTGTTTGTTGTTTAACGCCTCAATCACTTTTACGGCAAGCATGGGTTGCTGAAGACCTATTCTTTCACATAGAGAACGTACTCCAGTACGAAACTCCAGTAATATTCTCAGGCAAAAATCATTCACAATATTTCAAATTTCAGGAACCACCAACAGTTTCATTTTCCTATTCGAACACCACATCATCAAAGTAGTCCAGCTATAGGAATGTCTTGCAGAGAGTGATTGCTGGTATCCCCCGTCGTGATATTGCTGGAATATCTTTTTCTTTCCTTCTTTAATCATCTCAGCAGGTACAGCATATATATACATGTCAATAACATTGTGGTACATGGTATTCAAGAAGTGTACAGGTTTTCATACATATAAATTCTTGTCTATAAGGTCAATGCACTGTATCAGTGTGACTTACAGATTGTCTTTTAAACAAATAGTGGAATGAAGACCAGAAGCTTAAAGAGTTTGCATAGTTACAATTTGTAAATAACATTACCTTTGTAGCATTGTAATAACTAATTATCTCATGCTGTATGTGTTCAAAATGTGGCAGTAATCCTTTCCTACATTGTCTGTATAGCACTTGTTTGGTTATTAAAAGTACAATATTCAATGGGTGGTTGTGTTTGCCTTGAAATCCAAACAAAACATTTTCTCTGTTCCAATCAATGGTTCCTTCCACAACGTATGTTATCCAAATGTACAGTTTCTCCCAAATCATTCTTACATGTTCACAATCATATAAAATACGGATTATACAATGTAGTTTCGGGTTGATTTGTCCAGAAAGTACACAAAAGAGAATCAACATATCCAATTTTATGTAAATATTTGTTAGGTGTAAGAATGTAGTGAATAATCTTAAGCTGAAACTGTCTAATATCTTCACTTTGAGTGCATCTTTTTGCCATCAATATATGTTCTTGCCAATCCGTTTCACAAAATGTCTTATATAGTATACTTTCCCATTTTTCAATGCCAGGAAATTTAACAAACTCAGGTGCTGATAAAGTATTGCTGGAATATGCTAAAAGCGGCGTTAAATTATACTCACTCACTCACTTGCATAGAGTGACATTGGCGGTTCACACCTCACTACACGTGGATGCTAAGACTCACCACACTGGTATCAATCTGTTGTTCATATAATCACAATAACAACATAAAACAGTTGTTCAAATATGCCCGGAATGCACAGATTGTAAGACAGGAAAGTAAAACAGAATTGGAATACACCTTGTCTGTCCCCGACAGACGTCATCCAAAGCACGGGTGGCCATGTCGTCTAATACTCTGTTAATACGGCGAAATATTGCATATATGCAAATTTGCACACATATGCAAATTTACACACGTGAGCAAAAGTATATTTGCTGTGCATTCATACGAAGTATAAGTCCCATAAGTAACTGTGGAGTAAATTGTCAAAACCATCCATTTCTGTCATAACCATTGAAACAGATCAGACTGGAATGTTTCCGCAAGCGTAGAAAATTTCCCTATTTCCTGAGTGTAGATCTAGCTCTGAGTGGTTCAAATGTTAGAGAAATAAGAAGAAAACCCCGGTCGAAGGAGTTATCTGACAAGGGTGTTCTGCAGCACTTTGAAGAGACAGACTGGCTAGAAAACTACAGAATGAGGAAGGAAACATTGGATTTCATTTGCAGAAGACTTGAAGATGAACTCTCTCCTTCCCAAGACACCTTTGAAGAACCATTGGGTGTCCAAAAGAAGGTAGCAATTGCCATTTACTGGCTTGCATCTTCGTCAGAGTACAGGACAGTCGGTAATTTCTTTGGTGTTGGGAAGGCTACTGTGTGTGTTTGTGTCCATCAGGTGTGTGAGGCAATTTTGAATGTCCTATTGGATGAATATGTCAAATTCTCTGAGGGGGAAGCCCTGAAGGATGTGATAACTGGATATGAGGAAAGATGGGATTTTCCTATCTGTGCAGGGTCCATTGATGGTAGTCACATTCCCATCATCGCCCCCAAACAGTCACATGGCGATTATTTCAACAGGAAGGGTTTTTATTCACTGATCCTACAGGGAGTTTGTGGCCATCGATACATGCTTACAGACATTAACATTGGGTGGCCAGGTCGAGTCCACGATGCCCGCGTGTTTGCCAATTCCGATATTTACATTCAAGGTGATAATGGCATTCTTTTCCCCACATGGAACAAGAAGGTTGGTGATTCCAATATGCCAGTGGTACTACTTGGTGATGCGGCCAACCCGTTAAAGACTTGGCAACAGAGCCAACAGAGCCAATCTATCTCCTGCTCAGGCCACATTCAACTATCGCCTCAGCAGGGCAAGGATGACGATAGAGAATTCCCTCGGTCGTTTGAAGGAGCGCTGGAGATGCTTACAAAAGCGATTGGACATCGATGTGGAGTTTGCTTGCACAGTGATTGGCTGTTGCATTGTCTTGCATAACATATGTGAGAGTGTCAATGAAACCTACAGTGAAGAGTGGAATGAAGACACAGATGATGATGCAGATGATGAACAAGTGAGCATACAGGATGGAGGTGATGAACCTGTCCGTTGTGCAAAGACCCTTAGGGATGACATTGCACAGGCTTTCTTGAACAACGAACTTTTAGCAATCTGTTGTGTGTGAAACATTAAACTTGGCAGCCACTAAATTGAATTCCTACTTAATTGAAGGAAATAATATTTTATTCGACAGAACAGATTCTTTCTTTAATTTGTTTATTGCTTAAAACATTTCAAAGTTAAGTCTAACAAATAGGGAGAGAGAAAAAAAATATTCTGGTTAACATTGTTTTACGACACCATATATGCAAGTGCATTTTCGAGAATGACAGAGAGTTACACGCTTTCAATCTTTTTTGCTTTCATGTGATTTTTACATGATCATCTCGCACAGCCTTGTGCAAGTAAAGAAACCGTATTAAACTTAAAGTTTCAAAAGTGTTTGCTTGAGTGAATTATTACTCTTGACTTCGTACGTGAAGTGTTAATCACCAAATATAAAACGTTTTCACAAAGCAAAATAAAGTTTGTTTCCGCATAACTTGCAGTTTTTGTGTACTGTTCTGTATGTAAATGCTTGTCGTGTCCATATTTCTTCACAGGAATACAGTTCTTCACAGATTGAAAAATGTGCCTTCTTCTTGCTTATCCGTGTCTGTGGATGGCCATGAAGGGTAAGAGTCAGAAGACTGACCATGACTTGAATACGAGAGTGACCTCTGTAAACTTGACCTTCACCAGAATGCATAGGACTCATGCTCACGGGGAATGATGGCATTGAATGTGGTTGCCCTGCCTGTCGCTGGCCGATTGCTCCCATAATCATCTTCATCATGTTGAGTTGATGTTCACGTTCCTCCCTCTTCTGTCTTTCCTCTGATTCTAATTTCGCCTTTTCCAAGTCGAGTTTTTGTTTCTCCAAATCAAGTTTTCGTCTTTCAATATACACGACTTTGTCCTCTGCTTTCTCATTGGCTGCATTAAATCCATCCATGACTGACTTCAGCGCCACTTCCAACCTTGTCTTTCGCATCCTCTTCTTTTCGCTCTTCACTTTGTCAGCTGATTCTTCTTTCTTCCTTTTTTCTCCCAATCCTTCATCATTTTTGTCTTTTATGTCTGACGACTCCTTCTCCTTTCTGTGACCATCTTCTCTCTCAGGAGGTGTAATGTCACTGAGATCATCGTTCACAGACTGTGGAATGTCCCCATAGTCATTATCATCATAATCACTTTTATCAGCTTCTTCGAGTCCAGCTTTCTTCGTTAAAGTATCGATCACTTTCGGCGGCGATGATGCGGGTCTGTTTCCGAGAATGACGTCCAGTTCTTCGAAGAATTTGCAGGTTTTTCTATCCTTACCACTCTTTTTCATGCTTGTTTTACATTCTCTGAACGATCTTTTTAGAGTATGAATGCGTACTTTACATTGATCTGGTGTTTTCTCGAAACCTTTCTCAGCCATTTCGCATGCGACTGTTTTATTAATAGACCCATTATTTGTTTTGGGGTTTTCAAGTTGTTCTTCAATACAATTCTCTTCCCATATTCCTAAAAGACATCTCGTTTCATCGTTGCTCCATGCAGACCCACGTTTGTGGCCCTCATTTGTTCTTTTTCTGCTAGCCATTTTTGCCTGACTGGTCTGTTTGAAGTCTAGACATCAACTGGTATCATTTTAACCAAGGAGGATTCAGCGTTGCAAATAACACGCACTTAAAATAGATATTATGCAATAAGTTGGGGAATATACTTACTGTATGTAAATTTGCTACGCGTCCACATTTGCTCACGGTAGCAAAAAAACACACATCTAAACTGCATATACTCATTGGTTGTAGCAAATTTGCACCTAGTCCCAACTAGGTGTAAATTTACTCATATGAGTAAAATCTGCACATGAGTAAATGAGTAAATGCGTTCATACGGTCAAATTTGCTCACATAGGCAAATTTGCACATATGCAAAAAATACACACGTGTGCAAATGTCGCCGTATAAACAGGGCTTAAGGCGCCGCAATTGGCTGTGCAGAGTTGCGTCCCTTTGGCACGCCAGAAACCTATGATTGTGGGTTCGAATCCCGATGCGCCCCGATTATGTTTCTAGGTTTGTCAGCACCATACCCGTGCTCGTGTGTTTCACCGAAGTGGTAAACGTCTGAGACCTGCATCACTTGGGGCTCTCCTCCAACATTAAGCTGACACGCCGCGATATAACAGGAATACTGTTAAATACTCATTCATCCAAAGTGATTCTGCTCTTCATGAAAAGTTTGTTGTCGTTCCTACTAACAAGGTCTCTAATAATGTTAATATGTAAGCAAAGCCATATATTGGTTATTATCGTATTTACATAAATTGAACTGTTTGTTTGTGTAAAACAATGTTAAGTTTTCCTCGCCCACCCAGCTGTGAATTGAATAGAAACTTTCTGAAGTCGGCGGAAAATCCTACTCGTTATTTTACACTCATGCCGTCCATTCTTAAATGATCGTGTCATAAACAATATCTCCGATTGTGACTGGAATATATTCTGTTTTTGAAACGTAAATAAAAGAAGCACGACCCCCGACAACAGAAGCAGTTATCATTCGCTTGGAATGATATTTGCTCAATTATCAGCTACAAAAATACATTGCGACGTAAATGAAATGCAACTACCGTCTGAAGCCAACTACTTGTGTTGCACTTTTTTCTGTGCCTCCAGATATGGCATATAAACTATAAAGTGTTTGAGTGAGTATGGTTTTACGCCGCTTTTAGCAATATTCGAGCAATATCACGGCGAGGGACACTAGAAATGGGCTTCACACATTGTATCCATGTGGGGAATCGAAACCCGGGTCTTTGGCGTGACGAGCGAACGCTTTAACAATTATGCTATTTTTATCAAAAATATCTTGTAACTGTCGTTACAAAGTTTATAAGGGTGTGTGTGTGTGTGTGTGTGTGTGTGTGTGTGTGTGTGTGTGCACGGGTGTCCCAGTCGTCTAAGGCGGCGCGATTCCTTGTGCAGACGCCAGAAACCTATGATTGTGGGTTCGAATCACGGTTCGCCCCGATTCCCGATTATGTTTCTAGGTTTGTCAACACCATACCCGACCTCGTGGGTTTCACCGAAGTGGTAAACGTCTGAGACCTGCATCACTATGTGTAATCAATGATTTTCAGCGACCTATTCGCATCATTTTCCCCCTTTGTTGCCTTTAACGCCCTGGTCTGTTTCGGCGGACAAGTGAGACTGGTTATACTCTGGCTTTGCCGTTTTATATTTCTTTGAAATTCATTCCAAGGTGAAAGTAAACACCGTCGTCACACATTGCACTGGCTTGCGTTTGAAGTTCATCACCTATAATATCGCTATCCACTGCACAATACACCGCCCTTATTAATAAAGTATCTTATAGATAACAAGACTCCTAGATGGATGAAGTACACTGCACAATCAAGTACGGATCTATATAGAAAGTGGATTTATCGTTGTCGACCGACTGGACCATACATTATTGTTTACGGTGATATTGTGGACCAGTCTTATATATATTATTTCGAAAGTATAAAGCGTTTTAATTAGTTGGTTTGTTGTTTTACGCCGCACTCAGCAATAGTCCAGCTATATGACGGCGGTCTGTAAATAATCGAGTCTGGACAGTCAATCCAGAGATTGATATCATGAGCATCGATCCACGCAATTTGGATCGAATCTTCAACCAAATCAGCGAGCCTGACCATCCGATCCCGTTAGTCGCCTCTCACGTATACCAGTGTACATCGTACTGACATTAGTACACGTAACCAATCCGATTGCCTAAAGAGAAAAATAATCGACCTTCTACGACCTATAAATACAGTAAACTACGGTTATAACGAACTCAAAGGGACTTCTAATTTCAGTTCGTTATAACCGTAGTTCATTATAAACATATATACAGCATGACTACAGCAAATAGTCGGGACCAAAAAAGTAAGTTCGTTATATCCGTCAGTTCGTTATAAGCGTGTTCGCTATAACCGTAGTTTACTGTATATACTTTGTTGCATCTGTTAATTCGGAATAAGGCGATAGCCATATTCTACGAGTGTGTGAATCGAAGCCTTAAATTACTGTAAGTTAAGTGAAGCGGGTTAAATCAATATTCACTCACTCACACTCACATCTGATTGAAGAATCTGATCCCTGACTCCAGACACGTGGCACATGCCACATGATAAACTGAACGTGATAATGGATAGCGTAATTAACCATTACTGTCTGCGTTTTAATTACCCACTGGTCTAGACAAAAAATCGTTTTCATCATATAACTATCATTTAAAGCATATCGAATTGAAGTACCGCATGGTCGGAATCGAATTATGTTGAAGCACTTTAAATACGCCATTATAACGCTCAGGCGGATGTGAAGGCGTAAAGGGAATTCTATTCTGCTCTGTCCTTATGTGACTAATTGTAATGTCTTGTCTTGTGTTTGTTTGTGGTTTAATGCCACTCTAAGAAATACTTCATCAGCCTGTTAGAATGGAATCGGTACCAAACACTCCAGTGATCGATATTTGGAGCAACGATCCACTCCGTCGGCGTACGATGACACGCTATCAATGCCGGAATCCCGACACGGGTTTTAATGTCGTGCACTAGTTATAAGAGGCGATACCGACAATACGCTGTTCCTTTCAACATTTCTAACCAATATAACCTCAACGCATATTGTACCAAAATACGTATACATAATATATTTACGCAAGAGGTAAGCCAATTTGAACATTTATAATTGTTTATGTGAGTAAAGGTAATATTTACAAACATCTACATGAAATTAAGGTGTACTCTTAAAGTGTATTAAGTTTATACAGCATTTAATGAATTTACTCACGCTCCTCAATGGGCAACGAGTGGGTGTCCAGCGATGTTAGCAATATAGTACATGGAGAGTTGAAGGGTTCTATCCTAGCTTGCCATAATTATTGTAGGGGTTTTATTCGTTTAGTTTACCTATGCGTTCAATCTTGGGCTTTTGTGTTCCATTATATAATTCCTCAGCTACCATTACATGACAAACAGGATGTGAAATAGATAAGGATATCGGATTACACGTTCAATAAAGAAATTACCCGTGAAGATCCGGGATAGAATGATAGAATGCGCTCGGCATCAATGGGCTAAAACAAGGACTGGTCGGCTCGGAGTCAGTATACTGTGTCTGAGTGGGATATTCATGTTAAACTGCGGCATGGTATCTCAGTGAGCTAGCACTATAAATCGGCATAGGTCCGGACTAGTACAAGCCGCCACACAAACACACACACGTACATGCACGTCGCTATATAAGTGCAATAATCTTGGACGCGACGTTAAACCCCATTTCACCTCACCTCCCTATCTAACATGAAGATCTGGTGTAGAATAGATCTTCAGCAACTCATTCTTGCCGTAAAAGGCGACTATGCTTGTTGTACGAGGCGACTAACGGGATCGGGTGGTCAGGCTCGCTGACTTGATTGAAGCATGTCATCGATCGCAATTGCATGGGTGCGTTGACTGATCCAGACTCGATTATTTACAGACCGCCGTCATTAAGCTTGAATATTAAAATAAAGAGACCAGTATATCCTGTACAAAAACGTTCATGAAAAAAATGGGATCATGAAAATTGTGTGCTCAGTCTTCACTACAAAAAATATCCCAAAATATATTCATGATCCCTAACCTTTTTGTTCAGTATAGTTACAAAATAACTTTATATCAACATGTGCACAATATTACACAACGTTCAACATGTCCTGTTCCCATAATTGCCACCAAGTAAATCAGTATTTCCCGTCAATAAACGAAAGGACTACTGTTTATTTCAAGGTTCTAGCATAGTTGTTTTAATGAACTGAACGTATTTCCCACAATAATCCGCAAGTTATTTCATGGAGGTAGCATGTTCTTCTAATCATTTCTCGCATAAGACATTCATGCAGATGTCATGTCCACTATACACTGATGCATGGAGGTCATATATAAGTAGCGTCCGAAAATGGTATTCTTTGTTATGGAGTGACCATCCTTACATCGGCCCAGTTCTCCGGCTGATTGGGCTAATCCTAGGGGTTGTCAGGTAGACATTGGAGTCATGTCGAATCAAACACGCCCATACTGGCATCATATGTTCAATCAATGAGGCCCGTAAGCAGGAAAAGAACCTGCCAAGATATTTCATCGATTAATTAGCCTCCTATTCAACGATGCTCGACAGGCAGAGCGATTTAATGTCGAAAGAAAATAATGGTGAGCATTGGCTAGAGGAATAATTACCTGCGCAGCGGCAACCGTCTTCAACTATAAAACGATGGTTCCAATTCGGAGTAATTCAATTGTAAGTTTTATAATGTCCCGCTGAGCTGAAAGAAACTTGTTTGAATGGAGTTTGCAACAAAGAAGGTGATGAAGTTGCAAAGACTTATTGATGGTGACGTTCTCTTGGATGACTGCAGTATTGGTGAAATATAACCCATTCGCACATCTCATTTAAAAGTTAGTATGGGGGAAGGACAATTTCGTATCTTATTGAAAAGAATCAAGAGGGAGGGACCTCTTTTTTGTCCCCAAGAACACCAACATGCACCACTGGGCATGCATTGATCTCGGGTCTTTAAAACAATGTCAGGTGTCAAGTAACGGACAACGGTATCTGCTTCATATGAGGCGGGGAATCTCAAATATATGATTAAACTGGCAATTGAAATATCTCAAGAGCAGGATTGAAATTGACGCCCCGATGTCCGATCAACTTTCTAAAGCTTTCTTCGCGTCGATCTTTCGTGAATTACGTTAACTTAGTGATTATGTACTGAGAAGCCTTAAGTTTGTAGTTAAATGTGTAACGAAGACATACAGTTTCCACAGACTCGAAGCCTTAAAAAGACTGAAATGTCTATTATATTACATATATGGCGCCACAGGCAAGAAGAGAGCGTTTCGATGGCTAACACCAGCCTACTGCAGTAATGCCTTTGGTGAAAGCCTTCAATGTGGAGACGCGCGATCGTTTCTTGAGTGACCGTGTTTACGGAGAATACATACGTCTTGTTCTATATACAGAGGTGTCTAACAACATGATATGTATAGCAGAATTAGTTTGAGGCAGATGTATATATGCATATGTACTTAGTCGGAACCCGTGAAGATCCGGGGTAGAGTAGGTCTTTACCACCCATGCTTGCTGTAGAAGGTGACTTTGCTTGTCGTAAGAGGCGACTAATGAAATCGGGTAGTCGGGCTCGCTGACTTGGTTGATGCATGTCATCGTATCCCGATTGCTAATTGTACTCTTGTATACGAGTACTTTTGGGCTAATTGTTTGGTTATTTTGACATAACACTTTGAGAAAGACAGGTAGTGGTTTGGCTTTTTAATGTAGAAATGAAATCAGAAGACATCGAGCTAGTTTGCTTATCTTGACATATTGGCTGTTGGGAATACGGGTAAATACACGCGACAAAAAAATTGTCATACATGAGAGTTATTAACATGAGTAGATTGACAATTGTTGTTACTGATAATCCTTCCCCTACCGTATATATTCTGTTGGGTTTAACGCCGCTTTTAACAGTATTCCAGTTATATCGCGGCGTGTCAGCTGTATGTGGGAGGGAAGCCCGAAGTGATGCTGGTCTCAGACGTTTACCACTTCAGTGAAACCCACGAGCACGGGTATGGTGCTGACAAACCTAGACACATAATCGGGGCAAACCGGGATTCGAACCCACAATCAAAGGTTTCTGGCGTGCCCAAAGGACGCAACTCATCGAATCCCGGCGCCTTAGACGACTGGGCCACCCGTGCCCCCAACGCCATATACCGAAACATCGCAATAAAATTATATTAAAGAAAATGTTATCTGAAGCTTAAGTTAAACCTCGTGGCCAAATTACCTTGGGCCCATAGGGAACGCCAATGGAGATGCCCACATCATGCCCAAGTATTTTACCACCAAACTTTACATAGGTGTTTACAACGAGGAAGGCCTTCATTTCGCATATTATGTTCTCAGTAAACTAAAGATGGCCTTAACTTTCATTTTTCACAAATTGTCATTAAGCTCTGAAGAGTAATATGTAACTGGATTTGTGTTCACCACGTTTTGTCACAAAATCCCCAACGATCAGGAAATGGAGTTTTTACTGAAGTTTGTGATATTGGTATAGTTGGTTACGAAGTTGAAAAATCGAACGTTTTGACAGAATTGAGCCTTGTTCTTTTCTGAGACTGTATGTGTCTGATGATCGTTGAAAGAACCATAGTCTTGGGGATGTGTGTATTTAATCACATGCAGCTGTGGAGACAAATATACCAATGATAGGTAGTTCAAGAACACACGATTTTTTCATGACAATAATGGATCTGTCATGGTGTTCTGCAACTTGTTCTGAGTAGTGTATTTTGAGAGATTCCACGCCCCAGTTATGTAGCTACCAGAATAAAAGAGTGGTTAAGTGAGTATGTTTTTACACCGCTTTTAGTAATATTCCAGCAATATCACGGCGGGAGACACCAAAAAATGGGCTTCACACATTGTACCCATGTCAGGAATCGAACCCGGGTCTTTGGCGTGACGAGCGAACGCTTTAACCACTAGGCTACCCGACCGACCCCAGAATAAAAGAACACAAGACCTCTGTTACCAAATACGACAAGAAATATACCCTTTCGGAACACCTCATCAATAATCCTGACCACAATATTGCCTGACAGCTAACCAAAATCCCTCCTGGAAAAACGAAAACCTCAAGAAACTATTGAAATTCAAAGAAACAAGCCAGTCATTAACAGAGACAGGGCCATCTACTTATCCAGTATGTACCCGTCTGTGCTGTAAGCAATAATTTACCGCAATGGACACTTTCATTGCTTTATTCTTATGTTGCTAACCAAGTCAGTTCGTTGTTATCACACCCAGCCGCAACACTCTACTTGCGAGGTCTCCTCGATTTGCCACCACCTTTTGTTTAGGATCGCCAGAGCAGCCAGCCATGCTGATTAGAAGAATTACACAGTAAAAAGGGGACTGCTTTCACTTCACTTAATTGGATCCCCTCCCCTTAATCCGATTGACTTCCTCCTTATATTATTATCTTTGCACCTTGTGTAAGCATGTATATGTATTACCTTAATAGCTTAATTAGTATTCACGTGATGAAGGTGCAACAAGTAAACATGACACGTTGTTACAGACAATGGAGAACTTGTTATAATTAAAGGATCTGGCTGGCTGGCTGGCTGGCTGACTGAGTGAGAGTTGGAGAACGACGTGTAGGGTGTAGGACCAGCCTCGTAATGTAGGGCACTGACTGAGTGACTGACTGACTGACTGATGGACTGACTGACTGACGGACTGACGTGTAGGGTGTAGGACCAGCCTCGTAATGTAGGGCACTGACTGAGTGACTGACTGACTGACGGACGGACTGACTGACGTGTAGGGTGTAGGACCAGCCTCGTAATGTAGGGCACTGACTGACTGACGGACTGACTGACTGACGGACTGATGGACTGGCGGACTGACTGACTGACTGACGTGTAGGGTGTAGGACCAGCCTCGTAATGTAGGGCACTGACTGACTGACGGACTGATGGACTGGCGGACTGACTGACTGACGGACTGACGGACTGACTGACGTGTAGGGTGTAGGACCAGCCTCGTAATGTAGGGCACTGACTGACTGACGGAGTGACTGAGTGACTGAGTGAGTGAGTGAGTGACTGACTGACTGACTGACTGACGGTCGGTCGGTCGGTCGGTCGGTCGGTCGGTCGGTCGGACGGACGGACTGACGTGTAGGATGTAGGACCAGCCTCGTCATGTAGGGCACTGACTGACTGACTGATTGACGGACGGACTGACTGACCGACTGACTGACGGACGGACTGACGGGCTGACTGACTGACGTGTAAGATGTAGGACCAGCCTCCACCAGCCACGTAATGTAGGGCAATGATGCACTTCACATGAAGAGTTAATTAACTTCCCAACATCTAAATCAGGGCTATTCATACTCTGCACTTGAATGGCACGGCATGCACCTTCACGCCTACCAACAACTTATGTGGATAGTTGAGAGAACCTTTCAAGTAGCGTGCCAATCCTCCAACATTGAGTACATGTAGGTGCGAATACACTTAAATGAGTGAGTGAGGTACTGCTTTACGTCACATCGGCAATATTTCAGCCATATCGTGACGGAATACACTTAAACACACACTAACTAATGTCGGGAGTGGTTGGAGGGGGATGAATGTATGTAAGCATTAGTACTGATACTTGGGGGCTGACAGATATATAGAGATGGATGTAGGGATTTGTGGGTAATAATGTGAGGGTTATGTATGTATGTATGTATGTATGTATGTATGTATGTATGTATGTATGTATGTATGTATGTATG
Source organism: Haliotis cracherodii (assembly GCF_022045235.1). Taxonomy (NCBI): domain Eukaryota; kingdom Metazoa; phylum Mollusca; class Gastropoda; order Lepetellida; family Haliotidae; genus Haliotis; species Haliotis cracherodii. The sequence continues at coordinate 7,895,400 of NW_027266278.1, forward strand.
TATGTATGTATGTATGTATGTATGTTGTGTATGTATGTATGTATGTATGTATGTATGTATGTGTGTGTGTGTGTGTGTGTGTGTGCTCGCGTGCGCATGAGTGTGTATGAGTACGGATATACGATGGTTCGTGAAGATATAACATGAAGATCCGGGGCAGAATAGGTGTTCAGCAACCCATGCTTGCCGTAAAAGATGACTATGCTTGTCGTAAGAGGCGACCAACGGGATCGGGTGGTCAGACTCGCTGACTTGGTTGACGCATGTCATCAATCCCAATTGTGTGGATCGATGCTCATGATGTCAATCCCTGAATTGTCTGGTCCAGACTCGATTATTTACAGACTGCGGTCATGCAGCTAGAATATTGCTGATTGAGGCAACAAACATACAAACCAACAAACATTGCGTAACGAGCGAACGCTATAACCACTAGGCTACCCCATCGCCGCCATGTGGGTTTACCAATATCACAATCACAACAATAAATCCAGGCAATAGGTAGTTCCATCAACCTCAGAGCGGTACCTCCGACGCTCCTCCGAGAATATCTACATTACGTTGGACATTTTATATAGTCACACACATTTAACGAATGAGCATAATATTACACTTGCTCATTTAACGGGCGCAAAGCTACTGGATTGGGATTAAGTATATTACAATGAGGATGATCTCTATTGATTAATGCTATTTCATACTAAGGCTGAGTGACAGTGGGCTGACTGAAAAGGAGGCAAAGCAATTTAAGGGATTAAAGGTGGCATAAACGTAATTTACAGTACACTTACTATACACATAAATTTAATGTTGGAAACAGTTTAACTAAACGGTGTAAGGGAAACACAATTTATCATTCTGGGGTGGTTTTTTTTTTGTTGGTATTAATGGGAGTTATTAGTTTTGTTAGAAACAGGCTAAGTGTTGGCCTCTACTTCAAAACACACACGTGTTGTCTGTGAAAGGTAGAGCCTAACATATTGAATCCCGAAAGGAACAGTAACATGTCGCCCCAACAAAAGCAAGTAAAAGTGTCAAAATGTACCAGAGCGGGACTAAGCGACAGCGTGACATTTTGACAATGTCGTGTTGTCGCATTGTGTCTCTCTAGCTAAAGTAAAAAATAAAATATATATACACAATGCGACAACGCGACAATGTCCCTTCTAGGATTCAATACTAACAAATATATTTTCAGGACATAGCGAACATTTTCTGACGATATAATCTACCATGAGGACATTTCTTTTCCATTTAATCCTGGAACTAATTATTTTCCAAATCAATCTAATTACCCCTCTTGACACCTCTTTCCATACGACCCCACCCCCTCGTCAGATTATCAAATGGTCAGGCTAGGCTGCATGTTAGTGACAGTCTCTAACTGCAACTACAGCAGCTACGTCGGCTCCATCGGCAAACTATTATCCAAAAATGCTTTCACCCCAGGCCACTTTGTCCGTTAATGAATAAAGGAGCTTTCAAAAGAAACATCACCAAAAGAGTCAATATTTCGTTAAGGGCCGAACAAAACGAAATACGAAGTACATTTTTAAGGAATCCATCTCAGTGAAATATGCAATTGTGATAACATTAGGGAATGACGTTAGGTTCTAGTGTGTACTTGTAGTACACTCGCTGCAGGTGTTTCCAGAACACATGTAAAAGACATTAATGTATATATGTAGGGTTATGGGAATCAGGGTGTCTTTGATGAAACAGATAATAAAGTGTAAATGCTACTTAGGCTCCCTTGCTTGTCCCATATCAGTGATCAATTCTTCAATACCTAATGCTGTAACTGCCAGTCTTTAAGACAGTGAATAGTATTATTTTTCGCCAGCCTTAAGCAATGTCTCTATAACTTCTTTGTGCCCGTTGATCAAAGATATTGTTTCTGGGGATAAAGGTCCCCGCTTACAGGGCGGTAAAAAGGCAAACTTCCCAAGAATAATGAGCGAAGCCATACATTACCGTAGCCATCTTTGATATAGTCTTATTATAACTGTGTCTATGTGTAATTGGCATCGGAACATGTTCGGAGAGCGATATGACGTACGACCACTAACACGAGAAGACATGTTAGTGTACACCATATCTTTCAAGAAACAGTTGATGTTCATAGGAAAGTTCCAAACAATGAGTTTCGATAAGGTTACACATTTTTCTTTACTTACATGTTACGTTATATCATCGTTATGTTGGTGAAATGTCGTGCGACGGCTTTCGTTCCGGTATTATTAGAGTCATACCATGAGGCGTGGGATCTATATCATCGGCATCTTCAAGCCCCCACGCCTTTTGCCATCCAGGATGCGAGTAACTGCAATTTGATAACTGGAGAGCTAAATGGACAAGCACTTACCCCTCAAGTTTCGAGGGAGGTGAGTGAAGTAATAAGGTTTTAAATATAACAAAGAATTATGCATCATGTTTCATATTCTGCATGAATAGTGACGAGGAAGAATAACATTGTTCGGCTGTTCCTAAGGTTATACACAACCAAATGTTTTCCCATAGACTTCTATAGTAACGTTATATTTTTTTAAAAAATAACTAAGCATTCAACAGCTATTACCTGTACGTGTGTGCACAGTTTGGCCTTAGAGCAGCAATAAAAAAAATAAAAAAATTACTAGCTTAGCCAGCTCCTTTTCCGAGTACAGGAAGCTAAACACACCACCCCCAGTTTCGCACCAAATGTCACCTACTTGAAAATAGCTGTAGTCATATTCAGCATAAGTCATCATGTTGAAAAAACAGTACTAAATATAGAAAAACATGGTCAGTTTTAATATCTGGATGGATGTACATCTTACAGAATATCCTCCATTTACAGCCTGCATATATCACTCGATCTGCACTGAAGGCTCCCTACGAAAACCGCACTGTCCAAACTGGTTCTGATTTGGTGTAGTAGAACCTGTAAGCCCCCGTTTTGTATATGTTGAAGCAGTGATCGCATTTAATATGGTCGGCTCAATAGTATTTAGCATGGCAAGGGATTGATATTTCGAGTTAAAGCCTCCGTATATAAACAATACCATACTTAGAATAGAATGTTAAAAAATCACTGCTTTCAATTTAGGGAGTATAGTAATTATAAACATTGTCTATATACTTCGACTAAGAGAACAGTAGGAACAGGTTTTCCAGTTTAGTGAGTTCGAGATATTCATTGTTCCACTTCACGTCGGGGGCACGGGTGGCCCAGTCGTCTAAGGCGCGCGATTCGCTGTGCAGAGTTGCGTCCCTTGGGCACGCCAGAAACCTATGATTGTGGGTTCGAATCCCGGTTCGCCCCGATTATGTTTCTAGGTTTGTCAGCACCATACCCGTGCTCGTGGGTTTCACTGAAGCGGTAAACGTCTGAGACCTGCATCACTTCCGGCTTTCCTCCCACATTAAGCTGACACGCCGCGATATAACTGGAATAATGTTAAAAGCGGCGTAAAACCCAACTCACTCACTCACTCCACTTCACGTCATGTTTCTCTTGACATATGGCAGCAACAGTTGCATGTTCAGGGGAAACAAGCTCCTCATTTTATAGGTTGGTTGGTTGGTTTGTTGTTTAACGCCGCACTCAGCAATATTCCAGGTATATGACGGCGGACTGTAAATAATCGAGTCTGGACCAGACAATCCAGTGATTGAAATCATTGGAAGTCTAGTGGTTAAAGCGTTCGCTCGTCACGCCGAAGACCCGGGTTCGATTCCCGACATGGGTACAATGTGTGAAGCCCATTTCTGGTGTCCCCCGCCGTGACATTGCTGGAATATTGCTAAAAGCGGCGTAAAACCATACTCACTCACTCACTTAACCAAAACGTTTGTAACAACGATCCTGGAGTTTGACTGCGTTACTTTAACAAGGGTCTTATGCATCACTGGTCAAGTCATCAATTTCTAATTGTGCTCCTCTATTGCCGAGCACCTGTTATACTCGACATTTACTTCCTTTAAGGTAAACACACTGCTGACACTGTAGATCGCGTCACCAAGAACAGATTCATCAGCGTGCTGGCAGGAAGATGAAATGAGCAGCTCGGCTGAAATTAGTTTTAGGGAAAGTCAGAGTAAATATAGGATTCAAAGGGTTTCGTGAAGCAGAAAAAGCGCTAGGGGCGCTAGTGTTTACTGGGAAGCTACTTCCAACACGGGTCATGACTCGTATTGTCTGATCAGGAGTAGCGCTGGACAATTAGCTAAGCAATTAGAGTCTGCTATTGACAACGGCTAGAGATTGAAGTCCAAAATATTGGCTGGCTCGCCCTGGAGACTTGAACATGTGATAAAGTAGAAGAAAGTTGCAATTAAATGTACAGCGAGGTTATATAGTTCACCCTTACCACTGTATATTGACTGATCACGTGGTGGCATAAACAGGGGGTAGAGAGCACTCTATTGTTAGACTCCTGTCAGAAGTGTCCTTCGTTTAATCCCAACCAATTCCGTGGATATATTTGTCCACATTCCAAGGTAATAACCTGGGATCTTACCAAGATTATCCAATTATGTGTCAATATATTTCTTTTTTCTTGAATGTGTCTATTTTATCAGAAGAGTGTGTATATAAAACTATAGAGGAGTCATATCACAGATTCAAATACTACATGTAGATGGTCTACCAAGTTTAAGTGAAATAATTACTGAAAAAGTGAAAATGTAAGCAGAGCTTAATAATACCCCCAACTTAAAACTTAACAGTGTCCAGTCTGCTTTAGTCATGAAAAACTCATAAAAAATGGAAAGTTAATATTTTTTTCTTTCTTTTGACTGCACCCCTCCATATGACAGAAACTATATGTAATAAGTTTGAGATGAATCCACTGAATAGTTTAAGAGAAATCGCGCGGACAAAGTTTTCGGACGAACGGACGGAACCTTGGTATAACTATATACCCCGACCTAAAAGGGACCTAAAAGGTACCTAAAAGGTCGGAGGTATAATAAATACGGTTCCCAGACTTGTTTACGAGTAATTTAATAATTTTCAAATATCGTTTGATTGACATTATATTTATAAGTATTGGATAATATATCAAAGGCACGTCTCTTCCGGCTCTGGTCTCAATGTGCTGGTACGTTGCTTCTGAAGCATCCCCTGTCCCTTACCTCCTCACTGCATCATAAAATCAAACAGCGTCTAGCGTTTCTGCTACCAACCACATGCAATTATTTCCATGCCAGAATACTTGATTGGTCATTCTATACAGCACAATTAAAATATTATGTCCACAATCTCCACAGAGGTATATTAATGATTATCTGAAAACGTTAGCCAGTGTGTGATAACTACGGGAAACTGGATAACAAATATGCATTGATTTCCCATTAAGGCTAAATGGGCCCGTAAGAAGCAATAAATGAACTGAAAATCGGAAAATTGTTGTATTCATTATAACACCTGGTATCATCTCCAATTGATAGTGATTTATAAAAACAGTCGGAATTGTACAGTGAATTCTGGTTTTAGGAGATATTTCTGTTGATTATGGAAATTATTTTGTAGTTTTATTGACATTATTAACTAAAAGGCTATCTAAAAATGAAATAAAAGAATGTTTCATTTTTTTATGCATTCATATTCTCACATAACTAAAACTTATTTATCAGGTATTTTGCTGTTTCTTCTTAACGATATTAATTACGCCGAATCTAAGCCCATGCTGTCAATATATCTAAGTTCGAATGCAGGGGATTAAAGCTAATAACTGTGGAAATGTCAAGCAGAGACGGTTTCCAGCGCCTGTCCATATGTTGAGCCGAGCTGTTAAGGCCGCAATGCCTATACAGACAGCCGGATAGTGTTTTGGAACTTGAAAGGAGAATCTTCTACACCTAATGACAGAAAATGAGAATGTGTTGACAATAAATGTGCCTTCTAATGACACATGATAGAGGCACGTATTGCTTTATTAATACCTCTGTCTGATGGCTGACCATCAATCATAGTGTCATCGCATATAGGGATTATACATTATTACGTAGAAGGGCGAATTCAGGTTTGAGGGCATGTATCATTAGAGGCAGGGTATTTGGCGAAGGTTTCTCTTCTCTTACGTCCACAGTGCTATCGTGTTCAATGGATTTAAGTTTTATATTACCGGAATTATGATATATCATGCACAATTTGCGTTTCTCGTAGACATTCCTAAAGACAAATAACAAACATTACAGTCTGCGTGTTTTGGGGGCATGTTTTGTGCACAGAATAAAAGTACATCATAGCTGTTTTGACTTTCTTTTGGGTTCCGTAAAATATCCTTTTTTGAGGCTATTTATGTTGGATTTTTTCATGACGGCGAGGAGCGGGTTCTTGGCGAAGGGTAGTAAGGCAAATCAATAACAAGTATCTGTCGCATGAATAAAATAATATGGAAATGGAAAGACATTTCTTCCTAAAATAGCACAGAACCCACATTTTCCATTATAAACATACACAAATTGCACCCGGGTTGTGTCACCAGCGATACGACTGTTGGCAGTCCAGGTTAAAGTATAAGCGTATTGCTACGATCTGTTGGTGAAACGCGGCCAAGGTTATTTGAAAAGATGAACAGACGGGACAAGGGACATGATGACCACACAGATGGGTTCTTGGTTGGTTGGTTGGTTTGTTGTTTAACGCCGCACTCAGCAATATTCCAGCTATATGACGGCGCTCTGTAAATGATCGAGTCTGGACCAGACAATCCACTGATTGATATCATGAGCATCGGTCCACGCAATTGGGATCGATGACATGTATCAACCAAGTCGGCGAGCCTGACCACCCGATCCCGTTAGTCGCCTTTTACGACAAGCATAGTCGCCTTTTAGGGCAAGCATGGGTTGCTGAAGACCTATTCTACCCCGGAATCTTCACGGGTCCACAGATGGATTAGAACATGGATAGATGTACAGATGGATTGGCAGACAGACGTATATGAGTGTGCTTTTCGTTTCATATGTGGGCAGATACCGGTAAAAAAGTTCATGTTTATTTAACTTTAATTTCGTGAGAGTCGGATTGCCCCGACTGGTTACGTGGATGTCTAAATTGCGTAGGTCGAGCACACTCAATCACTAGAAGACAGTTGATTGCTCCTGTCACCTATTTGTGTAATGAAAACACTCTCTGCGTCTTACAATCCCCATAAAAAACAACGTGGCTTCTTCATAGGCACTCCAGCTTCAGATCAGAAAGTCAGTGTCTAGGTTTTGGTGGTTGGTCGTAGATCGACAAGTACTCTGGAGTGTGACAAGTTCAGCGCAGGGATTAGTGAAGTGGATTCCACGCCATGGACCCAAGTCCTAATTACTTCCGTGGGAGCACACGCTACCAGATACCAAACTTTCATGCATTCAAATAAAAGCTTCTCAAATATCAGCGACATTAGTTTGTGAGGTAATTAAGTTCAAAATGCCTTCTGACGCGCCTATGTTTTTGTACAAACGTATGCTTCTCTAATGCGCTGTACCACTTTGCATCCTACTTAGAAGAAAATCGCTAATTTGCCTCCGTGTTAATTAGGCTTTGATCACTGTGTATACTTGCTACAGTGGTAGATACCACGTCCAGGGATGACTGTACAGTGACTGGCAAGCACATGATTATCCCGGACCAAATTGACATTCATCAATGGTCTCTATTAATGGGTATTCCTTTACACATAATTGGCTGTTTGTTTGTTGTTTAACGCCGCAATATTCCATGTATATATGCGGGCTACGTGTAAATAATCGAGTCCATCGAGTCTCGACAATCCACTGATTGATATATTGAGCATCGATCCTCGCAATTTGGATACGATGACATGCAAGTCAGCGAGCCTGACCACCTGATTATTTGATTGGAAGAGGAGACCAATTCTAGCCCAGATTTTCACGAAGCTTTTACAAAGATGAAAAGGGTACAAACATAGAAATATCACAGGAAATCCCGGGAGAACAGCAAGTAACTAGAGCCTAATAATGATGTACGACCTTACCGGTCAAAGGTTGGTTGGTTGGTTTGATGTTTAACGCCGCACTCAGCAAAATTCCGGCTATATGACGCGATCTGTAAATAATCGAGTCTGTAAATAAACTTTACTTCGGGCTTTTCCCCCACATCAATCTGAAACACCATGGATCTATCTGAACACTGTTCACAGCGGCGTTGAACCAAACACATTCACGCACTCTTCAACGAGTATGCCGAATCATACTTTAGTTTTAGGGGCGGTTGGGTAGCCTAGTGGTTAAAGCTTTCGCTCGTCGCGGTCGGGTAGCCTAGTGGTTAAAGTGTTCGCTCGTCACGCCGACACCCGGGTTCGATTCCCGACATGGGTACAAACTGTGAAGCCCATTTCTGGTGTCCCCCGCCGTGATATTGCTGGAATATTGCTAAAAGCGGCGTAAAACCATACTCACTCACTCACTTTAGTTTTATTCTATGCACATCTTGAAATTACAATATAGAGAACTATGCGTTTTTCATGCATGTGCTTTACAAGATATATAAAATACCAGCAAATAGCAATACACAATGTCATTAACACACCTCATTCACTCAAGGGAAAACATTCTGCACAATCATTGCCTAAAACACTCACGGAGATTGGCACTTCATTATCCATTTTTTGTTTCAACATGGCACCTTTATAACGTTTTGAAATTAATGGTACGTCGAATGAGTGTGTATTCTGCACTCTGATTTATTGATGTGAGTGATATTTTTCGGACGTTTCACTGTGCATGAACACTTTTCTTGATAATTATCTTTTCTCTCTATCTATTACTGAATAATCGATGTCCTAATTTGATTCTTCGTACAAAGACCTATTCCAAAATGCAATAATTCCATCAAATACGTCGTACGGGGATGGTCCAATGAAACGTCATTCTCATATATATTTGTAATAAGCTGAACACAAACAGTTATGGACCATGAATATTTTTTGTGATTTGATTGCAGTGAAGACTGAGTACACATTTGCATGAAAATGTTCATGAAATGTTCATGATCCCTAAGTTTTTTTGTTCAGTATATTATACAAGTACGCCCTTTTTCATGAGACAATCACATGTACATTCGCCAAGTCATACATTGATTCTTCTGCGATCCTGATAAAAAATTATTCATAATTTAGAATCGTTAAATAGTGGAGGTGGAAGACACGAGGTATCTGTTGAGCATTATGATGCGCGCCTCCAGACAGTGTTCGTATGTCTTCCAATCTACCTGCTTTCATACATGAAGCACTGGATTGTCTTGTTTGTTTGTTTGTTTGTTGTTTAACGCCGCACTCAGTAATATTCCAGCTATATGACGGCGGTCTGTACATAATCGAGTTTTGTCCAGACAATCCAGTGATTGACATCATGAGCATCGATCCACGCAATTGGGATACGATGACATGCATCAACCAAGTCAGTGAGGCTGACCACCCGATCCCGTTAGTCGCCTCTTACGACAAGCATAGTCGCCTTTTACGGTGAACATGGGTTGCTGAAGACCTATTCTACCCCGGATTGTCTGATCCGGGATCGAATATTTACAGACCGCCATCATACAGCTGGAATGTTGCTGAGCGCGGCGTTAAACAACAAACAAATCATACATAAAACAGTACAGATGTAAATCAATTGAAAATTCGCTATAGTAGCTTGCTCATCTGTGTTTTTTGAAAAGACAAAACAACATTCATTTCGTATCTAGTTTCCCCCTATATGCAAATTAAAATATTGTTCGGTTTCCTCTGTACTATGTAGATTTGATATAACATTTATTGTAATTAAGAACAAATATAAATGCAAACAAAACACGATAGATCGTAAAATATGAATGAATGTGTATATTGAGACAGCATGTATCGTATGCAGTTATCATATATGATAAAGATATTATTCTTTTACAGATATGCACAATATCTCATCTCGGAATTAATTAGAAACTAAGTTGTACATGAACTATTAAACACTGCCTCAAAATATGAAATATGAATAAATATTTTGAAAGTGGAAATTATGCCCAAAATGGGTATGGAATAAAACGGAACCAATTCTACTCCATCCACAATAAATTGATGCCGCACAGATTATGTGCCTTATTTGGGAACGTTCTGGCTGCCAAACACGAAAAGTTTATAGCTGTTTCCACTGATAAGGCCTTGTAGCATCACAACATTAATTGTTAAAGAACTTGGGGCACGTAGTTCAAAAGTTTTTTCTGGTACATCGATCACTTGTTTGTCTGGTTTGTGCAGAGGGTCACGTCGCATGGAAGGGGTACTGATTACTGCGTCAGGCAATATATTCTTTATAATACAAATAGTATGAATGCTACCCATAGGGCAGAACATGTTTCCCCTTTTCGCGAACACCTGGTGTCACCGATGCTTTTCAGTTGTCCATGCATATAATGTCCACAGCTATTTGCCATTTACGCCAAGTGGAATCTGTTTCGGCAGAACATCTAGGCTGGTTATTCTCTTGCATTGACAATTTATATTTTCAAAACGTTGTGAACTCAGATACAGTTACGTATCTATATTCATAGTTTCAAGACAATTTGTTAAAAATGAAAGCAAATCTGAAATGTACTGAGAAAACAATATGTGGACTTCCTCATTTCTGATCGGATTGGCGAAGTCAAAACAGGGTAATTTGGCCAAGAAGTTTAACTTAAGCTTCAGATATTCCGATGATCTGATATCGATCAATAACGATCAAATAGCCAGTTCCCTTCCACCGATTTACTCACCTGAAATAGAAACAAAAGAGAACCAGAGAGACCGCCTCGTCTGTTTCATATTTAGATCTATGCAGAAAGATTCAGAGTGACAAAACACTCTCCACAAGACTGTATGACAAGAGGGGTGACTTCGACTTTCCAATAGTCAACTTTCCCTTTATGTCGAGCAATATTCCGGAAGCTCCAGCCTTTGTTTTTTCATTTCACAACTTTTGAGACACAATCTAGCATGCTCTTTCCACCAAGATGTCAAAGAGCTCAGATGTTGTTTGATCAAGGTATAAACAATAAAGGATTTAGTATTAAATTTCATTAAGTGTTATGGTTGACATGTGGAGGATATTTCCAAATTTAAAGCATTATGTCCGATGCAATTCCTTATTTTCATTTGTACCATAATGTTTCCGTCTGTTTTTTCAGGTGAACAATTGACTTGCCTTTGAATGTATTTGTGACCTTTTCGCGAACCCCTGGCATCATCACTAGCTATTTGATAGTGATTCATAAACACATGCTCATGATATAGTCAGGATGGTATGGAAAGGGTTTTGTAGCTTTTACTTAACAAATCCAGTAGACTGGTGTTTGCCCTAGTTAAGCTTGGTATACTCCCTATATTGCCTGGACTGTGCCTTTTATGTTATGAAGAGCATAACGGTATAATTAAACATCAACTGTTGAACTGTGAAGAGCTATTTCGACAGAGACATGTTATATACAAAAAATTGTTCGATTCATTATTGCTCGACCTTTGAATAAGTGAGTGAGTATGGTTTTACTCCGCTTTTAGAAACATTCCATCAATATCACGGCGGGGGACACCAGAAATGGGTTTCAAACATTGTACCCATGTCGGGAATCGAACACGGGTCTTCGGCGTAACGAGCGAATGCTTTAACCACTAGGCCAACCGACCGCCCCCAAACATTGTGACAAATCATATATGTTCATTGAACCTAAAATCTATACTGTATATGTGAAAGAATATCCGCACAGTAAATAAGTCATTGTTTACGGACATACCTACAATGTGTTGTGTTATCGTTATGATCATATTTGTTCTCTCCAACACTATTGGAGGGAATAAAACACATTTGTCCAGTTTTAATTATCGTCGAACACTTCCAGTTGCACCAGATTTACATTAAGCCAGAGGTACTGGCACTTGTTCCAGACATAACTGGTCATTGGGTGCATCAGTATGTGATGACGGATGTTGTCGTTGACAATTGTGTCGCCCCTTCTGATGTCAATGAGCTCCTTGTAACCCCGGGACGCAGGGCTCTTCCCTCACCGGGTCCCACGTGGGTGCCGTACCAGTGCGGCGACGTCCATGACGGGATTCTAACATGATCAGTGTTTACAGATAAAACAAACAGCGTTAAACTGACTGTAAGTGGCAGTCTGACACGTACAGTGTGTATAGATAACACTACCCGGTGAGACTGACACGTACGGTGTGTATAGATAACACCACAGGTGAGACTGATATGTAGAGTGTGTTTAGAAGACACCTTCCCGGTGAGACTGACACGTACAGTGTGTATAGATAACACCACCCCGTGAGACTGACACGCACAGTGTGTGAAGATAAAACCACCCCGTGAGACTGACACATACAGTGTGTATAGATAACACCATGCGGTGAGACTGACACGTACAGTGTGTGAAGATAACACCACCCGGTGAGACTGACACGTACAGTTTGTATAGATAACACCACCCGGTGAGACTGACACGTACAGTGTGTATAGATAACACCATCCGGTGAGACTGACACGGACAGTGTGTATAGATAACACCACCCGGTTAGACTGACACGTACAGTGTGTATAGATAACACCATGCAGTGAGACTGACACGTACAGTGTGTATAGATAACACCATCCGGTGAGACTGACACGTACAGTGTGTATAGATAACACCACCCGGTGAGACTGACAAGTAAAGTGTGTATAGATAACACGATTAGGGAGTTTTCATTGTCAGTTGTTGAGAAATCGCGTCTGGGTCTTCCCGCTTTACCAGAAAACGAAACATCACTGACTGAACCACATGGACAACTGTCCGATTGACCATTCACACATACCCACCGTAAATCGTCATGCTTTAGTGTCGGTCTATGCGGCATGAATCTATTCTCTGTGCTTCTTCAAGTCTCACTCGACCGCCTACGTAGTCTAATGACAGAGCGTCCGCTCGGAGAGCAGAAGGTCCGGGGTTCGATCCCCGGCCGCGTCATACCAAAAGAAGTTAAAAGATGGTACTTGTTGTTACCCTGTCTGGCGCTCGGCATTAAGGGGCTGGAACAAGGACTGGTCGGCTCGGAGTCAGTATACTTTGTCTGATCTGCGGCATGGTATCTGCTAGCACTATAAATCGGCATCAGTCCGGACCAGTACAAGCAGCTATATAAGTGCAATAATGTTGGACGCGACGTTAAACCCAATTTCACCTCACCTCAAGACTCACTAGAGTTGTACGTCTCAGGCAAAGAGGAAACACGAGAAGATAAAAGCGAAAAAACCCATTCCATAATCAAAAGAAATCTCTGCTAAAACCAGAGAGGCCATATAACGATTCCGGCTATACCATTAGCATGTGTTTTATAAATCATTATAGCTAAAATGGATAGAATTATCATTAGAGCGAAATGAGCGGGCCACTGTAACTTGATAATGCCCTCATATTGCTTGACGACGGGCCATTATCAAGCCCGTTGTTAGGTAGAGAAAATGACGTCACGTATTATAGTGACGTCATCTGGTTTGTTCTTTGACGTTTCCATATTTGCAAAATGTGGTCAGTGACATTCGTGTTGATTTCAGTAAATGTTTCAAAACTGATGTTGTTGTTTCTTTTTACTTAATAACAAATTCCATCCATTTTAGCTATAATAACGGTAACGCCCTTTTTCAGGGCATTATCATTTGCAGAAGCCCTCGGTCTTTTCAACTGCCCTCCTTCGTCGGGCAGTTAATGGAAAACCTCGGGCTTCTGCAAATGATAATGCCCTGAAAAATAGCGTTACCCTTATACTATAAAACAGTGATATTACTAAGAATAACGTTATTCTTGGAATTATTAAGAAGCTTCATCATGTAAACTTATTACATGCTTTTTAGAAATTTGACGCAAAAATAAACCATATGTTCGTTTGTAGGGTTTCCATAACCTTTATGAGTTTGAAGTGGTTCATTTACATATAAGAAAGGCTAGTTCGCTGCGTACAATGCACTCCAAATATCTTCTTTGAGAGGCTTTTAGAAGTTGGAGTTCAAAGTAAGGATGATACTTAGGGATGAGGAAGTTGATGGTGATGATAACTTGCTTGATAACGGTGTTAGGACCTACACCGACACGTCGCTCCAAATTGTAATAAAGAAGTTGTTCATCCAGAAATCTTATCCTCACTTAGTACTCCAAATGGTTTGGGGTATTGAGTGGGTGGGCGATTCCCTACTCGTATATGAAGTGGCTTAGTTTGTTAATGGATGGACCATCTCACAATGCAACGTAATGAGATACAATACAAATGATACGATACATGAAAATGATGTTGCTACTCGTATGAGAAACAATTATGCAATGCAACTGGGTATGTCTTAATAAAGCATTACTTATAATGTGACACTGTGGACACGTTTGATATATAGTCATATGGTAATATAGATATACAGTAAACTACGGTTATAAAGAACTCGAAGGGACCACTAACTTTAGTTTGTTATAACCGTAGTTCGCTATGAGCATATATATAGCATAACAATAGCAACTAGTCGGGACCAAAATATAAGTTCGTTATATCCGTCAGTTCGTTATAAGCGTGTTCATTAAAAACGTACTTAACTGTAGATATAATTTGTAAAGAAGCAGTGTAACATTGACGATTGAAATGACAAATGTATTAATGCATTCTAGAGTTCAAATGTATTAATGCATTCTAGAGTTCAATGTACATGTATATCCATATTTGAAGTATATATATATATATATATATATATATATATATATATATATATATATATATATATATATATATATATATACACTTTATTGCATTCACTTTATAGTGAACCTTAATTTCATAAATATGTAATTAAGCTTGCATGTATTTCATGTCGAGTTATTCATGGACAAATATGAATGGTTGGAACACAAAGCATATGCATGCATCGGTGTACGTAAGGATTTATTCGAATATATTACCCTTCATATTGGCCCGAATGCAACAATCGAAAAGTACGTATTTGTAAACCTGAAAAAATACCCCCCGCACACACACACACACACAGACGTTGACAAAACAATTTGGAATGGGCAATATTGAAAGAGAAATAATTAAAAAATAGACAGCATGAAATGTCAATTAATTACCATGTTGATTATGTTGCCTTCATGACAGACGCATGCATTTTACAGCGAACTGCCTGATAATGTGCTGATTTACTGTTACAGTAAACTACGTTTATAACGAACACGCTTATAACGAGCTGACGGATATAAATAACTAACATGTTTGGTCCCGGCCATTTGCTGTTTATGTGCTGTATATTTGCTTATAACGAACTACGAACTGACTAAAATCAGTGGTCCCTTTGTGTTCGTTATAACCGTAGTTTACTGTATATGATTAGTACAGGGTTAAGTGCTTAAAGCAGAACAGCTTTCAGATTTGCTAAAATAGAGATGCTAACGGTATTTCATTGTCGTGGTCGTTTTATTCCATGTATTATGTATACGATGTATACGTGACAACAGTGAGCTGACACGAAATATTAACGCTCAAACACTGTTAAAAATGGTGTGTGTGCCATTGTTTACATTTCACCGATGTGACGACCACTTTCGAGTCTCGAAACAGCTAATGGGGAGCACGGGTGGCCCAGTCGCCTAAGGCACCGCGATTCGCCGTGCAGAGTTGCGTCCCTTGGGCACGCCAGAAACCTATGATTGTGGATTCGAATCCCGGTTCGCTCCAATTATGTTTCTAGGTTTGTCAGCACCATACCCGTGCTCGTGGGTTTCACCGAAGTGGTAAACGTCTGAGACGTGCATCACTTGGGGCTTACCTCCCACATTAAGCTGACAGGCCTCGATATAACTGGAATATTGTTAAAAACGGCTTTAAACCAAACTCACTCACTCTCATCTGTAATCGCCCCGGAAGCAGTATGTTCCAGAAGGCAAGTCCAGTAATTGTGATATAGCTGTTTATTTTTCAGGTATTAGTCTTGTTAAAGGAGCGTTTCGGTGCATGGCATAATGCAGGATCCGAGCAAAGTTTGTAAATTTGTATCCGATTATGAATCTTGGTTAGTGAGAGCAATACACTGGCTCTAGGGTGAGGTGAGGTGAAACTGGGTTTAACGTTGCGTCCACGATTATTGCACTTGTATAGCGACGTGCATGCACGTGTGTGTGGCTTGTACTAGTCCGGACTAATGCCGATTTATAGTGCCAGCTCACTGACATATCATGCCGCAGTTTAACATGATTACCCAACTTAGACACATTATACTGACTCCAAGCCGACCAGTCCTTGTTTTAGCCCCTAAATGCCGAGCCCCAGACAGGGTAACAACAAGTACTATCTTTTAGCGTCTTTTGGTACGACGCGGCCGGGGATCGAACCCGGGTGGACGCTCTACCGCTAGGCCACGGAGGCTGCCCACTGGCTCTAGGGATTAACAACGGTACTAAACGTCTTCTATGTTTGTCACTTTGGCGTTCCTTCCACATTTAACTGAGACGAGGTGATACACTTATAATACGGTTCAATCAGCTTTATAACAAACACAAAGATGTTGCGACCCGTGAAGATCCGGGTTAGAATAGGTCTTCAGCAACCCATGCTTGCCGTAACAGGCGACTATGCTTGTCGTAAAAGGCGACTAGCGGGATCGGGTGGTCAGGCTCGCCGACTTGGTTGATGCATGTCATCGATACCAATTGCGTGGATTGATGCTCTTGATATTAATCACTGGATTGTCTGGTCCAGACTCGATTATTTACAGACCGCCATCATATAGCTGGAATATTGCTGAGTGCGGCGTAAAACAACAAACCAACCAACCAACCAAAGATGTTCCTCTTGATTGAGAATATAGTACCTGCAGGATCTATTTCACACAGGTCACTAAGCACACTTACAAAAACATATAATACAACTTGAATACAAATTATGGCCATTGATTGTAAATTCATTTTAACTTGATAAGGCATTCTTTTCGGTAGTGACAAGAAACCAACCATTCAATACAACCGCGTCATGAAACCATCTCAAACCGAGATCACACAATGTCTGTTTGTGTCACACGGTGTCAGTAATTGTTCTATGATTTCTACTATTTTCTAAGATCCGGGAAAATAGTAGGAGGTAATATTAAAACTCTTTGCAATACATGAACATGCAAATAATGTGCAGTGCACAGAACTCATCATGGTAATTGTGCGATTACAGAAAGCACAAGAAAGAAAGCAAACGATAAAAGAAAACATATTTGTGTTTTGGATTAGATCAAGAAAACAGTCTCAGGTCGCCAGGAACTGCTTGTAAGAAGCTAGAACAAATGATCCTTCCAGCGAATATTACGGATAAGGAAATCCTCGTATTTGCCATAAACAAGACAAAATGGCACCTGACCTTCTTGAGGATCTTGGTCTTACGGGCCTTTTATTGCTGCATTTAGTTTTGAGGACATGAAAGTGGTTATTTTATGGCGGACTTTGGAATAAAGGATTTCTTTGGGATTGATGTGTAAATTTAGAATGAACCGTACGGAATGTTATGGAGGAAGATATCTCTGTAGTGTAACCTGTTTGCAAATCCTGGTTTAAACAGACAGGAAAAAATGAAGTTGAAACCGATACAATGTGATGAATAAATCGCATCAATAAATGGAATGACCAAATTTATAGAAATCTGTTTCTATGAAAAGTGTAATACACCGTGGTTCAAAGACTATCAGGAATAGTTCCTTATTGGTCCTGTGACAACTTCCTTCTCTGTGGTAGCCTTCTTTATCTGTCACAGACAATATTCAGTTGATACAGCTCTTTATAGAACGCTGTGTCCTGGTCATTGATGTCTCAGGGCTTCAAACACTCTACATAACAAACTTGTACATAAAGTTCTTCACATAGATGCGACTTTCCCCGACCCCCACTTTTATCAGTCTGAGTGAGGTATTTGAAATAACAGTTGTCTTGGAGACGAGGTGTTATTGGGGAACTCGTACCCACACGGCCGTTAACAGTTTGATTTAGACTTCACCAAGGCGTGCGGCGGACACACTGTAACAAAACGGTACTTTGGTGAGACCCTTATTCATTGTGTTTGGATAGCACTTTCAGTGGACAAACTTTATCATTGGACATATTTCACATTGTCGGGAAAGTAAATGCCCTTAATTCAGACATATTTGTTTACGATTACACAGACGCTTGGCCGTAATTGCAGCATCAAGTGTACAGAGTAGACGCAATTATTAGTGCTGCTATTTGTAGAAAAGATATAAATGTTGAGCTGTAGAAGGCCTACGTGCGTACTTGAATCAAGCACTTACCCTGTGTAAGCATCATAAAGTATGTGGGAGATTTCCCCGCCTCCATTTAGTCTTGCACGAAGAGAGTGAAATAACCTCACTCTAATGCCAGTTGCCACTGCAACATCACAGACCACGAAGAAAGCAGCGTGATTGAATTACGATAAAAACTTGTGAAAATTGCAGATTTCGTGTCTAATTAAACCCCTATTAATCCCAAATCAGGTGCGACTTGTTTCATAACTGGGACTTTTTTCTGTCTATGGTGCTTCGAACGTGTGTATGGCCGAAGCCTGGGGCCAGATTTTCTATCTCAATCTCAAGAAATCAATTTTAACCACTCGAGAAAATTGCATGATTACTAGTATTTTGTTGAGTAGCGACGCAGTTTGCTGTGCTGTGTCCCACTGCACTTGAGCTCCCTATGTACTGGTGGTAAGACTTTACCCCATCTGCCTGCACAGGACCTCTGCCGTGATGAATTAGTGCAAGTCAAATGCAAAATGTAATTTACAATCTAATTCGTTTCCAATTATGGGCAAACACCCTATCGACATGAAATATAGAATCGTTGAAATGCACCTGGCGTGATTTAATGCTGCGAGAATATTGAATTGTATCAAATTGTATCTTCTACACTACCGCCTGTATGCTCAGTGCCGTGCAGTGTATCTGTAGTACTGGATAACGTTGCACTGACGCGTGTACCATCGCTTGCTTTTGCCAAATTATATTACCAAGAATTTCCGGTTTTTCCCAAAATGTACGCCACATCCAATGTTTCAGAGAATCGTGACGACTTTCATTGAACTTGATATATGCTTGTGTGCATCCAATAATATAAATTTTCCAATTACGCACAG
Organism: Haliotis cracherodii; assembly: GCF_022045235.1. NCBI lineage: Eukaryota > Metazoa > Mollusca > Gastropoda > Lepetellida > Haliotidae > Haliotis > Haliotis cracherodii. Next base: position 7,914,533 of record NW_027266278.1, read on the forward strand.
AAACAAATAGCTGTTAAGGTCATTGAGAAAATGTTTTTTTATGAAGACGATTTGTTTTTGTCCTGTCTTGCCAACTGCAGTTTTATTACCAAGAAGGCTGACATTAAGATTAGATATAAAAACACGGTTTATTTCAGCTATTAATTTAAATGTGTTTTTAATGAATGTATACGTTTTTTCTTACGTACTCAGAAGATACATGCGCTTTTTAGTGCTTTACCTGACGATTCAGCCGTCAAAAAGGGAATTGAAACCGTACAGTGCAATATCTCATGTCTGAAATCTAATTACATAAAATCAACTATGCACTGAATCAGCATTTGCCCATGGACCAATTATATCAACCTGGGAAAATATGTCATCACAAGCGTTCTCATTCCTGGTAAAACGAGACTTGTTGAACACCGCCCTCGCCAACATTCCAGTTATATGCCGGCTGTTTGTAATTAATCAACTCTACCCCAGTCAATCCAGTGATTGATATCCTGGGCATCGATCCACGCCGTCCGGTTACGCTGAGACGCTATCAACCAAGTCACCGTGCCTGACCATTCCATGTTGATGTTATGTTTTTTTATGATCATGATAAAAAAGAAATACGTTATAATGTATGCTGGTATCACGCTTAACAAGGAAATTAATTTGACTAGTGCCGGAAGTGTGGATATCGTCTTGCCTGTCCACAACTTTTATATTGAGACATATATTTTGAAAATAGTGCACACTCTTAAGTAAAAACCGTACAATGACGGTGCCTGTTTCTAAATAGTGTTACCAGACATGGCAGAACACCTTTGTATATCTGTTTTAGTTTGAACCACAAAATGACATAATATTAACAGCCTAGATTCAGTTGGTTGGTTGGTTTGTTGTTTAACGCCGCACTCAGCAATATTCCAGCTATATGACGGCGGTCTGTAAATAATCGAGTCTGGACCAGACGATAAAGTGATTAATATCATGATCATCGATCCGCGCAATTGGGATCGATGACATGCATCAACCAAGTCAGCGAGCCTGACCACCCGATCCCGTTAGTCGCCTTTTACGACAAGCATAGTCGCCTGTTACGGCAAGCATGGGTTTCTGAAGATCTATTCTAACCCGGCATCTTCAAGATTCAGGATCTCATTCCATAGATTAAATGTATCATACATTACAACCATGGGAAGTTATATACACTAATCATAGAAGATGTACAAAAGACACTACGTTGCTCGATTTTTAATACAAGTTTACTCACCAAATAGTATACACTAAAAATGAATTACAAAAGATAAAAATAATTGTCAAAAACGTTCCTGTGAGAATGAACCGGAGAAAAGAAAACACCTCTTCGTTTCCTGTGTGCATGTTAAGAAGTTTTGGAAGGATCTGTCTCTGTTTATCGAGAGACACCTTGATATCAATATTATTTTCACTAACTCGTCAATACATTCATGCTCTTGCTCATATAAGCCCTTGTCCATATGTAAAGAAACATGCTTATACTACAGTATTTTATGTGCTTTCCGTCCGAGGGCATATCAGCCACACACTCATCGTGAAGTTGTACATGAAATCAAGAGGACATGTGACATCCTTCTGAAATGAATAAAACATAATAAAATCAAATATTATACACGTACGATAAAATATAGATATAAGATGACAGTTCTTCTTCTGGAATGTTTAAAACATGTAAGGTGAGATCGTGTCTGGCTCTATGGGAAAAAACATTTAATCATAAAATGGCACATGTAGAGTAAAATCTGTTTAGCCGGTTTCATGTTAGGCATCCGAGACATCTCACTGGTCGATAGAAACGTCAACATCAGGCCCACCAAAGAAAACCTACGGAGAGCAGCGAAACTATGAAATATATACACATTTTAAATGGAAATAGCCACAACAAATTATATAGAAGACCTAATATCCATACTGTTAACATCGTAATAATTAAAACACGCCACATATTTAATGGAACCAAATCAGGTAAATCACGCATACCGCAACAAACCGAGTGGCCATCCTCACATTACTTGTGAAAACCAAATATGTACTCTTCTCATGCAGTTATTGCTTATTGGTTATAACTAAAGGTTGTGTTCTAAATCGCCTATCTGGGAACAAATAAGATACCAGACTGTTTACTTGTCGATTATTGTATAGGATCCATACAAACCCCATCCGCCCCCTTCTGCAATGACACAAACCATTGGCATCTCTGCTAGACGGGTCTGTCATTCCAAGAGATACTGTGTGGGGGACAAGTCGAAGAGAATAAAGCTTATATCAGTGATTGGAGTTGTGGCAACCTAACGTATAGTACACGACACCATTAATACCGATATTTACCAAAGGAGACAATTTCACTGGAAATAATTACAGCCGGATTCATGGAGTTTCACATCATGAAACCTCGCATAAGCATAATTTGGATATTTGCTCTTGGTGTTTTGATGAGCCGTTAGTTATTCTGCTTGTTTAGTTTTTATTATTTTTGGCATTAAAACAAACTAATCGGATTGGTTTTGTTTTGCCCTCTGGGGATAATGGGTGTTCCGGGTCGAATGTCGATTCACATAAAGACATTATATTAGTTTATGAGCAGAATTTATCATATCATTAATGATACTAGAGGCCTGCGAAGATTCGGGTTAGAAAAGGTCTTCTGCAACCCATGCTTGCCGTAAAAGGCGACTATGCTTGTCGCAAGAGGCGACTTACGGGATAGAGTAGTCAGGCTCGCTGACTCGGTTGATGCATGTCATTGTATCCCAATTGCGTGGAGCGATGCTCTTGATATCAGTCACTGGATTGTCTGGTACCGACTCGATTATTTACAGACCACCGTCATATAGCTAAAATATTGCTGAGTGCGGTGTTAAACAAAAAAGAACAAACAAACAAACAATAACACTAGATATTTCTTTTTGGCCAAGAAGTGTAACGTAAGCTTCAGGAAGATCAACGATCTGATATCGTTCAAAAACAATCAAATACACAATTCCATTCCACTAATTTACCTACCTGCACAAGAAATAAAGGAGACAAGTGAGATCGCCTCATCTGTTTCATATTTAGATATGTGCATAAAGATTCAGAGTGACAAAGCACTCTCCACAAGACTGCATGACAAGAATGACTTCAACTTTCGAATAGTCAACTTTCCCTTCATGTCGAGCAATGTTCCACAAGCTCCAGCCTTTGGTATCTAAATTTCACATTTCAGATACAATCGAGCATGCTCTTTCTACCAAGATGTCAAAGAGTGCTCTGCGACTCTTGCTCAGAAGTTGTTTGATCAAGGTTACAATATTCAAGGCCTCGGTAAAGATTTCAGAACATTTTATGGTAAACTGGTGGGTAACATTTCCAAATTTAACGCATCAGTGACAAAAAATATGTTCGATGCAAATGCTGATTTTTGACCTGTACCGAATGTTAGCGAGGTTTTTCAGGTGAATAATTGACTTGCCTTTGCATGTGTGTTTGACGGAAGCCTCCGATGGGGCATACACGCACACCTATTCGCGAACACCAGGTATCATCACTATTTGATAGTGCTTCATAAACACATGCTCATGATATACTCAGAATCGTACTATGGAATTCTATTGAATATGGAAAGGGTTTTGTAGCCTTATAATGACAGTGAGTGAGTATGTCTTTACGCCGCGTTTAGCAATATTCCATCTTATATGTTCCCATGTTCTTGCAGGTGAATAATTGACTTGCCTCTGCATGTGTTTTTGACGGGTATCACTCGTTATTCAGGATACTCTCATCTTTTCGAGAACACCTGGTGTCATCACTATCTGATATTGATTCATAAACACCTGCTCATTATACAGTCGGAATCGTACAATTAACTATATTTTTAGCAGAGAGTTTTATAACTATGGGAATGGTTTTGCCGCTATTGTTTATTTGAATATACACATTCGTGTCTAGGCTCGGTGTTTTTACAGCCAGACATTCAATTTAGATGCGTCATCACCATGTATCATTTGTTCATAAAATGTGTTATGAAATTAAACATTTTCACGTGTACAAACACAAAATATCCATTCAATGACTCACGTACTCCTGACCCGTGCCAGGAATTGATCTTCAGGACCATGCCTGGAGTAAAAGGCGACTATCGGGTTCGGATTGTCAGGCTCGGTGACTTGGTTGATGCATGTTATCTTATTCCATTTGCGTAGATCGACGTTCATAATGGTAATCACTGGAGTGTCTGACCCAGACTCGATTATTTACAGACCGCCGCCGTGCGTTCAACAACACACAGCAAACAACCAAACAAACATACTCATATTTAGTGTACACATTGATGACTACTAGGCCAGCTTTCATTATTACTAGTAATACAACTAATGGCTCAAACAGTTTCACTGACATACTGGTAACATATTTACCCTGACAATGTACATCAATGTGCATTCCTAGCCCATGTGGACAACACGTTTATCGCCTGCAACGGCTATCTGATTTAGATCCTTGACACATACAGCTTTCCTCTAATGTAAGAGGAACAAAGCTATTTGTTCAGTTAATTTAAAGGATCGACTCAAACTCCGAGCTTTAGGGGTTGTGTCCCAATTTGCTTTTACTGGTGAGGCATGGCTTGGGCAATGAGACCTGTCCAATGTAATTGGAGCGTGGGTTAAATTGCTCAGATTTGCTTCATTCATTTGCAAATATGGAGATCGATGCCTATACAAGAGCACCATAATGGACTTATGTCGACTAACCTATCCACACGTGTTTTTATAACATGGTTACGGAAAAATCGATATGGTGTTATCGAGTATCTAAAGGAAAATATTTTGAGAACTCGATTACTCCGGGTGAATTGCTAAGAATGAACCTTCAAAGGAAACATTTAAACTCAGCACTGCAATGACGTTTAGATATGCACTATGACTATAGAGACAAGGTGAGGTGAGGTGAAATGGGGTTTAACGTCGCGTCCAAGATTATTGCACTTATATAGCGACGTGCATGTACGTGTATGTGTGTGTGGATGCTTGTACTAGTCCGGACTGATGCCGAGTTATAGTGCTAGCTCACTGAGATACCATGCCGCAGTTTAACTTGAATACCCCTCTCAGACACAGTATACTGACTCCGAGCCGACCAGTCCTTGTTTTAGCCCCTAATGTCGAGCGCCAGACAGGGTAACAACAAGTACCATCGTTTAACGTCTTTTGGGGATCGAACCCCGGACCTTCTGCTCTCCGGGCGGACGCTCTACCACTAGACCACTGAGGCGGTCTATATAAACAACTTATGTAGCATGACTTTTTGTCTTTGGTGACCAAGGAAATTAACCCATGATGTTAGTGAAATCATTTCTTTTCTGTTGCAACAGTACAATAAGAGTTGTATAACATAAATGTTCGACTCCTGTCCAGTCGAAAACCTAGTGTAATATTAATCCACAATGAAGCTACAATATATACTTGAAACGTTGAAGTACATGTTTCGAGTGATATTGTTGTTGGAATGGGAGTAACACACTAGTTTTCCTGACAACCTGCATGTTAAAACCTCACAAGGCTGATATTGGTAACATTACCGTTGAAATGTGATCAATGCAACGCTGAACATACACTATTTATATTCTATTTGTATATTACTTAGTTCCAGTACATTGTAAAAACTATTTGCACAAATGAAAAAACACAATTTCTTCATTTAGTATCATGTGCAAGCAGCGTGATTGTTTTTTTTATTGTCCTGGTGTTCAAAGGTTTTTATAGATACGTCTTAAGCTTTTACGTTATACTGGAGACCACACGGTGTAACAACCATTACTCAAAATAAATAAATAAATAAATGATTTTTAATAGTGTAAACTGTCCATCGTGTAACTTACACAAATATAAAGTACTTTCTGAAGATGCATCATCAGCCATGAGTGATATTATACAACAAACATTTCAGCAATCGCTTCAGTAATCAAATAAAAAAAAAAATTCCAGGTGTATTGTGGAGTTTACGTCAACTATTGACCTCCCGGCGTTGATGCTTATATCGCAGATTGGGGCTGTCGTCATGTTTATGAAACATCCACCAACACTGAAATCAGTTATTATGCGTGATTAGGCATTTGCAATCTGTATAATAGACGTGTCAGTTATAATTGATCATTTTGTAGACCCAGATTATTTGTTTTCTAAACATCGGGGGGCACGGGGGGCCCAGTCGTCTAAGGCGCCGCAATTCCCTGTGCAGAGTGGCGGCCCTTGGACACGCCAGAAACCTATGATTATGGGTTCGAATCCCGGTTCGCCCCGATTGTTTCTAGGTTTGTCAGCACCATACCCGTGCTCGTGGGTTTCACCGAAGTGGTAAACGTCTGAGTCCTGCATCACTTCGGGCTTTCCTCCCACATGAAGCTGACACGCCGTTATATAACTGGAATACTGTTAAAAGCGGCGTTAAACCCAACTCACTCACTCTCTAAACATCGTAAATATTTCTTTATTTTGATAAGCAAAACATAATGGTGTTTTTTTTTCAACCACGACTGTAACCTGAAATGAATACTAGTATATGTTGCTGACTCTTAAGAGTTGATATCCCAAGTTGAAACGCAGATGTTAAGCAAGAAAATCGGTTCGTACAGAACTAAATCATGAAATCAATCAATAATCCCAGACGATCAATGAATAATTAACACATTATTTTGAATGACACATGATTAGGTTTACAACGTGAGGGTCAGTCATATGACAGTAGCGATAAATAGCCGGCCCTATAATAAGTCAGTACTCGAACGTACAGCATTAAGTCACTGTTGATTGTCTTGCTGTTCTTGAATCCCCGGAAAAGGCCCTGGAAGCTGGCAAGAAGTTGGTGTTCCCAGATAGGTACTTCGTCGTCCCTGGGCAAGTACATAAGACGCAAGTCAGGTCGTAGAAGGCCTCTAATCGCACTCATCGCGCTGCTATTTAGGTTATCCTTCTAGAAACGATCTGCTCTCGAAACTTCTCAAACGATGTCTCTCCCAGTGTCATCAACAACAAGAAAGCAACCACAACCGCTAGGGAAGGTATCTCTAAATTACAAACAGCGAAGGTTACTACCAAAGCTCAATGATGTACGAGCGCCTCATTTATTTGCTCCCACTTACAATGTTCTACTGTCACAAAACACGACTCGTCGTGACAATAATGTGTTTCCATAGGTACAGAATATCTTCAGTTTTTTCAATGTTTTATCGATTGCTTATCAGCAGAGACATTCCTTGATAATGATTATCCTCAGCCTAATATCTGAACTATTGTCCCTAAACCAGAATAGGTTATCAACATTAGGTCTATATTGTTTTCCTAGCATTAGGAAACTGATTTAGGTACATTCCCGCTATGTCTCCTGTGATCTTGTTTCTACTGGCCAGAGGGACGCCTGAAGGTAACTTGCAGGCGGGTATCAATGCACCCTAAAAAGTAGTTTGAGTGGACAAGTGAGTGGGTATGGTTTTACGCCGCTTTAAGCAATATCACGACAGGGGACACCACAAATGGGCTTCAAACATTGTACCCATGTCAGTAATCGAACCCGGGTCTTCTGCGTGACGAGCGAACGCTTTAACCACGAGGCTACCCGACTGCCCCATTGAGTGGACAAAATCAAATGGGGTTAAGTGAGATACCCATGCTTGTTATATCGCGAATATTATTAGTGGATTAATCGAATTCAGAAGACACAAACATACATCTAGAATCTGATGCATCATTTCGTAAGGCGACGATTCAATGGGAATCTACTTAACACGGGTCGACTGTTTTAAGAAACAGAGTGAATGAGTATGGTTTTACGCCTCTTTTAACATTATTCCAGCAATAGCACGGGGCAGAAATAAGCTTCAGACATTGTGGGGAACCGAACCCGGGTCTTCGGCGTGACGAGCGTGACGACCACCTCCAGATCTGACTGAACAAAGGACTGCTGTGCCACACATTGCTGGATTTTTGTTTGCCACCTGGATGATTGTCTATAAACGTGTGTGGTGTCTTAGGAATGCCACGAATCATATTGGTATCCTTTGTCAAGTCTGATTTGCAGACGTTTCTGGGAGATGTCAGTCAATGGTTAGTTTTGTTGTTTATTCAGTGTGAAGGACAGCAACATGCATGCATGAGTTGCACAAAATGATATTGTCAACTTTAGTTCAATATCAATCATACTTGTGAAATTGAACACATCGTATTTGCACATATTTGAATCACACCACAGTTACTTAATTACCCGGAAACATACAGATAATATAAAGATGAGGAAACTAACTATTAGCATCCTGGGGTTTTATCATCTGTCATTCAGCTAAACTGTTAATGACATCAGATGCAAGGGAAGAGTTTGATTTATTGACCATCAACTAAAACAACTATAGCCAGATATACGATATGATATCGATAAATCCTATCCAATAACGTTCACTAAAGATGCGACTGTGTCGCCTTTGTAATGGCTACAGGGTCCTTTGTGCTAGTCAATATCCTAAAGAAAGACGAGCTCTTATATTCGACACAAATAACTCAGTCAGACACTGTAAATCATTTTAACAACCCTTCAAGTTCATCATATCTGATTAATGCTTATTACATCCTTTCCTACGGATTGATTTTGTAGTCAATATCTCGATGTGGGGTACACCACCATGAATCTTAAAAATATCAGCATCTGAGAAAACAAAGAGCCCCATGACATGACAGAGAGTGGTTTCCATTGTCATAATGTCACGCCATGGATGAAATATATGATACATGTGATCATCAATCTGGAAAGGATTGAAAAATTATCGTACTTCATCTTGAATGTTTAAGACTTTTCACGTACTTTCGTGCCTGGCGCCATGGGGAACATTTATTTAGTTCCAAACTATTTACTCATAGACTTCAGACAAGCTGGCCGTCATGCAGTGTTGTGTGATGGTTCCTAGGTGGATAGTGCTAAAAGTGAACTTTTGTAATAACAAGAAAGTATGTCTAACTTAGAACATGTTTCATTCATAGAATTGATCTGTTCTGCTGTTAGCTTCATCGATATTAGGAACTGGGAGGCAAAGGCGACCAGCCAAACTAAATCTAAAGCAGGAAGCGTCATGTCTCGCGACTTCAATCCGTGTCATGTGTTTTATGGTCAAGACACAAATAACCTTTCTGAATTATTAGGGAATATTTATTGAAGTAGACAATGACAACATTGTACCATAACCAGTTACACTGAAGCAAAGGTACGATGTTACTAAAGAAACTGTTAGCAGCCATTTAACGTGTGATGCAAAGCTGGCTTTTATCAGTTATGACACCTGCAGTATAAGCGCTGAATGGGATATATGTTCAGAAAACTGTTATGTTCAAACGCCTTGTAATCTACTTTATGGAGTGTTATAATTGGTCATTTTTAATAAAACGGTGATTTGTTTCATGTAGTGGTTATAACTTGTTACTTGTCATAAACAATTCTTATCAAATTATACTGACTCAAATTAAAAACTTCACATTTTAAAAGTAATCCCATATATGATATACAACGGACAAATGTATCAGAGAAGGTAATTTTTAATCATTAATGTCCAAAGAAGGATTTTAATTCACGATGGTAACCATAATTTGTTCCAAGCACCTACGGCATTCGGTAATAACATCAACAGTTTAAATCATAAGTCCCAAGCACAAGAATCTGATGGCACATAAGTTCAGTAGCGTGTATGGCCACCATGTGCGTTGACACCTGCCACACAACGCCTCCGCATGGACCTTGTGATGCTTGTGAACACATGATTGGGAAGACGACGGCATTGTTGCTGCAAAATGGTGCCAAGATCTTGCAAATTCTGTGGTTGGTTCTGGAGAGTGTGCAGACTTCTGCCAAGGGCATCCCAGAGGTGTTCGATGGGATTGAGGTCGGGAGACCTTGACGGCCAGTCCATGACGTTGACTCCCGCATTCTGAAGGAAATTCCTTGTCAAAATTGCTGTGTGGGGTCTGGCATTGTCGTGTTGGGAGATCAAACCGGGTCCATGTGCTTCCATAAAAGGCAGAAGTTTTGGTGCCAGTACCTGGTCGCGGTAAGCAGCAGCGTTGAGGTTGCTACGGATGACAAGAAGCCTGGAACATGCATTGCCACAGAGAGCACCCCACACCATGACAATCCCGCCTCGAAATCTGTCAACTTCCTGTACACAACACTGGGCGTAACGTTCATGACGGCGCTTCCACACCCTTGCCCTACCATCAGCAAATCGAAGATTAAATCGGGATTCATCACTGAAGACGACTTGATTCCAATTCCTCTGAGTCCATCGTAAGTGTCGCTGTGCCCACAATTGACGTTGACTTCTGTGTAATTGAGTCAGAATCGGCCCGCAGTATGGCCATCGTGCTTAAAAGTTGAGCAGTTCTCCTACGGTTTCGAACTGTTTGTGCACTCAGTCTACCCCTAAACAGTTCATTTCTGGTTATTGTAGCCGTCAAAAATCGGTTACGGAGGTGACGTAAGACAATCTGACGATCCTCTGCATGTGACGTCACACGTGGTCGACCTGGCCGAGGGCGATCAATGATGGTACCCGTTTGCTGTAGACGCGTCTGTAAATCATAAACAGTCCGTCGACTACAACCCATCGTCCTTGCGACTTCAGCTACGGACGTTCCCGTTTGCAATATGCCAATGGCACGTTCACGTTGCTCATTTGAAAGGCGTCGGATGACAAATAGCCATAAAGACTTTTGTTTTCTTGTATTTTTCTTTATTTGTTAATGACTGCTAACACGTATGGTTGAAAACACGTGTGGTATTATGGCCACGTGACCAGTTGCACGTGCAAAACCACTTTTGATTTTGATCGATTCACCTGCACAAAAACGGGTGTTATCTGAAGACAATACGTGGCCATTACTGTTTAAATTCACAATAAGGGCCCACAATGATAACTGGTCAAAATGTTAAAATTTTAGGACTGAAGTTTTTAATTTGGTTCAGTATATTTTATTTATTGATTGGTCACTTCCTTTCTGGTTTGGAGAATTGTTTTGCTGGCGAACTTTTAAATTGATTGCTACACTCTGGAACTTACATTTTCCACTATGGTCTTTTTTTGCACAGGGGTACTGTACTGAAGCTTTGAGCTACGTTACCGATTGGGCCGGTCATGCTAACTTGAAGTAGCGTAAAATTATTGTCCCCCTAAGAGGGTATGTAAGTCCCATATCATTCAAAGTATTTTTCTGCATGCCAGGTTTTTTAACGTAGAATATTCGTCATGTTAATCTTTGACTTAATTGGTACACTATCGCCAGTGACCAAAGGGATGATATAAATCCTGCCGGGGTCCATGCAGGAAGCAAAGGCACTGTAAGTCCCCCCATGGTCCCTAGTATGGTGATCTCCCTTTAGTTACTGACGATCTCTAGCCCATTTTCCAATTGTGTTCTTCACTAATACTTATGACTTTTATATATGTTCAACTCGTTTTAAAAAGACTCTGTGATATTCTATTTATTGTACTGTCCATCGTTTGACAGCTTTTTATATTGTATAAATATATGTATTATTAATATACCTATCGTCACGATATGGCTGAAATACTGCTGATGTGACGTTAAATCACTCACTCACTCACCTTTTCGCGAACACATGGTGTCAACATTGATAATCAGTGATCCGTTGATATTATCTTCGCCAATATTTTGCCTTTCGCGCCCAACTGAATCTGTGTTTGTGATTAACTGAGACAAGGTATTCTTCTTGTCCTGGTTTTGTTTGTAGATATTTATGAAGAAACGGGGAACATCCATCAAGTTTACATTTGTTTCAGCCATACAAGATTTTATGTTTCAGGTCTTATCTTTCACGCCGTTGCAGTTCGGAGTGTAAGTATTTACTTGATAGGATATATATAACCAACGCCCCAATTCAGTCGACTGGTCTTCTAGCCCGATCTATGCTCTGCCTGTAAATGCAAATTTAGACCCAACATCTGACTCCAAAAGCTTTGTTTTTGAGTCGATCTTTTAATTTACAGAACTCTGTTCCTCACACAGAGGAAAAACGTCAGTAAGCTTTCGTCAATGAGCTCATAATTTGCTCTTGGGAAAGTTTGTCAAATTCGTAAAGTAATATAAGGAAAACTGCTACCCTGTACATCCTAGAAGGTGGCACCACCTTAATGAAAAGCAGTTTTAAGGATAAATGTGATCTTCAGGGTGAACACATGATGCTACGGTGATGACCCTCCACATCGAACGGATGGCTGTAAGTAATTAGAGCCTTGCTACTTGTGAATACAACGCATATAAGCCGGATACAAATGTTCATATTGGACTCCAGTTTTTTACAACTATAAATAAATATTCTGTGACTATACTTATGTTTAGTGCATTGTAAAAGGGTCATTTACTCAAATGAAATACGATGTAACGAAAAAGATTTGTGTCTTTTTACCAATTTGTGTTCTTCATTCAGTATCATGTTCAGACAGAATGGCATTCTTCAGTTGCTTTAATATTTAGATGCTTTCCTTGCCATGTTACCGTACATTATTTGTAAGAGCCATATGCATACATATAATGTTCCCATAACTCTGAATGAATAATGAGTGTATGATATGCTTTGTTTGTTTGTTTGTTGTTTAACGCCGCACGCAGCAATATTCCAGCTTTATGACCGTCGTCTGTAAATAATCGAGTCTGGACCAGCCAATCCAGTGATTGACATCATTAATCCACGCAATTGGGATCGATGACATGAATCACCCAAGTCAGCGAGCCTGTCCAGCCGATCCCGTTAGTCGCTTTTACCGACAATTATAGTCACCTTTTACGGCAAGCATAAGTTGCTGAAGACCTATTCCACCCCGGATCTTCACAGGTGGTGTATGATATGCATTGCTTTTGAACGGGCACCTTATTCATCATGCGAACATAAGCCAAATAGTACTTACTGAAGACGAGTCATCTGTCCTAATTGATATTATGTAATAATTGTTATTGACTGAAAAAACATTTTTGTATTAAATATTAATGATGCACAAATAATGTCAATCAATTCGTATTAATGTCAGCTTATACGTTTACGAAATATTTAAAAAAACATTTAGTCGGTGTTTTGTTACTTCAGTGTTCTGTGATGGAGATTATATGAGTACATTTGTTTCATTAAATCCTTTCTGCAGGGATTTCAACACGGGTTATAGTCATGACAAATGTTGTTTGATTAGGTTGCAGCTTTGAAGGTTTAATAAGGTCCTAAAAAGGTTTATAGTAGACATGTGGAGGACAGAATATGTCCCGCACAATTCACTATTTTGGCTTATATTATTTGATCATGTGTACTTGCAGTTGTAAAATGACATGCCTTTGCATGTATTTTGTGACTGATGCTACTTGTGGATCAGCATAAGGTCAACGTTTCGCGAACACCTGGTAGCATCACTATTTGATAGTGATTCATAAGTACGTGTTAATGATATAGAGGGAATCGTACAAAATCGGAACCCTATGAATTTGGAAATTGTTGTGTCGCTTTTATTATGGTAGTGTTTATCATACCTCGCTGATACACTACAAAACGACGATGTCGATTGCTGTAAGCTAGGCAGCGACCACAGATGACAACAGCATTGTATTTCCGTTATCAGATGAAACACAATAAATGTGACGGCACCTTCAACACTGTCAAACAAAAATGCAATGCTGTGGTTTGATATCTGTTTTCAAAGATGTGTTAACCACTTTGAATGTGATCCTGGGTGGTTCACTGAACCACTTCGTGAAGGACGGTTTTCATATAGCTCTTACAATTCCAATCGATGAAATGAGTGTGAGTAAGTATGGTTTTACGCCTCCAGCAGTAGTCCAGGAATATGACGGCGGGGAACATCAGAACATCAGTGTGCCGAGCGAACACTTTAACCACTAGGCTACCCAACCGCCCCCAATGAAATGAAATGGTGTCGATTAAAACAGATCCGAAGCTAGTTTACTGAAACGAACAAATTCAATTCTGTCTCTGATCTCTAGAACCTTATTCAACGTATGTGAAGACGGGTTACTAACAACAGAACACTGACTTTAAAATCAGCAATTTTGTTTACTTGTCATATCTCTTCAGTATATCAACGTATTACCGTCATACTGGTGTTCCGTAAAATATGGCTAAACACTGGTGACATGAGGATACTTATTTGTGTAGAACTTACAATGTTCATTGCAGTGAGATTCTTGTCTTATATTCAGGAACCGTTTTGTTACCAACATGTTTATACACCCAGCCCAATTCTGTGTTCATTATTTATACCATGTTTAAACATGTCATTATGCGTATACATTCATATGCAAGTTTGTTAAAGTCAATGTGTAAAATGACTGAAATGTTTACTTTGGCAATTTACAGAGAGAGAGAGAGAGAGAGAGAGAGAGAGAGAGAGAGAGAGAGAGGGGGGGGGGGGGGGGGGGCAGGCAGAGAGGGAGAGAGAGACAGGGAGAGAGGGATAGCAAAAGAGAGATCATTCTCATACACTTAGTCAGTATTCACCTGCTGAAGGGTCCAGAAGTAGCTCTGTAACGCCGTTATAAAGAATAAATAGAGGATATTTCCTGTGTCGAGTGAAATATCATGTTTCCCCCGTCACTCGGTGAGAGAAACATGATATTTCACTCGACACATGAAATATCCTATTTATTATATACTTTTGGTGTAGTTGTCTGCAGGAAAATTAAATTATTTCATTACAAATGTAAAACCTTCAAGCGTAAATTCTCCCTACATAACACACATGGGCGGTTTTCCACCCCCTGTAAGTACGACTGAAAATGTAGTTCCGTCTTTGTTAAATCTTAAAAAATATAAATAAAAGTAACCCAAAATATTTGATGTCACTAAAATTCTTTAGTATACATTTGGATATGATTATATACAAAATCAACTTCATCAAAAAATAAATTTCAAATCAATGAGACGGTTGTTCGAAGCGAAAGAATACACGCAATTCAAGTAAACAAATTGGCGCTGTGCGAAACGTAAAGTATCGACTGACAAATCAGAAGAGAAATTCACATTTGTATATGCAGTTAGACATCAACTCGTTCCAGCCAAAGGAATGATGTTTTATGTTGGCGTGAATCATGATAGAAAAACCAGAATGGCCCCAAGACAATATAGACAGTATATGTTTTCTGACAGTTGTTATGAAATCCCACATATTCACTAAAGAAAAAGTTTCAACAAACAGCTACGTTACCTTCTGAAAGAAAACACCAAGTAACACTAGCAATATCTACGTTTTCAACTGCCATGATATATAAGGCACAAACGTGCGTATTCTATTCTCTTCTAACTAAAAACACATTCTTTATCAACTGAACTAATACAACACGTGCTAAATGCTGCGCATTCCAAAGATAGAAATATCTCACCAGACAAAAAATGACAACTCTTGTCTTTCATGTTGAACACAGCAGAGTGCATATTGAAACACCACTGCAATGCTGAGTGTAAATATTTCTTTAGAAGGATAATTCTCAGCATTTCTTCAAGAGTAATCGACCTCTCAAAATAATTTTCTTCAGAAACTCGATAAAACGATATTGATTTTTCAATAGCCATGTGATAAAAACACTCGGAGATAAGTTGGTCGACATAAATCCATAAGGTTGCGATTGTATAAGAATCGATTTTTGATATCTGTAAATGAATAGAGCAAATCTGAACAATTTAACCCACGCTCCAATTACATTTAACAGGTCTCATGACCCGATCCATGCCGCGCCAGTAAAAGCAAAGGACACACTCGTTGTGTCCTGGAGCACGGATTGTGAGTCGATCCTTTGGTTTACTGAACAAATATGTCTGTTCCTCTCACATTAGAGCAAATCTGAATGTGTCAATGATCCAACTGTTGCAGACTATGATCCTGATGTTCAGATAGAATAATTATAACTTTATTTCTGGTTGCCAGGGTAAATATCTCACTATGCCAATACAATCTGTTGGGATCTGTAGTTGCATGGCTAATGAGTGTTTTCGTGTATTTCAGATTAACTGTCGATGAACCAAAATGTGTTTGTGATCAGTAAGGATGAGTGAGTGAGTGAGTTGGGTTAAACGCCGCTTTTAACGTTATTCCAGTTATATCACGGCGTGTCAGCTTAATGTGGGAGGAAAGCCCGAAGTGATGCAGGTTTCAGACGTTTACGACTTCGGTGAAACCCTAGAAACATAATTGGGGCGAACCGGGATTCGAACCCACAATCAAAGGTTTCTTGGACGCAACTCTGCACTGCGAATCGCGGCGCCTTAGACGACTGGGCCACCGTGCCCCCCTCAATATGGATGAATGTACGTCGATTAGCTAATACTTTTCTGTTTGTCCTCGAGCATGATCAAGCCTTTGCAGAGCATGTCACCAGTTTCTTAGTATAAGAACTTGGTATAAATGACATGTCAATTTGTGCCTGATCATGATGTAAGGTCAGTGTGTCAACTGTCTTATGTATATGCCCAAATAATGCATCAGTAATATAAGCATTTGGCTTGAATCTTAAACTTGAATACATGTTCATTTCTCTTTTGTAATGGATATTTTAGCTCCATAAAATCAGTATAAAGAGAGATATATTGCCGGGTGCAGCACATGTGCCACCACCGTCCTGTCTCAAAGATTAATCGTAATCCTTAATACAACCAAGGGAGGATTTGTATATGCACTTAAATTATTTGAGACAAATGGAATTGATAGTATGTGGTTTTGTCGCTGTTATTTCATAAAAAACGGATCATTGCAATTCAAATGTTAAAACTGTATTTGTTATTTCTAAAGTATTTTTAATGTATCGTGTTCAGTCATGCTGATGTTGCCCTGGGGTAGAAAGGATTTCTGTTAATAGATTTTCAAGGCTATAAACTTGGATTCTCTATTTCTGTGGCATTTAATTTCTTTCCAGAAATGACCAACATCTGCGATATCTAATATTTCCGTAATTTTAATACATTGAGTTCTAGTCTCGTCTCAAATAGCTCATTCGTTCCATACTATGTAACATTTTACGACCTGTATCGGAAATGAGCTCATTTTGACTGATGATGAAATACATCCTTACCCACCACTTAAGAAATTGGCCAATTAAATATTTTATCAGATCAGCGTAAAGTTGTAAAGCACTGTAACTGGGTCTATAGGTGTATATGGGGCGGTCGGATAGCCTGGTGGTAAAGCGTTCGCTCGTCACGCAGAAGCCCCGGGCTCGATTCCCGACATGGGTACTATGTGTGAAGCCCATTTCTTGTGTTCCTGATATTGCTGGAATATTGCTAAAAGCATACTCACATACTCCCTATAGGTGTATGTAAATGTTAAACAACCAATTCAGTTTTTTTAAATAAAAATGGCTTGAGAGACATATCCAATAAAAAACTCACAAGAGGCCAATTTTCCCGTAGCATTTCTGAAATCGTATCATCATCCAGTCATCCCATGTAGTTAGTTGAAAGCAATAGACTCGAAAACTTTCTACCATTGTTTAAATTTCAAGACTTCTATTCAATTCTATACACTCACACAGTCCTGTTGGACGTGTAGAACGTCGATAAAAAGCTTGGCAATATATGTTGTGCTATTTAGGAGATAAACATACTGTGTTTTCAATGTAGAGCTAGGTTACCTGTAGATTTAACCGAGCTAAATTGAATTTGGAACCGAACGCGCAGCGTGAGGTTTCAAATGTTAAATTTAGCGCGGTTAAATCTACAGGTAACCTAGCTCTACATTGAAAACACAGTATGTTTATCTCCATTCTACCATGACTAAATAAAACGCGAACTCTTTGGTGTCAGCAAATATACTGAGTGAAGCGGCATGGGTTGAGTTCAGTGTTTTGAGTTGATTCTCGATCTGAATTACGGAATCACCGAACAAAATAAGGTGCTGTATATACTTAAGCAGTTTGTTTACACCGTAATACTTCACTCGAACATATGACAGGCATTGAAAACATATAAGCACGGCAACTTGGTAAGCTAACATGAGGTGGGCACCCTAAAGAAAACAAAGCAAGCTTTGCAAGGCTTTCGCTCTACATCGCACGTCACCATTATGACGTCATATCGCTCATTGTGACGCAAAAGATATGACGTCACAGTCGTATATAGAAAAGCGCCAAAATTCCAAGCTCTCTGTTGTCTCCAAAACGTAAATACATTCCCTTTGTTGATTTCTGTCGTGTTTTTCTGCACGAAATGTATTGCCACACATCCTTTGAATATTGTAGTGACCTCATCTTTGCATTTTGTAACCTGGAATTGTATATATAATTATTTAAATATGCCTACCGAAAATGACTGAAAATAGTACTTTTCTATGAATATTAGCTTCCGCGGTGATGCGGCCGTCAAACCAGCTGTTTCAATCAGAGGGGGTTTATTGTGATTTAATAGCCTCTGATTGACCAATCAGAATCGAGTAAATTCCAAATTCATGGTAGAATAAGTTATGAAGTGTGGCTAAAAATGTTAATGATATTTTTTGCAAAAAAATACAAAAGTGTGCCCACAATGCAAACCAAAAGAAGCGGAACAATTTAATAACGCCAGCCTTCACGTTCAAACACTAATGCTGAAAAGTGTGGGACAATTTTGAAATTTGATTATCAGCATTAAGTCAACCTAATGTTGGCCCACTTGTTTAGACCTGCAACCATCATTATTAAATAATGTGCATCAACGAGTATTTAATTTCATTGACAGGAACCGTTTTTAAGTTGCTGCAAGATGCGGATGTAACGATGGAAATTAAATATATCAAAACATTTTAAGAATACTCTTTACCTTAGAGATTAGATGACGAATTACTACTTTGAACAACGACAATGCGCATCGTGATTGACCATATTTTTGTAAATATGAAAGCATCGTGATAGTTTCAGCTTCTAATTAGAGTGGCCTCCCTTTACAGATATAAACCACCGATAATGCAGCTTTGCCAGTCTTACCGACGCTATTATTTCACTCAAAAATATGGGGTTACAGGAATTATGATCAATTAGAAAACGATCATTTATTAGCACGTAGTAGGAAATATAAATTGTCAATGCAAGAGGATAACCAAACTAGATATTCTGCCGAAATTGAATCCACTTTGCGCAAAGGGCAAATGGCTGTGGAAATTATATTAATGGATCACTAATGACACACCAGGGTAAGCAAAAAGTCGGTTCCCATTATCTACGGGGAACGCTGCCATTGGTAATAATACATTCAATGCACAAATTCGTATCATGAAATAGCAGTTGAAACTGATAGGAATGAACGTAGGTCAAACCCTAAAAGAATTTTGTTGCCTGGATGACATCTGTTTATATCAGTCTGTTTGGGCAAGGTGACATTTATGTGATTATTCCAAATCTCATTTACAAAAGTGTTCTGTCAGAACTGGATGTCAAATATTGATTTTTTTTTTTGATACAACAGTTTTTACCTTATATTTAAAATATGTGTGCGTACTATTTTTTATCAATAGTAACGACAAAACCCTTTCCATATTCATTAAAAAAATCTCTTCTAAAGGCCGATTTGATTGTACGACTCCGACTATCGCATGCGATTATGAATCACAATGAAAAAGTTGTTCGCAAAAAGTTGTGCGTATCCTGCACCCGATGGAACCGTCACAAACACATGCAACGACAAGTCAATTGTTAACCTTCAAAACACGGAAACATATGGTACAAGTAAAAATATGGAATTGCATCGAATATCATTTTTGTCACGGATGCTCAAATAGGGAAATGTCCTCCACGTGTTTACCATAAAACGTTTTGAAAGCTTAACTGTGTTTTACTCAAGATAGGAATAGCTATTTTACTTCTACAGAGTAAAAGTACACCTTTGTCATGTTTGGAATATATCAGCTGAAGAGCAATATCATGTTGTATTTACTTGCAAATGTTATAATGAACTGAGGAAAACATATTTACCAGAATTGTATTGTAAATTCATATTGTAACTTTAGGAAACAAAGATTACCAAGACATGCAAATGCTGAGAGTAAGGTTAGTTATTTAGCAGAACCAGAGGGACTATTCTTGATGAAAAAAACAGATTTAAGAGAAAATAGATAAAGACTATTTCGTCACTACTTTGACGACAATGTACATGTACGTCCTCAGTTCCTCACCTGTAATAGAATATTAACTCGACTGATGATGTTGAAGAGCGGATCCAGCATTTTTTTAAAGGGAGGGGTCCAAAATATCAAAGCCATCTCAGATAATGTTAATGCCTACAACATATTACATTTGGTTTTCAAAAGGGATGGGTGCTGGGGGCGCGGGTGTCTTCTGGTCACGTTAAATCGAAGACGGTTAAACGTTCAAGAATGTTTCATTGGTCAAATCGTTATAATGTCAGAATTCAATTTGGTGAAACAATGTTTTAAAATAAAGGGTATTTTGTTTGGAGTTATAGGTCTTTCGCTCATATGTCGAACAAACCTCTTCATCTTGTACTGTGTGATATGACCGTTCAGGACAAAATGTACCCAACACCAGAGACGTGGAAAACGGGTTGTCTCATGATCACTGTCATATTTACGGTTGTCCATTGTTGGACATAGAGAGGCTATGGCACTACCTGGCTCATACCTAAAGATGGTCGCCTTTTACGGCAAGCATGGGTAGCTGAAGACCTGTTCTACCCCGGATCTTCACGGGTCCATACACAAAGAAGTGGGTATTTTAATATATAAAGATATATATCTATCTATGTTATAATAAGCTCTAACCAGTACGGAATATATATATTTATGTTATAGTGAGTGAGTGAGTTGGGTTTAACACCGCTTTTAACAGTATTCCAGGTATATCACGGCGTGTCAGCTGAATGTGGGAGGAAAGCCCGAAGTGATGTAGGTCTCAGACGTTTACGACTTCGGTGAAACCCACGAACACGCGTATGGTGCTGATAAACCTAGAAACATAATCGGGGTGAACCGGGATTCGAACCTACAATCAAAGGTTTCTGGCGTGCCCAAGGGACGGAACTCTGCACAGCGAATCCCAGCGCCTTAGACGACTGGGCCACCCGTGGCCCCTATTTATAGTATAATATGCAACGGGTGTCATGAAGAATATATTAGACAACCGGAGTGCTTAAGGGACAGAATGTACGTCCATAAACAACAGATAAAGAACCCCAAAACAAAACAAAGAAGCGCTTACATGGACAAATGCGCAGCAGGAAAGGAAACACCATTCTGTAGAATGATTACTGCTGATGCCATTCATATATACTGTATATGATGTGAGCGCTGAGACAGACACCTTGCGCATGCTGGCTTTAATGGTGTGATTTCAGGTAAACTGGGAACCTTTTTCTGATGGGTGAGTGAGTGAGTGAGTTTGGTATAACGCCGCTTTTAGCAATATTCCAGCAATATCACGGCAGGGGACACCTGAAATTTGGTGCGGTGAAGCCGGGGCCCTATGTTACTTCCCCACATGGGTACAATGTTTAAAGCCTATTTCTAGTATCCCCTGACGTAATATTGCTAGAATATTTCTGTGAGCGGCGTAAAACCATACTTACTCACTCACTTTTCTAAGGGGGTAATCTGACATTACGTGTTCTCTGCAGAAACCAGGAATATGTCTCACATGTCGTCTTCATATGGGAAAAGGGCACCGCCTTTAAATAGAGATAGGGTGAACTGGTATTGAAGTTTATTTTTTATTGTACAACAAAGCATTATTGGATAATAGATCGCAGCATCTGTCACACTCTACATTGAAAAGAATATATGTTTATCTCATAAATGATAGCTATCCATATTGTTTAAGAAGTAATTTGACCAATTCTACAACATGTCTTGATATACGTAATGCAACCAGACCCTAACATATTGGCCAATCTACAGAGTGGCGAGTCATGCAGGTGACGACAAGGATGTTTCCTGCCCTTTAATCCACTTGCAATACTCCGGTAAAGGGCATAGCTCTATTGCAGTAGTAATAAATATTCGTTGAGGAAAAAGGGTGTCTGATTTCGGTTAACTATTCCACGAAATCGTCCTTCCATCTTGACAAATTGCGTGATAAACGGGATCTTTAAACGGGATCTTTAAACAGTATTGGATTTTTTCTCCGTGAAGTGAATTAATTGCGATGATTTATAGCACAGCTGTAATCTTGCTTTTAACACGGCAATGCATTACAAGGAACGTCGACTGAGCTACGGTATCCATCTTGCCACGGCGGTAGAAAATATTGCATTTAGTGAATATTGTTAGAAGTGTTTAAAATTGGGTGATCACGATGTTGGATGTTTGTGATTATTTTTCTATGGCTCAACAAGAAATGAGATAACGGATAGTGCTCATGATGCTATTGGGATGTTTAGTGATATTCAACAAGAAAGCACACACAATCAATATCTTCTTATGACAGAAGAACCATTCCAGAGCAGAAGTGGCTCAAAAACAAATATTGTGATGTTAATTGTAAATAAAAGCGACAAGACCTTTTTCCGTTAAGCATAAGAAATGTTTCCGTTGACGTCAACAATGAACTACATTTAGTTACAGATGACATCATGTATGCAAATTAGCACGTGTTTGCTATGCCTAGTCAGTTGGAATATGTGGGCCTGAGGGTTAGAAGAATTCAGGCTTTTTACAATTTCAGAAAAATCGGATATTGTACTTCGATCTATAGATCTCAGCACTACAATCTGAGGACACTTCTACAAACGGTCGAGTCAGGTGAATCTTGAACGAACTAAACATTCAGTCTAAAAGAAGACTGCCTCGGTTCTTGAACCAATCAGCTGTCAGCTTTCTAAAACTATCCCTGTTCACTGTTACCACCTCAATTAGGAAATTTCGATTTATGCAATTGAAAACCCACACAGAACATTCCTTCGATTCTATGCCCTTCTGGGTGTAGATGCTATGGCTCTGAGAAACGACAGTATGTTAGAAATGGACACAGCAATTTATTATATTCTTCAGTGTGAAAGACTGAGTTTTCTGAAGTTGAGAAAAGTGATATTTTCATTGCAGTGAACATAACACTTGATATTTCACTGCAGTGAACATAACACCTGATATTTCGCCGCAGTGAACATAACACGCTGACGGAACTATGTTGGCCTACACGAGACAGCTCGTACACAAACTGTTGATTTACATCAGTTTAACGTTGACAAGTCATATAATGACAGATGGTCATTTATGTAGTTAATACCGATTCTTACCGTTAATACCGATTCTTACCGTCCATGTGTGTTATGTAGGGAGAATTTACGCTTGAAGGTTTTACATTTGTAATGAAATAATTTAATCTTCCTGCAGACAACTACACCAAAAGTATATAATAAATAGGATATTTCATGTGCCGAGTGAAATATCATGTTACTCTCATCTCGTGACGGGGGGAAAGGAGATATTTTCACTCGTGGCTGCGCCACTCGTGAAAATATCTCCTTTCCCCCCGTCACTCGGTGAGGGAAACATGATATTTCACTCGACACATGAAATATCCTCTATATATTATACTATACTTCCTTTTTCGGAACCTGTCCTTGTAGTTCGCTTTCGATACAGAAATCAGATGTGCTTCTGTGCATGCATCGCTGACCCGTGCCGATAATTTAGAAGCATCGATGTTGATTGGCTGATTAGAAGGTCCATCTCATGCCACCTCCTAAGGATGTGTTCTCAGATCTTCACACTGAGAGGTATCGTGTCGGAGTATTAAAGATGTCATTTGAATGAGATTTTGGCTTTATATGGGGTTATGTGTTATTTCACATGTCGGGGCCGAAAACATTTCTGGTTAATTCGCTTTCCTGGACGATGTGCATGTAAAAGGAAATTGAGGTTCTTCATCACAAATTCAACAGAAAAGGACACCTTACCAAATCTGAGATTAGTGATGAAAGCTTCCATCTTGCATCCTACTCGGTGACACATTAGGTGCATGTAAAGCTAGCCCAAGATAAAGTAACTGTTTCATGCTTCAAGTCGCACTTAACAAACATAAAACACAGGATGAGAATAAATACGGTACTTTGACCCATTGTCGATCATCAGCTGGCACTTGGAAAAGCATGGGGTACTGGGGACCTAGTCCTACAATTACCACTTTGGAGTTAGTTATTCATGTCAGATTGGAAATATTTTGAATACTAAACTCGCTCCAGTGTAATACTACTTTTATGAAATTGGTATTACATGGGAGCAAGTTAAGTATTCTATTAATTACTTACCGCTTATGACTTATTAAAACTATTGGAATTGTTTCACGTTATAAACTAGGCCACGTGTATGAACACAATTTTTAACTGTCGTGTTTATTTAGGCAGACATTAATCCACAACATAATACAATTTAACAGAATAATAAAACTTCAAACGCATAAAAAGATTGTCACGTATTAATTTAATACCCGACAACCTTTAGAATTCAGCACCAACAAGGGTTTCAAACAGGTCACAACACCTTCTGAGGCATTTAAAAAGAATTTGTTGCAAGATACACCGGCTAAACAATACCCTGTGACGTCAGTCTAGCAACGGGTTTGTTAGGGTCATCGAGTGTGCATACGATTCTCTGTGTGAACTATCATCTGTACACGCAATGTCATTGAATAAGCCCAGTGATGTTGAGATGTTCAACATTTGTTGGTGAAACTTGTTCCGGCAGAACATTAGCACGCGCTTTGGTAATACAGTAGAGTACGTTTACAACGAACACGCTTATAACGAACTAACCGATATAATGAACCTATTTTTAGTCCCGGTCATTTTTTGTATACATGCTGTATATATGCCTACAACGAACTACGGTTATAACGAATTAAAATTAGTGGTTCCGTCGAGTTCGTTATAACCGTTTACTGTACCAGCTTATTGTTATTAAACAATGGTATCTCCAAGGAACGAGTAATAAACTATGTTTCTACTCGTACGTGTTAGATTTTATTAATTATGGTTTTGGTATCAATCTTGTGAGCAAGGAAGTAGTAAAGCATTCATTGTCATTGCAGGCTGGAGGTGGTACTATATCACAGCGTATGCCACTTTATCATTGATGGAAGGTTAGTCTATCGCTGAGAGCAGCTTGACTGTCGTCACCTGGCCTGGGGCAATTTAGATAACTACCATTGGGTACACTAACCAAGAGTATCGTTCCTTCATCTCATTTCGTTAAGACCTTAACCCCTGTTAAACCTCTTTATTCATAATTGTGTTGAGATTCAAGGCGACCACGAGATAGACGGGCAATAAGGCTTAGGCTACAGATTCAGATTCTTAATTCTCGTGAGACCACCCATATGTACGGCGTTACAAAAACAGAACTGGCATGCATTATACACATACTCATTGCATGAGCACTCTGCCAGATACATTGTAGATGCTAGTTCTTCATGGTGCGATGATCAATGGCCAACTTTTTTTGACGCCTACAATATACTGAAGTCTTTTGCTGGGAGTCATTTTGTGACAGATTATCTCACATGACATTTCAAGTTATGAATACGGGTCTGAACTGATCGGAAACATTAAAGAGGTGAGGTGAAATGAGGTTTAACGTCGCATCCAAGATTATTGCACTTATATAACGACGTGCATGTACGTGTGTGTGTTTGTGTGGCTGCTTGTACTAGTCCGGACGGATGCCGATTTATAGTGCTAGCTCACTGAGATACCATGCCGCAGTTTAACATGAATACCCCACTCAGACACAGTATACTGACTCCAAGCCGACCAGTCCTTGTTTAGCAGCGACATCAGAGCAGGTATTACGTTAAACCCCATTTCACCTTACCTTACCTCACCAAATGTATTTTAGGATCATTTTCACTGCAAAGCTTGGAGAATTCCCTTTTAATATTGGTTTTGATGCCCTCACATATGACTGTTTTTTCCCTTTTTTTTTAATTCAGTAATTTGTGATAAATATGTGTTACGTTCAGTATTTGCGTCCAGCGTCGAATGCTTTCGAATGCTTCTCCATTGATATGTGTTTGTGTTTTGTCTCACAAGCTTACCTGATTGGTTGTTTGTTACAAGGAATGTTCCTAATTTACACACTTCAATGATATTAGAATGTAAAATGTTGTGCATTAGAAATAGATATTATACTTACACATCGATTTAATTAAGGAATTGCTGCAAGTGGAAGACAGGATATATACAAAGGATAAATTAGCAATGATCAATAAGAGATCCCTTATAGATCCAAAAGACATGAGGCATATACTTTTATAGCGTATTGGACAACACCTTTTTTTGTCCTTAGTATTTTAAAGTCAACTTCTGTATCCGCTAAATGTGTGTTTGTAGAGACGACACTAATAGTAATACCACTGAACGTTTTGAACAGAATTCGTCTCATAATAAAGTTAAATGTACACGTCAGTTCTCGTTGCATGACAGTTGTGCCTTCCATTTATGAGCAAAGGCTGCACATCTTTTGACAACTGTGTATCTCCTGTCAGTATCTACCGTCAACCTGACACGTGGTCTCCAGAACATAGGACTCAAATTGAGCTAAATTGTATTTCATTAATGTTAAGTCAAATATCCTTCACTTTTTAACGCACTTCCGCACAGTGTCAGAGTCCAGAACCATGTTTTTAGATTGTGCTGGCAATCCCGATCAAAATGTCTTAACGCCAAAAAAGTCTTTGGAATCAGAATCTTTGATTGTAATTAAATATTCGAAGCACTTACGCAAAGGTAAGTCCCATGCTCTCTAGCAAGACACAGTGTTATATCCGCTATTTCAAATTGGCGTTTTGAGCAAAATATATTTCGTCCGATTTCTTGAAAGGGCATCCCAGTGACATCGGAATTACCTCTCTTCATCCTTGTCCAGCACATATAAAGACATGCCTTGGCCTTCATGTTCCAAGGAGGTTGTATGGGCAAATCTCAAATCTGACTGTATTGGATTACAGGAAATTGCTACAGCCACGAAAGTCATTATTGACACGCGTCTTCTTAAAATAAATTCGGTAGACGCGGCAGTAACGGCGCCCAGCTACATATTCACACTCGGGGGCACGAGTGGCCCAGTCGTCTAAGGCGCCGCGATTCGCTGTGCAGAATTGCGTCCTTGAGCACGCCAGAAACCTATGATTGTGGGTTCGAATCCCGGTTCGCCCCAATGATGTTTCTAGGTTTGTCAGCAACATACCCGTGCTCGTGGGCTTTACCGAAGTGGTAAACGTCTGAGACCTGCATCACTTCGGGCTTTCCTCCCACATTAAGCTGACACGCCGCATTATAAACTAGAATACCGTTAAAAGGGGCGAAAAACCCAACTCACTCACTCACTCACTCACTCACAATCACAATATCTCGGTTTCGAAACAAAGGGGGTATTTCAACTCAACCAAAATAATCACTCTGTCCGTATGTCTGTTGTGAGACCCCAAAACCAAAGTGAAAGAGGGAGGGAAAGAGAAGAAGATTTGGGTTTAATGCCGCTTTGAACACTATTCCATTTATATCAAGTCATGTCGACTTGATGTCGGAGGAAGCGAGAGAGAAAGACCCCCAAACCAAAGTGACTTTGATGTTATTATACTGACGGCTAAAAGATACATTACAACGTTTAAAGTCAAAGTTCAAAACTAACTAAGTTCAAACTAACACCGTCCAAACACAACTTTCTTCAATGCAGAAGGTGAAAAACGTTACGTTTTTTTGTTAGAAAATACGAGAATGTGAAAAACACATGCCGCTTGGGAAGCCAAAACTACAGGTGCAATAACGTTACACAAATTATATGGACGGCATGTCGGACACTCACTGATATAAAACCACCAATGCCAGGACTGATACCCGAACAACGCGAGCCGGCCCTGAGTGTGATACAGATGGGAGACTCTCTTCCCCACATTGCTAGAGTGAGTGAGTGAGTATGGTTTTACACCGCTTTTAGTAATATTCCAGCAATATCACGGCGGGGGACACCAGAAATGGGCTTCACACATTGTACCCATGTCGGGAATCGAACCCGGGTCTTCGGCGTGACGAGCGAACGCTTTAACCTCTAGGCTACCCAACCGCCCACACATTGCTAGAACGTTTAGTTGCTCCCGTGTTGCTGTAGCTAACCTGACGTTACAGGCAGACCTGGAGGGGCATCAGAATTGCCAAGAACAGGCAGAGCCAAGGTAACTACGCCCAAGTAAGACCCGTGCTTTGCATAATTTACATCTGATCGATTTCTGACTGTGACGTCACCAGCGACGAATGCCTAGGGGCATATGGTTAGTCGACAGACAGTTGCCAGGCGACTCAGGGCTCAAGGAATTAGGGACTCACATACCTTAAAGAGGACAGTTATTGACAGCGGAACATAGTCGTCAGAAATGGGCCTGGACTGAACGACGTTGATACTGATGAAAGCCGGATCTGTCTGTTCAGAGATGATTGAAGACAGCGTGCTAACCGTCGGAGGCGAAAACAACATTCGGCATGTAGCGTTCAGTACGTAGGTGTTGCCGTATGGTGTGGGAAGGGATTTGTGGGCAGGAGAGAACACCACTGGTCATCGTTAACGGAAATTTGACAGCCCAGCAATGTTCAATGGATCGACAGTGATCACATGCTCGAGCCAACCGACAAGAGCTGGTTCAGGCTCTCCAACAAGAACATCCCACGTCCGACTGACTTTTTCCGTGCGCCGGAGAGATTTAGCGTGTCTTGTAACAGAGGGTGGTCTTACACGCTATTATTGGGACGTGTCATTGAACTTGAGCGATTTAAGACGTGTGTGCCCTTCGTCCATTAAGCTGAAGCCTTGTTTTTGCTTCGTCCATTACGCTGAAGCCTTGTTTTTTCTTCGTCCATTACGCTGAAGCCTTGTTTTTGCTTCGTCCATTACGCTGAAGCCTTGTTTTTGCTACCCTATCTCAACTCGTGCAACTGTCATGCCAATAACAGAAATGCATGACTGTCATTTAAAATGTTGATTTTTATGAAAATTTACTTCATGCATCTATCTTTATGGTATTTAAACTAGAGTAATTTTAAACTATGGTAAAGTTTCTTTTGGCCGGCCGTTTATCAAACCACAGTACGTCGAAAACAGAGCTGTTGTTGCTCTTAGCCGCTTTGTACATAAATTCTAGCTAATGCGTTATAGCAAATGTTAAACACAATGCTGGATAGAAAGTGAAAATAAAACAATTGGTGCGGAATTAAGAGCTCCCCTCATCTCACCCCAGCCGATAATATCCAGACTCGCCATGTCGTTTTACCGTGTGTTTGTCTGCAACGTGCCCCTTGTGACATGCTATCACTCAAATCACTGAGGGGGTCACCGATCCATTTAATTCGACTCTTACCACAAGCATAGCTTATTGGTAAACCATTCTTCTCCGGAAGCTCCACGGGGTTTACGAGTATATGGTGCACCATCGGACGACTTTCAAGAATGGTCACAACAATTCGTGATTTGTCATCCGCAGCAGTCAATTCGAGGGATGTTATCTGTTATTGCCGAATACACACACTGATCACGAATACAGAGGTACGTAATGATCACTGCCAAGCATAATATGTTAAGGTGGTATAGCACTGGATTGAGAACACATATATTTCAATTACCACATCAGTATATGCATATTGAATGAAGGCAACAATCGGTCAGTTACCATCATTAAGATAGTACATATGTCCACACACAGTAGATGCCAGGAAGTCATGAGATTCTCTTGCTCAGAGAATATTTGCGATAAGCCAAAATGAATAAGTAGTCAAACGATCGCTTGTATCCAGCGGATATATATGTCGACTTTTGTTCACTCATTTCATCATTACCACCACACGTCATAGTTTACACCCTTTTCCTTTGTAGAATGACATATGATAGGCATGAATTAATATTATTGACATTTTGGCATCTAAAAGAAAACCCTGGATATTTTATAATCCATCAGCTTACGAGTTTCCGAATGAAGAATATCCTATGCAATTAAATGGCGTTCACTTTGAATTTTCAAACCACTTATAACAATAGAACATCGTGATAAGTTTTTCGGCTTTACATCAAAGTGTTCTCTCTTGGCGATACACGAACCATCTTCCCGAGGCAAGAGAGTTAACTGACTATAAAAGTCCAGTTTCCACCCTTGCCGAACTAGGCTGGTATTTTGGAGTTACATTGTGGCTGGACTAACGAGTCTCTGCAGAGTCCAATCATAATCGCGCACCGAAATCGAAATCCGGTTCGTAAACTGTCCTGCAGATTTCGGTCGATTGCAGGATTTGCAAAACATGTGCACCGCCAACTCGTTGTCAGCAGATATTTTCCAAATCTTTTCATGTTTATAGTCAAGGTGCTCACGTGATTTGACGCATTTCGTGACCCGTTTTATCACAATATAGATCTCGATTATCAATCAGATCGTCCTGACTGGGTCCCACCATTTTGTGTGAAGCAAACGCAAGTGATACGAGAGGTGGTCAATAGGAGAGGCTTAGAAGGGACATAACTGATAATAGCCACTGGTGGCGCGGCGACCGACCCCAGCCCCAGCCTCGAATTCCAGCCTCATTCGGCAAGGATGGAAACTGGACTTTTAAAGTCAGTTAACTCTCTTGTCTCGGGAAGATTAACACGAAAATACGATTTAATGTTTGCTGTGGTACACTGTAGATAAACATACAATTCATTCACCTGACATATTTCAATTTCACATGTTTTTGTCAAACCTATCTCCTGGTTATACTTGTTAATAACTTGGAAGTGCCAGAAAAGTAGCATCACAAATCTAAATGTGCGGGGACTTCTGTTATTCATATTTGACGAGCATCTTAAAAGTAACACATTTCCATGCAACAAGAGCAATAATTCTCTCTCTCTCTCTCTCTCTCTCTCTCTCTCTCATAGCTGTTTTCAACTCCCTGTGAACCCTGTACTCTCTTTGGTCTTTGAGGCTGAACTTGGGCATTGAGAAATGCAGGCGCGTAGTCTGTGTTGAGGCAGAGATATGTGTGGAACAGAATCTTGATTATTACCCATATGGGCTCAAATATGCAGTGTAATAACTTTTTGATATTTGCACAGTGTGCAATTAGTGATTCTCCAAGCTGATTGGTCAGTGGAACAAAGATCAATTTTCATTGGACAACGGAACTATTTTTTTCTCATCCCATTCATTCACAAATCGAAGCCTTTCCCTTCAGATGTTTTACGTGCTACAATCTCACTGATTCGAGATTTTTTAAGACAAGACACATACTTTCATATTAACAACATGATTTCACATTATCATATTTTTCATTTATTTCACAAGATTTTCATTTTACAGTAAAAACAAAAAACTACGTCCCCGCTTGTAAACAAACAGGGCTGGCCATTTGAGACCTGTCAAAGTAAATGACCTCGTTAAAGCGGACGGAGATCTGATTGACATGAAAAGTTATTCGTAAAATTTTAAAATCTGAACACATTTAATGTCTTTGTTGTCAAAACTGCATATGGCCAGATTGAAGTTCCAAGATTCAGATTGTGATGTTGCCAGAAACTGTTTCTAGGGCGCCAAGATCATCACCACCAAATCCTGGTTTGCGTCTGTGTTAGAGGGCTTGCTGCTTAAATTGCTGTTTGATGAATTTTACGACCACCCGAATCCCAAAACCGGACTTTGTATAGACAGGTTTGCCTTTGTGAACGATGATGACATCGATAACTGCCAATGAAAATGAAAACACAATGAAAAAGTCTAAACTTGATGAGTTGACATGAACTTAGTTCACAAATGTATAAAGGTAAGAAAAACACGAAAAATATGACTACTCACACTTTCAACGATGGCATGAGAATAAAAACAAATTCATTTTTCAACGACATTTAGACATTCCGAAAGACATCATAAAGATACACTATTTCGTACAATTTCGTAACGTTGTGTGAAAAAATAAGGTCGTGACACTTTTTATACAATGTATACGTTTTTCGTAACCGCGACGTCTGCAAAGCACGGCGCTGAGCGGTAAGCAGGCTGACTGACGTCCGCTGACCATATGACTATGAAGGTTAATGACACAGGAAAGGTGCAACTAAACATTATTATTTGCAAATTTATCATTTCGACATGCACATCAGACAGTTCAGAATTCGAACTGTCTACTTTGAAGGAGATGAAGGGTAGCATAGAGCGTTACCTTAGCGACATGATTACCAGCATCTGGTTGCAAAATCGATGCACTTTGCTGAACTCGGAGGTTTTGAAATCAAAACAAAAATAATTAAAAATACAAGGAAAGGAAAACTTACCCCAGTGAGCTGATCCTGTGTCCGATATTGAACTAAATGAACTCCGGGAATGCGGACAGCTTAGCACCATGTCTCCAGATACCATGTTTGTCTATCAACAGGTATTCGACAATTATGAATCACATCAAAATATCAACAAACTCCCGTCATCTGACTGTGTCATTCTGCGTTTGACAAATCCTCCTGAAATCCCACATGCACATGTTTCCAATCAGTGACACTTCACACACGATGTTAATTAAACTTGTTGTCTGGATTAAACTGTAACCGGTTCTCTTGTCATTCCTGGTTTCGGCTGTCTCATATCTGGGTCAAGTGGGGTCATTCATTCCGACACTGTGACAGCAATCATACTTTTCAAAGTTTACCTACTTTTCGTAACTTTTCTCTAACAAACAAGACTTCTGTACATTCCATCTATGTTGTTGTTATAGGTTTTGTCATTTTTTTTGTCAAATGACACAAAAAAAAATTGACAGGTTTTCCGTGTTTCCTCTTCTCAATGTGAAATGCATGTAGCCTATCTGCCGATGCACGACGGGGCTGTCTGTCAGTGACGAGATCTTGTCAAAACAAGCTTTGATTAAAAAACCTGATGAACCTTTTTGGAAACAGGTCTTCTTTATCAATGCTAGATAGTGTACGCTGTGTAAATCGGACAGAAATATAACTGCAATAATGTGATCTTTACAATTTTTTAACAGAACTATTTTTTTTCACGCGTAACAACACGATAATTGAGTAATGCGGTTGGAATGCATGGACAGTGTATTTTCACACGCGGATTGATACAAAACAGCTGATTCTTGATCGGCGACAGTTGATTGTTTTTTTCTTGAAACATGTCTTTAATACGAATATGGGTAATAAATAGAATAACGGGCAATGAAATATGTCACTCGTGAAATTAATGTTTTAAGTTCCTCGCTAAAGCTCGGAACTTAAAACATTAATTTCACTCGTGACATATTTTCCGTAATCACTCGTACCTCGTGGGTTATTCTATAAATGTTATCAGTCTGGAGACTTGGGGCCAATGAGGATTCTTTTGAATGGTTGAGATGTGATATCATGTTGCTTAGGCCTCCTGGTGACGATTCTGGCTGCTGTAGAAGCTGTAGTTTATGAAGTGATATTGACGTTATTCCAAATAAGTTTTAGTAATGAAGTCGAGAAATGATAAGTCATTGTGCTAGCATCTTGGTGGCCTCCAGAGAGAGATGTCGACGTATGTTTAACATCTGATGAGTCGGTGAGTTGGTTTTAACGCCGCTTTTAACAGTATTCCAGTTATATCGCGGCGTGTCAGCTTAATGTGGGAGGAAAGCCCGAAGTGATGCAGGTCACAGACGTTTACCACTTCCTTGAAATCCACGAGCACGGGTATGGTGCTGACAAACCTGGAAACATTATTGGGGCGAATCGGGATTCGAACCCATAATCATAGGTTTCTGGCGTGCCCAAGGGACGCAACTCTGCACAGACGACTGGGTCACCCGTGCCCTCCTCAAATTTGATAAGATAGAACAGATAAGGATGTTATGTTATGACATCCCATCAGACGGAGAGTGCTGATTAATTGACATATAATGAAATAACTTTTGATAGTACCATTTCACTAAACAATGATCACCAATATCTCATAGTTTAATATTAGCCCTATCACGTATGGGCCATATTCAACATCAAACGCCATGAAAATCATAAAATGAATTTTATTCGTCAGTTGTCGACATCTTGAAATATGAAAGGTGTAATATCTGGGTACACGTGCACTAATCGGTTTCCGTCTGTCCTACATGGAGCAGCTGAACTAACACATTTCCGTACAACTCTTTCTTCTTTCCTTGTGACCAGTGTATTTTCGATTAATCATTTGAGAATGGTGTTTACTTCCTAACTAGGCCTTTATGTTATCAAAATCCGTTAGCATCGCAGACACATGGTGCTGATTAATTGACTGAAAGGAAATATTCCAGTCTTGTCAGTTCACTAAGAAATGATCTCCGATATGCCATATTTTACAATTAACCTCCCGTTATTACGTGAGTAATGCTCCTGGACCAATTTATGGACAGGATTTAACATCAATCGCCATGAAGATTCGAAAATGAATTTTATTTGTCAGTTATCGATATCTAAAAAAAGGAAAGGTATAATATCTCAGGACGCGTGCACATTCATATTAATCATTTACGCTACGATATGACACTTTGCGTTTCTTTATCTAATGTTCATTTCTTCCACTTGAAATGTCACCATTTCGCGGCGTTTGCTTTGTGTAAAAAAACACATTTAAAAATGTTATTGCCATGTCAGAAGGTAATAGTCTGAAGGTTCTTAAAAATATATAAACCTTTGACAAGCTAATTTAAAGTGAATTTTTTCGAGCAGTGTTAGTGCTAAATGCAGTTATCTGCTGTCGATAAACGTGTCTGGCATAACGCATCTGGCGTCTCTGGCTGTAACAGGTAACAATTTCGGCAGTGTTTTATCGGTATACACTTTGGCGTGACCTTATCGTAGCTCCATCTTCTTTTCTATTTATAACCAACGTGTGGAAATAAATAAAAGCGACAGAATCCTTTGCCATAATCATAAGAAATATCTTGTAATGTCAAAGTCCACTGTACCATTCTGATTGTATAAGAAACATGCGTCTACTGATCTCAGGGTAGACACAATTTTATGGATAACAACTTCTTTACTACTGTAAAAAAAGCGACGTTTCGGTATAGATCTTTTTACCGTTGTCAAGCGGGGCCGAATGAGGGACATAGTATAGAATATATAGTAGGTGGAGGATTAACTGTAGGGGATTAAGAGTAACAACAATAGCATACATGAGTGGGATAGCATGAGTAAGTGTAGACAACAGAAGGATAATACACAATATGATGGACAGAGAACATTGGTGGAAGCCAATGGGACATGAAGCCAATTAAACAGGATAAGTGATTATTGCTTGATGAGTTCATAGTAGGCGGATGGGATCAAATAGCCGTGATCTCTGTCGATTGATGGCTTGTGGCGGCGAATGTGAACTGCTTCTGTTAGTTTTCTATTAATGAAATCAAGGCGGTGGTTGGAGAGGATTTGGACGTGGTCCCAGTTGATGTTGTGATTAGGACAGTTGCTGATATGGTCCGAGATGGCTGATTTACTATTTGATTTGCTGGTTGAGGTTTTGTGCTCTTTGATTCTTGTGTTGATGGGGCGGGATGTTCCACCTACGTAAGATTGTTCACAGTTGCAGTCAGTTTTGTAAACTACACCTTTGGCTCTTGGGGTTTGGTTGTGTTCCTGCCGTCTACTGATCACTGTGTAATTGTGAAAATATGAGATGTGTTCGTAATAAGGTCAGCGTATCCTGCCAGACTGGTGGCACCCGTCTCAAACATTCCAAAAGTAGGTGAAGTGTTCACCTCCACTTGCCTACCATAAACATCTTGACTTAGGCCTTGAGTGATGTAACCCTGATCAAACAACGTTTGAGCAACATTTGGGGAAATGGTTACTGCTAATGGGACCAGGAATCTGACTACAGTGAAGTCATGTCGATTCAGAGTGACAACAAATTATCCTGACGTATATATATACGAAACAGATGAGGCGGTTTCAATATGTCTTTTACTTCTAGCTCAGGTGGGTACACATCCTGGGATAGTCTCATCAACCGGCACTGAACTTTCGGGAGGGGATCAATAAAACATGCCATCTACGGTCAATGAATTCTTTACCAACTGTTGTAAACATGTTGCTCGTTTACAAATTAGGTGGCTACTTCGTATTCTATGAAGTCAGGAACAATAAGCCTCCGTAATAAAACCTGGTCAGAAATAAGCATTATTGAAACATCAATGCCTGAGGATTTGGTTGCTCGTATATCTGTCAAGTGAGTCCTAACGAATTCAATTAGACAAAGAAAATACCCATCTATCACGAATCATTGCCACATTAAGTCGGTAACTTATCCTGCACTACCGGCAGTCGGCCCTATTTCTATTGGCAAGGATCGTACCTGTTGCTTGTCAATGATGCCAGAAAAAACCCAATATTATCAATGAAAAGCAGGTTTCAATGCACACTTGTCATATGCATTTATTCTTTACAAATCTTGGCTGTAAAATGCCACTGGACACTGAAGGCGGACACGTACCAGTTCTCAGAGCTGAGTGAAACCATCGGTGGTGGCAGTTAAGAGTTGGGTCTCGCGATGGGGTTAGGGTTGTTGTTTTTGATTGGCGTTACGGTGCTTAACTAGAATGTTTTTTTACTTAAACACAATGTTTCCCCCCTCCCTTTTTGATACTTTAGTTCAAGTTGTTATTATAAAGGTTTGCAAACACGAAAACCTATGATAGCAAATTATAACCAGGAGCAATAATGGTTTCATGCAGAAATTTTCATTAGTTGTAGAGAGTTTTGCGTGAAACAAACACTACTTGTTTGAGACTAAGTCCAAATTGTTTCCATGGAAACAGAAGAAAGTTACTGTAAATTGAAAAATATGAAAAGGCTATATTTGAACATGTGGTCCTTGCGCGTATATAGTTTCATGCAAAGTATTCCGTACATTGAGACTTACGGCGCGAAAAACGAAGTCTGGAGTTGTTTGGGACTAGGTCCAAAGTGTTTCCATGGAAACGCAATAAAATATAACTTTTAATGAATCCGAATAGCAAAATGCTTCAGTTACGCGAATGAGCAATGTATATGCCAAGTTTTCATTAAACATGTTGATAGGTTTTTAAGTTGTGGCCCGGAAACGGAACCTACCTTCCCATACAGGAATGATGCTAACCTAGACAAAATATTTTATTACTCCAAAGAATAGATATTTGTGGACGATGTCCCCTCTAAAAAGTAAGCAAGCAAGTATATCAACAAATAGATAATTCAGTATCCCCTTTTCTCAGATATGTCTGTGAGTTAAAAACAGAAATTAGCAATCACATTATTAGGAATCAATTATTGAAAATATACGCATGACATAATGGGAAGAAAACATATATTTTGCACTACCTCAATCATTTCAAATGTGTTCTATGGCTTGGCAGGTTCAGGTAGACGCGATAACACAACATGAAAGGCTTCATGACAAATAACTTGGGTAAATAATTACGTTAAGTTAATATTTATGTTGGGCGGTCGGGTTCCCTAGTGCAGGTGGTTAAAGTGTTCGCTCGTCACGCCGAAGACACGGGTTCAATGTGTGAAGCCCATTTCTGGTGTACGTCGCCGTGATATTACGGGAATATTGCAAAAAAGCGGAGTAAAACAATACTCATAGATATTTATCTTCCTCAAACAGTATATTTCTGAACAGGTGCTTGTCATTGAGTCACATGACACATCACATGGTATGTTATGAAAGTCAATTAGTACTTACGATTCTAAAAATTAGCACAGGATTAAGCTTAGGTATGGTTTAAATTTCCACAGATTTTCTTTTGGAGTTTTACCTTGGCCTTAGCTAAAACACGTACCAAAACGTAAATCTTCACAGATTCCTTCGAGTATTCGAAAGAAAATGATGAGAATGTTTAAGTGTACAGCCGAGTTGTCTAAGCATGGCAGTTGGTCTTTTCCATCAGTGATGCAGATCTACTGATTCCGTGCTAGTTTCTACAGTTCCCTGACACATGGTGTCTGAGTAATTCTTTACTATCAGAGGCTACAGAAGTCTGAGCTATATCTGAATTGTAAATGTAAAGTCATACAACCTTGAATTAAACTTTCAACTTTCTAGATCAATATAAAAAAACCTTTCCATAATAATATCCATGTCTGCAAAAACCAGAGGCCATTATAAGATTTCGACTGTGTCATGTTCCGATAAGATATGTTTGAGACTCAGCTTTCGATCCCGTACAATATTTTAATACCATGGACATCTTTCGAATCAGTCTGACCACCTTGAATTATAAT
This sequence comes from Haliotis cracherodii, assembly GCF_022045235.1. Lineage (NCBI taxonomy): Eukaryota > Metazoa > Mollusca > Gastropoda > Lepetellida > Haliotidae > Haliotis > Haliotis cracherodii. Next base: position 7,952,754 of record NW_027266278.1, read on the forward strand.
TAGATTCATAAGCAAGTGTGTATATCCTAAGTCCTAAGTTAACGTATAAATCCTAAGCTCTCGGTTGGCGTTTTGAGCAAACTGGTTTTTTAAGCTTCTCGAAAGAACTGCCCAGGGACAACGTTATTACTCCAGACATAGTTATTGCATTAACACAAGGTATATTTAGTTCAGCGACATTACTTGTTCCAAGCGGTAAACAACGTAATAGAGTGAACATTATTGGCATAATCTAAACACAGAAGTAATACCATGGGAATACAGTAAACTACGTTTATAACGAATACGCTTATAACGAACTGACGGATATAACGAACTGTTTTTTGGTCCCGTCCATTTGCTGTATGTATGTTGTAAATATGCTTATAACGAACTACGGTTATAACGAACTTAATTTAGTGGTCTCTTTGAGTTCGTTATAACCGTAGTGTACTGTATATAATTTAGTTTGACCAAGGCATTGATGATGAATGTGTTTATGAGTGAAGTTTAGTAAGAATAATGGTTACCAGTTGCCTAGTATGCAACGAATGTATACGTGGTACGGGTGATGTGATATGGGTGGATGATAAACAGTTGTAGACATAGATAGAGATATTTACGTCTTATATTTGTTTGCCTAACTCTATCTGACCAGCACCATGAGAGATGCGGGTCCTGTCCGATATGCGTTATCGTGTTGACCCGTGGCAGTTTAAAGATAATTGAACATGGTCGTTAGTTGTAATATTCCTTTATTTCACAATTTCCAATTCTTAATATGTGGCATTTAACCAGATAAAATATGTGTCAAAGTTGTTAAATTTCTCGATGTTAATACATCCATATTGCGTGGATCGATGCTCATGATGTCAATCACTGGATTGTCTGGTCCAGACTCGATTGTATACAGACCGCCGTCATATAGCTGGAATGTTGCTATAGGGGGTGCGGCGTTAAACAACAAACCAACCAACCAACTAATACATCCATACAATCTAGGCCGAAAACGCAGCTGCTGGTTCTGTTTACGTTATGTACACGTATTTTGGCGAATTGAACGTTAGTTATGATCGAAATATTTCATTTGTTTGCGACCCGTGAAGACCCGGCGTAGAATAGGTCTTCAGCAGCCCATGCTTGCCGTAAAAGGTGACTATGCTTGTCGTAAAAGGCGACTAACGGGATCGGATGGTCAGACTCACTGACTTGGCTGATACGTGTCAGCCATCCCAATTGCGTGGAACGATGCTCATGATATTGATCACTGGTCATTGACTCGTTTGTCTATAGCTGGAATATGGCTGAGTGCGGCGTTAAACAACAAACCAAAAACCAAATCATATGTTTGCATACATTGATATGAGTTTAGTGCCTTTAATGGATTAACACAATCACACTGTGCGACCAAATATTCATTGATAGTAAGGGTTTGTGTGGACAGGGTGCGTTATGATGTATTTTGCTGTCAACATGGCTCGCGTTAAACGTTACCTGTCTTTAAGTAACCATATAGCTATGGTACCAGTAACGTATTGTTTATTCTCTGTACCATGTTTCAGAAGTGGCGACGCAGCACTACTCATGTTACACGACGGCGGCCTGTAATCGAGTCAAAGGCAGACTGTGAATTAATTTAGTTCTTTGATTTCTCTTGGAACTGTAGGAATCCTCATGTCCTCCTGAAAACCTTTAATGAAGTCATTCATAAAGTGCATGTTCGACACGTTAAAATACGAACACCAGGTCTTACTGTTACAAATATAATAATGACAGCGTCTTGAATTTATTGCCTTTAAGACGTCTAGGTTCTGCTGCTTTTATCGAATCGTGTTGATGTATTTGGTATCAAAAGAAATAAGGGGAAAATTAATTTATTATCCAGCAAAATTTTAAATCATCAATTCGAAAGATAAATTTTAAATGATAAATCACTTCGAAATTGTCAGGGCGCAACACACTGCCATCTACTTCTTTCATACAACTGAAGCAATACGACCGAAGCCGGTTATGCACAAGTAGATAGTCTAGTTTCTTGTTCCTAGTTATACAAATTAAACACCGTCTTAAACGAAATGTCGACTCCTGTACAAAATATAAATGGTAAGATTACAATCAATAAAGTAACGAATTGGCATATTAATCACTCCTTTGTCACAATGCCATAATATACTTGTGATAATATGTTTAGAGCACTAAGGCATCGATATTCGAGCTTGGATCAAACACACCAATGACAGAAGAAAACTAACACGACTAATTTACAGTGAATAAAACCACTCGGCTTGATTAACTTTCGTCGTGACTCTGAAACCTGAAGACATGTCCATTTTTCTTTTTTTTTGTACTGGATTACAATACTCCATAAAATCAATACAAAGAGGGATATATCGCTGGGTCCAGCAAATATACCACCAAATCCCTGTCTCAAAGATTAATCATAATTCATACTGAAATCAATAAAGGAGCAAACATTTACAGCCAACAGGATTCAAGTACTATGAATCAAAACACTCAGGTTGATCACCCGATCCATTTAAGTCGACTCTTACCACAAGCATATGCTATTCTACCCATTCTACTCCAGAATCCCCACAGGGTCATAAGTATGTGATGCAATAATCCCATCCATCGACTTGGGTGTCTTAGCAAGAAATTGTCATTACAATTTATCTGCTCGACACTCACTCTGAGAGAGGTCATCTGTAGAATACACATACTAATATCCAATGTCTAATGAAGACGTATCTAATAGTCACCGCCAACCATCACATCTCAACGTACCATGACACTACAGTGAGAACACACATGTCTACACGTATCTAATGGTCACCGCCAACCATCACATCTCAACGTACCATGACATTACAGTGAGAACACACATGTCTACACGTATCTAATGGTCACCGCCAACCATCACATCTCAACGCACCGTGATACTACAGTGAGAACACACATGTCTACACGTGTAAATTGCCCATGAAAATTCGTCTATTTTCTGTTCAGTTGTGTGATAGGCATTACTTATATTAGAAGTTGACGGCTGACAAAGTAGAAACAACTTATGGATAACAACTTCTTTAATACTGTAAAGGCGACGTTTCGGCAAATATCGTTATACTTGTGTATAACCTAAACCGAAACGTCGCCTTTACAGTATTAAAGTTGTCATCCATAAATTGTGTCTACTTTATTTTCTGTTCATATGTCAACCCGAAGGTCATGCGAGGAAGTCATAAGATAGTCTGGAGGTTTCCTTGTTTTGGATAATGTTTGTTTAAATGAGCCATAATGAATACAATTCACACGAACACGTACAGGTAGCCAGTGGATTTTATTTACTTTTGTTTACTGGAATTATTAGCCTAACTTCATCATCGCAAGCAACCGTCTTCATGGCACACACTGTTTGTTTTGTAGAATGAAACTATCATAAAGTTATCTTATAATGATATTGTCATTTTGACATCGTATCATTATGGCAATGAAATTTATTATTAAACAATGTTGTCATTGTAGTACATTGTTTCTTCTGTGATTCAGTTGAAGTTCATAGCATTGTGTTTGGACAATTGGTTAGTTGTCATTGTAGTACTATCTAATGTAAATAAGCGATTTGGAGGTTACAATGCGTAGAAGCTTTTGGAGTCAAGCGTAATCTGGAATCTACCAGAACATCGAGACTCATCCAGAATTGTGTAGAACCTTCTAAAAGGCATTTAGACCATATATCAGTTGGACAAGCGCATGCATATAATCTCACATTACAACTCACATAACACCAAGACCAGCGGTTGTGTGAAGATCGTGTTTTCAACCCCGTTATCCTAGGCTTAGGATGCCGTAACAACTTTCTCCTGAATCAAAACATTGAAGAGTTATCCCCCTTTGTTTACGTCAGATGCCGACTGTACTCAGTCTCAACCGCAGGTGCATACCTTCTCTTCAACTGACCACAGGGACGTTTTGACGAGTCAGATGTCTGGAAATAGCATCTATGGCAATGTTAATATCACGCTTGCGCCGGTCATGCTTCGCCAGACATTAGGCACAACTGGCGACAGCGAGACGTACCGCCGAGGCGAGAAGCGCCCGCTTGAATTTTCCGAGAATTGAACACTCCTAATTTAATTCATGACAGCACGCAACAATGTTTCAGTCAAAATGTTCGGGGTTCTATAAATATGTTTATGTCAACTTCCATACTTATCTGTGAGAAAATTTGATCACATTTTCCTGGATTTTGTAAGCCTGGAGAGCGCTCAGCTGATCGTTCGACATGGTCACAGTACTAACTGTTTATGTATTCCTACGCCAATAAAATAATCGCTGTTTGAAAATGAATTCTGTTTTCATTTTAAACAGGAATGTTTAATTATGACAAACAAAAATGTCCACGGAACTTAATACTCGATATGATATAATATATTTCGCATACATATATTAACGAGGCTAGTTTTATTCACGAACTATATTCTTTTCGCAAACCCCCTATATACGGCGGTGGTAAAGGGGCGACAGGGAGAACTTAGTAATTTATCAGACACTGTTTTCGAAAAAATATATAAATTGCAAGTAATAAAAATAAAACATGTATATAATAAATAGAAAATTCAATGTGTTTTCTCAAATACCACTTTTATCTCATCTCGTGAAGTGGGGAGAGTCTGATATTTTCACTCGTGAAAATATTATTCTCCCCACTTCACTCGATGAGATAAAAGTGGTATTTGAGAAAACACATTAAATATCCTCTCTGTATTTTGTCGTGTCACTCAATTGTGTACTGCCAGTGTTATTACTTTGCAGTAATTTGTTTTGAATAGTAATCCGGTTCATTTTATATGCCAATTGTTAATTCTGTAGCAGTTCTTTTTTGTTTGTTGGATTCACACTGAATTCTTCACGTATAGTTTTCTGAGTAAGCTTATTGTTTCAGTTTGAAAGTCGACACGTACAGGATCTAAAAGAAAACCCTAGATGTGTATATCATCTATCAGTTTACCTGAGTCCAACTGTAGGATATCATGTTGAATAAAAACGTGTTTCAATTTTCAAACCACTGATAACAAAAGACATCCTGATGAGGGTTTCAGATGAAACAGCAACACGATACGATTTCATGTTTGCCATATTAAATTGTGAAAAAAATACATTCATTACAACTGAGATATTTCAAATGTTAGTGTTTGTGTCAAATCTGTAAATCGAAAAAGAGCACATCAGAAGTAACTTCTATTAATACTCATTCATGATTTGCAAGAGCCAGAACAGCAGCGTCACAAATCAGATGTCCGGGACTGCAAATACGTGTGACGGTTTCCATCTGTTATTCATATTTGACGAGTACCTAAAAAGTAACACATTTTCAAACAACTTTCTTATAACGTATCACAAGTGTACTGTGTGTTTTCTCGATTAATCATTTCAAAATGGCATGTACCCCCCTGCCTGGTTATGCTTTTATTTTACGCAATCCCTCAGCATCGCTAAAAGGGTTTCACCTATATGCCATAGTTTAATATTAACCTCCCTTTCTAACATTTGAAATGCTTTAATGCACTGGCCCGAACTAACGTCAGTCGCCATGAGGATCATAAAATGAATTTCAGACTTCAGTTTTCGACGTCTGGAATAGAAAAGGTATTGTGTCTGGGGACACAATGACATTAATATTGATCATTTTCGCTACGATATGACACTTGGTACTTCTTTATTCAAGATCATATTCTTCAATTTTTGAAAGGCAATTAGACTTGAAATATCAACCTTTTGTGGATTTTGCTTTCTTGAAAGTAATACACGCTTTTGCCAAATCAGAAGTTAAGAGACGGAAGTTTCTTTATAATACATAAGTCTTTTTGACATGCCAATTTTACATGTCTTATCTCGAGCGGCGTTAGAGTAAACTGCAGTCATCTGTTGTAAATAAAGTAGATAACGTGTCTGGCACAACTCACCTGAGGTCCTTCTCTGTAACAGGTAACATTGATATTATAGTATTCACTTGTGTACGTTTCAGTGTGACCTAATGCTGGCTTTCTAATTCCATTGTATTTAGAACCAACATGTTCAGAAATAAACTATTTACGTATGCGCTAAAACATGCGTTAAAAAACGAAAAACATTCTTTACATATTCACAAAGAATATCTGAAATGTGTAAGTCTGAATCCACTGTACGATCCCGACTATATCATGTGTTTATGAATCACTGTCAAATAGTGCGGATACCATATGTTCGCGAAAAAGCGAGCGTATTCTGGACCACCGGTGGCACCCGCCACAAACACATGCAAAGACAAGTCAAATGTTCACCTTACAAAACACGGGAAGATATGGTACAAGTCAAAATAAGGATTTGCGTTTTGTCACACATGCGTTAAATTTTGAAATATCCTCCTCGTGTGTACCATATAACTTTTGAATGATGTCCGATCCAATTCCCTATTTTGACTTCTATCCTATGTTTCCGTGTATTTTTAAGGTGAACAATTGACTTGCCTTTGCACGTCTTTGTGACAGGTGCCACCGATGGTCCAGAATACGCTCACCATTTTGCAAACAGCTCTTTATCTGGGTTTGCTTTTACGCCGCTTTTAGCAATATTCCAGAAATATATCACGGCGGGGGACACGGCGGGGCTTCACACATTGTACCCATGTCGAGAATGGAACCCGGGTCTTCGGCGTGACGAGCGAACGCTTTAACCACCAGGCTACCCGACCGCTCCGAGTATTGATGGATGTCAACTTCTATGTTATGAGGAGCACAACGTTTCGGAGTATATACTTACTCCTTCATCAGGTGAATGATGAGAAACTAATTGGACATGCCTTATCTCGAGCAGCGATAGTTTTGAATGCAGTCATCGATTGCAGATAAAGTGCCTGGCATAACGTATCTGGCGTCTCACATTGTATCTGTTTAAAGTTTAGGAAGTTATTCATTTATCTGGGCTGTCTCACTTTTTTTCTTGTATTTATCGTAGTACGTGGCGCTAATGAACAGCACCGATTTAACTAAGGAATGCATGATAGGACCATCGCATCACTGCATTTTTGGAAGAGATTCAGTAGTAGTAAAGTATTCAACAATAGCTCTGAACATATCCTTCGTGAAGAAACAAGGTAGCTACTTTGTATTCCATAAGACAGAAAATAATAAACCTTTTAACTAAAATCTGATCCGACATGTTCATTATCAAGATTCACATGCCAGGATTTGCTTGCTCGTATACATGTCACATGAATCCCGACGAATTAGATGACAATATTGAACTTCTATCATGAATCAGTATAACATGACGATAACAAGTGGGTAACTACCGACAGTTGACATCAGTTCTTGTGCACAGGAACTTAATGCTACTTTTCAAGTACTCTCAGGAAAACGACTTAATCAATGCTTAGCAAGTCTCTATACAATATTGTCATTTATACAAACCCAAACACTAGAGAGTGTCAGCAAAATGAATTGTTTCATTACGTTTGTCCGCACTCGTATCCATCAATGATTAGGTTTTAGGGGCGGGGTCTTAGCATGGGGTTGTGGTTGGTGTTTTGACAGAAACATTGAAAACTATGAAATGTCACATTTGAAGATCATCTGTGGTTTATTGTGCAAGGATCGTGAACAGTAGAACTTTTCGGAACAGCATATGATGACAGGGATAGGAGAATAATACTAATCTGAGTGGTAATTCCCATCGTGTAGTTTCATATTTCAAAACATATGGGATCTAATTTGTATTATGTATCTAAAACACTATTTACTGTCAAAATCATTCTCAAATTACCCATGCGCGAGAAGCCATGACACTAATTGGGATACCATTGACCACCTTAAAAAGTATGCAGCTCGTAATATAGTTCAATATATGCCAGAACTCGTGGCATGACAAAGATGATTTCCTATGTGGGTCTACAGAAGCAGTCACATGTCATCTGAGTAATCCTGTCTACATCATTAGTGTCTCCAGAAGATACAAATTAAGTTGATTTATATATGTATTTCATAAATGTCAAGTCATAAATCCTTCAATTTAGATTTTCAACGTACGTCTGCATTATGATCTAGACGCATGTCTCAGGCTGCTTTCAATGCCGATAAAGATGTATTAACGGCAATAACATCTTAAGAATCAGTCTGACCAGCTTGGATTGAAATGGAATATTTCAGGCACTTATGTATAGATGAGCCCCATGCTCTCGAGCAAGACACAATATCAGATCTGTATTTTTAAGTGGCATTTTGGGCACAATATTTTTTCTCCGGTTTCTTGAAAGGGCATCCCAGTGACATTGCAATTATTTCAGGGATATTTATGTTCATTGCTCCGGACACCCTTGTCTAGCATTATGAGAGACATGCATTGGTCTGGCGGTAGCATGTAGATGACAAGAGGAAATATAAGATAACAAGGAATCGCTACAGCTGCTAACGATATAATTGATACGTGTCTTCTTAAAATAAATTCATGTGACGACGACGTAACGGTACCCAGCTTCGTTCAACTCACTCTCCAGGTGTCCATATATGATATGAGAAGGATGTAACCAACTCTCTGTCCGTCTGTTCGCTGTTTCCAAGGTATTTATGTAACTGAAAATTCTGAAGACCATCCATTATTTAATTGATACCACACACAGAAAAAAATAGTACTTAAACGTTACTAGGACTGATAACTTCTTGATGATACGGGTGAGCAGAATCAATTTTAATTTTGATTCCCCGACATTCCGTGGTGATGTCAGTACTCTGCTTCTGTGGGCATGGCTTAGTGTTTTTAAATTCACTGGGCAAAAATTCAAACAGCACGTTACCAATTCAGAATGCAGGTATAAGAAAGAACACATCTCACTTACTGCAATAGACCCGTGAAGATTCCGGGGTAGAAAAGGTCTTCAGCATCCCATGCTGCTTGCTGTAAAAGATGACTTTGTCGTAAAAGGCGACTAACGGGATAGGGTGGTCAGGTTCGCTGACTTGGTTGATGCATGTCATCGATCCCAATTGCGTGGAGCGATGCTCATGATATTAATCACTGGATTGTCTGGTCCAGACTCGATTATTTACAGACGGACGTCATATAGCTGGAATATTGCTGTGTGCGGCGTAAAACAAAAAGAAAAAATGCAATATACATAACAAGTATAACATAGGGATACTCAACGACAGGTGATTGTTTGAATTCACCACAAAGAATTGTCAACATGTTTGGCCAAAGAGCTTTGTCTGGTGCCTCCTTAACAATGATTCAGCTTCATGGAATTCTGAATATAATACTGAATATGTGCTATTTATAGGAAGGGGTAATCTATGTACATTGTGTCGCTGAGGTTTTCTACATAAATAATCTTTCTGTTAAATACATCACTACATATACACCTACGCCGAAAACACAGCTGCTGTTTCTCTTATCGTTTTTATACAAACTGGCTAAATGAACCTTAGTTATGCTAACTATTCAATTTGTTTGCATACATTGTGATGGGTTAAGTGTATCTAATAGCTCAAAATAATCACACTGTTCGACCGTACATTCACTGTACCTAAATCAATTTGTTTAGACCTGAAGCGACGTATTGCAGTTTGCTGTTAACTTGTCTTACTTTAAAATGTTTACAATATTGAACCTTAATGTGTGAGTGAGTGATATCGTGCAATATCACGGCGGGGGACACCAGTGAGTGAGTGAGTGAGTGAGTTGGGATTAACGCCGCTTTTAACAGTGTTCCACAGCGTGTCAGCTTAATGTGGGAGGAAAGCCCGAAGTGATGCAGGCCTCAAACGTTTACCACTTCGGTGAAACCCACGAGCACGGGTATGATGCTGACAAACCTAGAAACATAATCGGGGTGAACCGGGATTCGAACCCACAATCATAGGTTTCTGGCGTGCCCAAGGGACGCAACTTTGCACAGCGAATCCCGGCGCCTTAGACGACTGGGCCACCCGTGCCCCCGGGGACACCAGAAATGGGCTTCACACATTGTACCCATGTCGGGAATCGATCCCGTGTCTTCGGCGGACGAGCGAACGCTTTAACCACTAGGCTACCCGACCGCACGAAACTTTAGGGAATGTGTTACCTGTCTTTTATACATATATAACTATAGCACCAATAGTGTCTTTCCTTTTGTCTATACCATGCTTTCAGATAATTATTTTACTTTCTTCGTAAAAGTCAAACTTTTTCGTTGTGTCAAGAAGTTTTACTTCTATTTATGTGTTTAGTTACTGAATCGGTTCCTAATATATACATCTCTGACAATATGACAGGGATCATATCTCCGACGTGTTACTGTCAGGAATACTTCGATGATTCTATACCGCTTACATTTATTTAAACTGAATGCATCAGCAGTACCATGTCAAAAACAAGAGTATGAAACGGAATTTCTCTTTATAAATGTTACTGAATGAAGTACTAGAAATGTGTCATTTTCCTGTCTAATGTTCTCTACAGGGACGACATTGGAAGTTAGAGCTCCCTGATAATATCCAGAGTCGCCCTGGCATTTTATCATGTGTTTGTCTGCAACATGCCCATTCTCGTGGGTTTCAGCGAAATAGTAAGCGCCTAAGACCTGCGTCAATTTGAACTTTCTCCATACTTTTCTATTTGATGCCGATAAGCCATGGCGTTACAAAACTTCAGTCTAAAGTGCCGTCACCTGCACTCACTCATTAACAACGACCAGAAAGCAATTACTGCACATAATGGGTTTACTTCAGAGAAAAGTCAGTATCGCTGAAAAAACAGTGATGATACCAGGTGTTTGGTGTATCTACAGTATGATACACGACAATAGAACGCACATGGATTGCTGACATCTGTGGTTAGCTTGAAGTTAATGAGTCTCTCTTTTTCTTTGTGAACCGTAACAATAAACATGGCCTTTTGAAACATGACAATGAAGCCACGCAAAAGGAGTAGCTTCTGTATCTAGAAACACCTGATCTTACCGTCATATTGCTACTATGCAATATTACACTACAATAGCTTTTATTAGAAAATGTTTAAATCAGAAATAAATATGGAAGATTATTTATCAAAAGTTTATGTTAAAAAAATTCGAACGGCTCTTTCACGTTTTAGATGTTCTTCTCACGACTTTTTAATAGAAACAGGGCGCTATGTAAACATTCCTCGTGAAGAAAGAATCTGTAATCTATGTAGTTTAAACTCAGTAGAAGATGAATTTCATTTCTTACTTGTATGTCCAGTGTATTTACACCTCAGAGAAAAATACCTGCAAGCTTATGACTACAGGTACCCTAATATTATTAAATTTGTTACACTGCTGTCAAACACAAAAAGAAGTATCTTACAAAATGTTTCCATGTACATATATTATGCCTCTTTATACCGACAGAAACTTATGAAAGAATAATCTTAGCTGCTTGGTATTAGGAAACTATTGTGTATATACATTAAGTACATATTTATAGATATTTGCCATCTGAATAAACTACAAACAAAAGAGTTAGAAATGGTATTAAACTATAAGGCTGTCATATGATATTGTGGGACGTGATATTACAAATGGTTTAGTATAGTTATATGTATATGAAATGATATGATGTGACATGACATGATGTGATATGATATGTGTATTATAGAAATTGTGTAAATACTGTTTTTTAGTGTACATATTTTATGGCTTGTTGTCTTCCAGTTTTGAATAAATATTGATTGATTGATATGATATAAATTGGCATGGAATGACATGGCATTATATGGTATGATATGATGGGACAAGCTATGAAATTGCTAATGTGTTGTGTGATATGACATGTTGAAATGTGATATAATATAGGTGTGATATATGGTACGATGGTATATATGGTATGTTAGGATATGAAATTGCTAATGTGTTGTGTGATATGACATGTTGAAATGTGATATAATATAGGTGTGACATATGGTACGATGGTATATATGGTATGTTAGGATATGATAATGGTATATGAAATAATACTATATAGTATGATCTTATAATAATGATACAATATGATATATCATGTTGTATGATATAACAAGTTGTGATATTGTAATATAGAAATTATGAAATTACAGGGTATGGTATTGTACTGTATGTTTGAAATTATGTGACTGCGTTGAGATGCGAGGTGGAATGACGTGAGGTGATCTGGTGAGATATGTACATAAATTGTATAAAATTGTATATTCTTCAAATTGTACTATAGGCCTGTGGCCTCTTCAGTACGTGAAATAAAGATTGACTACACTACAATATTGCCAGAGTTTTTGTAGTGAAATTTATTACCTTCATCTTGCTAGACAACATACATGAAATATGAGCTAATATGTCTATTTTTCTTTACATGGATCATATCATAGTGTGTTTTAATATCAAAGACGATTGAAGGAAGAACTAGCAAAACGCCAAAGCGTTACTACTCTTGTCGAAACGTGTTGATGTATTTAATGTCAAAAGAAACGAGGTGAAATTTTATTCATTATCAAACACACTTCTGAAATAATAAATTTAAAAAAAAGAATTTCAAATTAAATGATACATCACATCGTCATTGTCAGGGTGCCACAGACTTCTTATTTCATACAATTGAAACGCCACGACCGAAGAAGCTTATGACAAGTAGGAAATCTAGTTTGTTGTTCGTTGTCATAAATATAAAACACTAAGTTAAACGAAACGCCAATTCCTTTAGGAAATGGAAATGGCAAAATTTGATCTAACACTCCATAAAAGAACGAATTGATATGTTGATTACTGCTTTGTCACGATACCATAACATACTGCATAGGAATGAATTTAGAGGGTTTGAATTAGCATCGAAGCACTGACAGGGCACCTCACGCTAAGGCTAACAACTACATTCACGCAGACACTGACATTGGAGCTATGTCCAGCGGGGAGTAAATAATCCACTCTGACATCCATTAGGTGGAGACATATCTTCCGTCTTAATGAGGGTAATTGATGGATTGCTACCTTACATGGTGGACATGATTTACCTGCCTCAACTAAAAACATAATAGACAATGAAACCGCCTGTTTCATATCTAGATCTATGCATAGTGTCTTGTTCCTGTTGGTGAAATTCCTGACATAGTGTACCCACCCGAGCTATTAATAAAAGAAACAAAAATGTACAAATTAAGAATATACCAAAGTTTTCATATACATATATATATAGACCCTTACTCTCCCGTCTGTCCAATGTATTCGGCCTTGCATCCAGCACATTGTATGACATAAATCAAGTTTTGTGAAGCACAATTCATATTTTCACGGACATAGAAAGTTTTTCCGTCTTTGAATGTAAAAGAACAACATTGTAAAACATGTACCACAATTTGGAATGTTACACTTTTGTACTGTTTTACATTCTCGTTTCCCATTTGAGAAAGTATATATACACATATATGAATAATTATCTAAAAATGGCATAGTGTGTGCATCTGAGCTAGTAATAAAAGAAACAAAAATGTATAAACTGAAATATTCCAAAACTTTTACATATGCCGGAATGCTGAATTCGTGTGGATATGTTTTTAAACTTGTGCGCATACAATGATTCAGGGAGAGAAGATATATCCACAAAACTTCAAATTTACAGTAGTCAACTTTCCCGTTATGGCAACTTTCCCGTTATGTCTAACATTATTTTTTTCTTCCTGCAGCTGCAGCTTTGGTGCCTAAACTTCCCAACCTTTGAGTCAAGTTCTAAACTTCAACTTTCAAAGTGCTTCTTATGCTTGCTCACAAGTTGTTTGTCAGGGTACATTAGTTTAGATAGGACATTTTCAAATTTGACACATCGGTGAAGACTTTGATGTTTGAAGCAAATCCCTATTTTGAGTTAATGTTCTCCGTGCTTGCTTAAGTAACACAAAACCTATCGTTGCCTACGTGTGTGACGGCTACCACTGAGGGGGCAGCATGTCAGGAAACAGCTGTTCGCCATTAAAAAGTATTCATAGACAAATGTTTGGGACACAGACGGAATCATACAATTGACTGATGGCAATAAAACAGAGAGACAGCATAAGGTCACACCAAAGTGTATACAAATGGATCACTGCCGAAAATGTTACCTGTTACAGTGAGGGACGTCAGATGGGTTATGCCAGACCCGTTATGCGCATTATCTACAACAGATGACTGCAGTTTACACTAACGCTGCTCAAGATAAGACATGTTAAATTGGCCTGTCAAAAGGCTAATTTATTTTAAAGAACAACCAGTCTGTTAACTCATTTTTTAATCGTATATTATTTCACGGAGTTCAAACTCCAAAATATGTTGCCATTTCAAGTGGAAATGACATTCAGCAATTGAAAGAAATGAACCTGAATAAGAAGAAGCATGTGTCATAGCGTAGCGCAAATGATCAATATTAATGAGCATGTGTCCCCTGACATCATACCTTTTGCGACTTCAGACAAATTTAATGACGACAAAAATTCACTTTATGATCTTCATAGAGATTGATGTTTAATCCCGCCCATATACGAAGGTATTACAACCAGATATTAGGAGTTAATGATTAACTATTACATCGAGAATATCAAAAGCTATTTTCTTTCCGTCAATTGATCAGCACCATCAGACAGGGGAGTACACACTATTATCTAATGATTAATCGAAAATACACTTGTCACAATAAAAAAATAGTAGGGGAATGACTTACGTTAAGGTGCTTCTAAAATATGAATGATAGAGAGAAACCGTCACACGTATATATCCTCCGCGGGCATTTGATTTATGTTGGTGCTTTTCTGGCTCTTGCAAATATTGAACGAGTATAACTAGACGATACCTCTAATCTGTTCAGTCTGTCTTTTTTTGCTTACAGGTTTGACACAAACAGGTATATTTGACATACATGTATCTCATTTCTTAGTTACAGTGAATATAGGTTGATGTACAATGTACCATGCAAAACATTAAACCGTTAAATATTAAGTCTCTGAAAGACTTTGGAAGTGATATACATAAGGAAGGAACCGTATGTTAGTGTATCTCGAAGAGCGAACACGCTCTAAAACAGCAGAAACACGTAGGTAGGTGTCAGGGTGTTCTGTTGTTATCATTGGATTAAAAGCTGATATTGACCACATTTTTATTCCACATGACTCCGACAGTTTGAAACTAGTAAACCGATAGGTCACTTCCAGGGTTTTCATTTAGCTTCCCAAATGCAAATACTATTATTAGAACTATATGATATTTTTTCCATAAACATTATGTAACATTAAGACATTTGCTTGCAACGATAATTCTGGCTAACAATTCCAGCGAACAAAAGAGAAAATATCCGCTTGCTACCTGTTCTTGTTATCACATTACATAAGCTGAATTAAACAAAACCTCCAGAGAATCTGATGAGTTCCTCGCATTCACTTTGTGTTGACATATCTTAAGTCTTAAGTGACGGATTTTCTCTGGAATGGTAAACATGTAGATATGTGTGTTCTCAATCTGGTACTGTGGTACCTTAAGATGTGATGGTTGGTGGTGACTATTAGAGTCTACACTGGACATCAGTAGGTATATTGTACAATGCCAGATGACCTCTCTCATTTTGAGAGACGTGAGTGACAAAATGTTATGACAATTTATTTCAAGCTATCCGAGGAGATGCATGGGATTGTTGTCTGACTCTTTGAACTCTGTGGGGATTCCGGGGTAGAATGGGTTGAGAATAGCATATGATTGTGGTAAGAGTCCATTTAAATAGATCGGGTGATCATCCTCTGAGATTTGATTCTTAGTATATGAACCGTGTTGTTTGCAAATGCCTTCTGTCACAAGTGTTTGTCTTTGATTGTTTTATAGATTATGGTTATTGAGACAGTATCTCTCTCTTTGTGTCGATTTTATAGGGCTTTGTAATACAGTACAATAGAGCAATGGACAGGTTTTAGAGTGGAGATGATAGTTGGTAGTCTTGAGGCGTGATTTGGCAGATGTCTTCTTCATTTAACATACTGGCCCTATATGTGGCCATATTTGAGATGTCACTAAGTTCTTTGATCAAACGATTAATTTAATAATGCATACATATGATGTTATGTTCTTTGAGGTCTTGTCAGTGGGACAACGACAGCATCCATAATCAATTTTTGCTGGACATTTAAACTTGGCAGAACAAGAAAACATGTAGATCTGTAGATACCAACTTCTGTATTCTATGTAACAGCTTTAGTGAGCGTTTTTCTGTTGCCAGAGGAGCATGTATGTTGCCTAAAGAGCACGTGAGATGCAATGACGTCCAGAGTGAAGAGAGGAACAAAGGAGTGATGTCAGCCTTATCAGGAATTACGCACACCAGACTATTAACCGGGTCGTCTATTGATCCTGAAATCCACGAGTTACATACCTATGGGAACTTATGGGAATTAATATACATGTACATACAGAATTGAAAAACAGTTTCAGTGACCACATTATTAAACAACATGTGTGCATGTCAGTGACGCTAATACCAATATTACATTTTATTTTAAATGTGTCAGTTATCGTAGCATGGTAGTCGTGCCTTCCCACAGGTACTGCGCGCATTGCGCCAACTGTCAACATCTATAGTTCGCCTGACACATGGTATCTGAGTAATTCTGTCTACATTATTAGAGTTTCCAGAAGAGTCCATGAACGTCATGTTGTATATCCTTCAATTTAGACGTAATTCTCCACAAAGAGTCTAGATAAATAAGGGGACATAACCCGTTCCATAATCATTAGAAATCTCTGCTAAAATCAGAGACCTTAAAACGATTCCCACTATATCATGTTCCGTCTTAAACTGTGCTTTCAGTCCCGACCAAGATGTCTTAACGCCAGGAACATCGTTGGAATCAGTCTGACTATTATGAAGCAATATTGTATATCTCAAGTGCTTGTGCACAGATGAGGCCCATGCTCTCGAGTAAATCTCGAGTAAATCTCTCTGTTGTTTCAAAGTGGCGTTTGTAAGAAAATATCTTCTGTCCAGCTTCTTTAAACGGGCATCACAGTGACAACGCAATTACTCCAGGAACATAGTGTTATCCATCTCCGCAGCCTTGTCCAGCATCATGAAAGGCAAGCACTGTGTCTGCAGGTTGCAAGGAGGTGACGAGGAAATCGGAAATCTGAATATACATGATAAGAAGGCATCTCTGCAGCCGCGAAATACATTATTGATATGTGTCTTATTGAAATAGATTTGTGAGAAGACGCTTCATTGATCTCACTCTCTGGGTGTTCTTGTCCTTTGCCTTTCTTTTGTACAACAAAAAATCATCTTTATGTATTCGATAATAGTATATATGAACTGAAAATATTTTTTTTAAAAGCTGAATAACATATTGAAAGATTGATTATTGTTTATCTATTGTTTAACGCCGCACTCCATCCAGCAATATTCCATCTATATGACGGCGGTCTGTCAATAATCGAGTCTGGACCAGACGATCCAGTGTTTGATATCATGAGCATTCATCCACGCAATTAGGATACGATGACATGTGTTAACCAAGTCAGTGACCCTGACCACCCGATCCCGTTCGTCGCCTCTTACGACAAGTATGGGTTACTGAAGACCAATTCTACCCCGGATCGTCAAGGGAGGTTCTGACATCAGACTAGTGTTACCGTGTTATGTATGCCTCGTTGATTATGTATCAGCTCTCATCAAAATGAAAAATCCGTAACGTTTAGTGTTAATATGTTATTTGAATTGTTCGGAGCTGTTACGGCATTGGGATGAAGAACTACTCGATAATATATCACAGACTCGCCATGGCTTTGAACGTTGGCTTGTAAGAACTGTTTTCTTCATCTGAGGTTGCAGAAACATTTACACATCTCCGACTGACGTCAATTTGGATTTTCCTCCTGAATGAGAGAGTGACTTTGGTTTAACGCCGTGTTTAACAGTATTCCAGTCATACCAGGGCGTGTCAGCCTCATGTGGGAGGAAAGCCCGAAGTGATGCAGGTCTCAGAAGTTTATCACTTCAGTGAAAACCGCGAGCACGGGTATGATGCTGACAAACCTAGAAACATAATCGGGACGAACCGGGATTCGAACCCACAATCATAGGTTTCTGGCGTGCCCAAGGGACGCGCCTTAGACGACTGGGCCACCTGTGCCCCCTTCTCCTGAATGAAGTTTACAAACCTTTACCTGACAGAAGTACTGTTCAAGGAGTCGTATCCCACCCACTTAACTGAGATCCGCTTACAGGCTACTTTCGGCACACAATTACATACGGCGTCAACGAGGACGCTGTCGCATTTAAACAGTTCGGCAATACCTTGGCAGAAGACGCCCACGATGAGAGTCAGCGGTATACTATATGAGATTCGAGCCTGTGTCTTCAAAGAGAGCAATTGCAATGACAGGGCTACCCCACAACACAAAAAGACTGTGAATGCTGTCATCTGTGATTTACAGGAATGACACTAGTTCGTTTTATCCAGTGACTGAGACATCCGTATGGCCGTTTGAAATGTTAAAAAAAACTAACTGAAAATAAGTACCTTCTGTATAGCTTGCAAACACCTTACTTTACCGCCTCCACTACAATTAATATCATTGTTGTTAAATTCATCACCTTCGTTGTGTTAAACATCTTTTAGGAAATACGAGACGAATGTCTGCCGCATTGCCCTTTACATGAAAACATTTCATAATGTGTGTTGATGTCAATTAATATCGACATCAAAGACGATTGATTAATTTAGCATAGTTCTTTTACCGAAACGTATTGATGTATTTGGCATCAAACAAAACGAAGTGGCATTTAATTTATATTCCAATACCATTCCGTATCACTACTTTCAATTAGGAGTTTGTAGTCATAATGTTTTAAAAAGAATTTGGTTGAACGAAATGTCAATATCTTTAGATAAATTGGCAGATCGGCAGATAACCGAGACCAAATATTCTCTGGCGTTATCGGTATATATTTATATTGATTCAGCACTCAATAGAATAAAAAATTGGCAAGTTCACGTTTAATTTGTTTCAAAGCAATGCGAAACTATGGCTATAAAAATGTGTCATAAAGGTTAAACCACTAAGAAAGTTCAACATTCATAACTTAAGCTATGGCTAATAAATACCAACCAAAGCTTACAGTAAAGGTTCAAACTATGTCACGGCGACCTTTACATAATCGAGCCTGGATAAAACACACCAACACGATACATATATTAATCAAATCACAAACTCTTACCGCATGAAAATGTTACTTGGAGCCCATTCTACCCTGGAATCACCAAGGGATTCTTAGTTATGAGGTACAATAATCCCATCCATTCCTCGGACGACAATTCGCGATTTATCAACCGTGATACTTACTATGACTTCAATCTGTAGTTTTGATGGTAGAATGCACCTATACTCAATGTAATGCTATCTAATTGCCACTACCAAGTATCACATCTAATACTGGCACAGCACTAAATACCTCATTAGGTATATATCCTAATTACCACAGTAGTTCTTGGACGTTGAATGGAGGGAACAATGCGCCAATTACCCTCACAAAGACTGTAGAGATGTCCGCACACCGTTTGTGCCAGGAAGTCATCTGATACTGTCGTGGATTCCTTTGTTTCATGGTGTAATGGGACAGTGTATATCAGAGATAAGCCACAACGAATAAGTCGTCACACCACCAGAGGAAGCAAGCGATAAATTTGACTTGTGTTGGTTGGCCCCGATTCTATCAGTACATATAGTCCCCGCCCTGGCATAATCGACTGGTAAAGCTGATACTAAAAGTGGCATCTTGACAACTAAAAGAAAACCCAAGATAGTTGTAGAGTATTTATAAGTTTCTAATATCCCGCGCATTGAAATAGAATTCAGTTTGTATTTTCACACTACTGAGAACATAGACCATCTTTTTCCGCGTTTACAGATGCGGTCAGGTAGCATGGTAAAGTATTCGCTCGTCACGCCGATTATCCGGGTTCGATTCCCGACATGGGTACAATGTGTGGAGCCCATTTCTGGTGTCTCTAGAATTGGATTGCTAAAAGCGGCGTAAAAACATACCCACTCATTCCTACCATGGAGATACAACAACATAACGTAGAAATCTGACAAATGTATATCTACAGTTAATTCCTTGAACTTCAAAATATCAAATCTGTAAATCTAAAACACATCAGGATTCTATGGATCCTCGTTCATAATCAATAACCTAAGTGTGTCATCAGTCAGGCAGAAATGCATGGAAACCATACACACAGACACGGCAAACGCGCGTGGCATTTATGCTCAGTCATCTATACCAGTATAAATTAAAACTAATCACTCATCTCTCTGGATACCAGTGTGTTTTCGATTAATCATTTGACAATGGTGTATACGTCACTCATCTTCCCGAGGCAAGAGAGTTAAGTGACTTTAAAAGTCCAGTTTCCACCCTTGCCGAACTAAGCCTGAATTCTTGGGCTCGATCGTAGCGCCACCAGTGGCTATTACGAGTTATGTCCCTTCTAAGCCTCTCCTGTGGACCAATCAGATTCCACCTCTCTTATCACTTGCATTTGCTTCAAACAAAATGGCGGCGCCCAGTCAAGACGATCTGATCGATAATCAAGATCTATATTGTGATAAAATGGGTCTTACATCACGCAGTGCATCAAATCAAGTGAGCACCTTGATTAAAAACATGAAAAGATTTTTAAAATATCTGTTGACAAGGTGTTGTCGGTGCACATGCTGTGCAAATCCTGCAATCGACCGAAATCTGCGCGACAGTTTACGAACCGGATTTCGATTTCGTTGCGCTATTTTGATTGGACGATGCATAGACTCGTTAGTCCAGCCAAAATGTAACTCCATTATACCAGCCTAGTTCGGCAAGGGCAAGGGTGGAAACCTTTTATAGTCATTTAACTCCCTTGTCTCGAACCACAATTCGTCAGGATCTCGGACAATGTCTTTATTAATTGACGAAAAAGAAAAAAGATCAGTATATGTTCTCGTCAATTAATTCAAATGTGATTACCTATATGTTATTATTTAAAGGTAACCACCGTTTGAAATGCTCTTATTTGTTGAACGAATGCAGCATCAATGTCCATGAAATGTCCAAAATGTACTGTATACTTTTAATTTTAGTAATGTAATGTTTTTTTCGATATCTAAAAACTGAAAAGGTAAAGTACCTGAGGATGCACATTGATGTCACACATTTGCGCTACGATATGATACATAATAGTTCATTATTCAAGTAAATGTCTTTAAATTACGAACGACATTTAGTGACGAAATTTCAACCATACTATGTGTTCAATTTTATAAGAAATGAAAATTTAAAAAAAATAGTTGCCTTATCAAAGGATTTTGAGGTTGAAGGTTTTTTATAATATATAAGCCTGTGAGTAATAGCTTATTGTAGATGTCTTATTTCGGGCAGCGATAGTGTTACATGCTCTAATCGGTTGCGGATAAAAAGTCCATGGCGCATCTGGCGTCCCTTACTATATCAGTTTACAGTTAATAAGAAAGCCGTTTATTTATCCTGACTTTAACTTTCTTGTTTCATTTATCGTGGATCTAAACACTGAATAACATTGTGAATTCATGCAAGAGCAATCTCAGAAACTACACTTTCGGAAGGGGATGAGATGCCATATGCGGTCAATGAAGATTTGCACAACAGCTCTAAACATGTCACTCGTTTACAAATTAGGTAGTTACTTTGTATTCCCTGAAGATAGGAAACAATAAGCCCTGGTAATAAAGTTTGGCCAGACATAATCAGCATCAAGACGTCCTTGCCTAAGGATTTGCTTGCTCGTATACATGTCACACGACTCCTATCGAATTAGATGACCAGAAAAAACGAACGTCTATCATGAATCAGTATAACATGACGATAACAAGTGGATAACTACCGACAAAGTGACACCAGGTTTTGTGCACAGGAAAAGTAAAGTTTCTTGTCAAGTACTCACAGGAAAACGACTTCATCAATACTTAGCAAGTCTCTGTACGATATTGTTATTTATACTTCCCCAAACACTAAAGAGTGGCAGCAACATCAATTGTCTCTTTGTAGGTCGGCATGAACCGGTTGTCCGTACTCATTGTATCCATCAATGATTAGGTTTAGAGGTGGTGTTTAGGAATGGGGTTGTGGTTGGTGTTTTGACTGGGAATGAAGAGATCTAAAACCATTAAATGTCACAATTGAAGATGTGACATATACGTATGTGGAAAAGTTTGAATTCTGTTTGTTAAATACACGCCACTGTCTACATGTTTTACCAAACTACCAGTGTGCGAGTTGACATGATAGTAAATGGAATCCATCAGAACGTTTTGAAAATAAATCTCATAATAAGATCAAGTATATGTCAGTTGTCGTAATGCAGTTGTGCTTTCCCATCAGAGGCTGTCGATCTTATGATATCTGTTATTCCTTGTGAGCGACTACATGTGCCCTGACAAGTGTACCTACGCAATTGCGTCCACATCTATAGAATTTATGGGAGATATGACTCAAATTGAGCTAAATTTGTATTTCGTAAATATCAAGTCATAAATCCTTCAATTTAGCTTTTCAACGTACTTCTGCACAATGATAAAGTCTAGACGCGCGTTCCAGACTGTGCTTTCAATCCCGATCAAGATGTCTTAACGCCAGGGAAATCTTTGGATCTAGTCTGACCACCTTGGATTGTAATTGAATATTTCAAGCACTTGTGTATAGATGAGTCCCATGCTCTCGAGCAAGACACAGCATTAGATTTGTTATTTTAAAGTGGCATTTTGAGCAAAATATTTTCTGTCCGACTTCTTGAAAGGGCATCCCAGTGACAACGCAATTACCCCAGGGATATTTATTTTCATCCCTCCCTGGATCCCTGTCCAGCCTTATGAAAGACATGCATTGGTCTACGGATCGCAAGGAGGTGACATGGGGAAATCGCAAATCTGAATATATAGGGTTACAGGGAATCACTACAGCCACGAAAGACATTATTGATACATGTCTTCTTAAAATAAATGCGTGAGACGACGCCGTAACGGCGCTCGGCTTTATACATCTCACTCTCTAGGTGTCCATATCCGATGTGATGAAAGTCCACACCAACGGGGCAATTCAATGCAACCCAATATCATCACTCTGCCAGTCTGTTCGCTATTTCAAAAGTATCTCAATAATTGAAAATCTTGAAGACTTTAGACCGTCCATTATTTATTGTGTAGCACTCGAAACAAGTTTCTGAGGTGCGTATTCCTCTTTCCATTTCAGGAAACGTCAATCTTTGCACTTAGGCGAATGTGATTGTATGCAATATTTTCTGCTCTGCTTCATGCAATGTACAATAAACATATAACGTGACGACATTCAATCTGTCTGAAACACAAAATCAGCACAGGGATATATGGGAAGGTCAGGTCATATATTTCTTTTTATATTACATATAAGAAAATTGAATAATTGAATATTTCTTTTCGCAGATATAGTTTTCAACATTGTTAACCAAAGTTCTATATCTGGAGCTACATGAACTTTAATATACCTAAAAGTTTTCAATTGCTGATCACTTGCATAGAAAATATATTCGGAAAAAAATGTTGATTTTGTTTTTGGTTCTATTTATACAAATGTGAAAGACCGGGAAAAAGATGTTTATAATGTATAATGTTGGGCAATACAGCACAAAAAGAGCAGTTGCACAGATTGGGTGTAACAAATACGCTACTGCCTCTTACACGGGTTTCTGATGAATTTGACAAATAGATGAAATAAATAGTGAGAGAAATCAGAACAATGAGATGTGAATCTTGAGTTAATGAGCGGCCATTGACCTGTGTTCACCAGACCATAAACACAATTTCGACCTGTCTTAATTAGTGCTCGGTTGCTGGACTTATATGCATCAACCATTCCACTCTGGTCCAAGTCTGGCCATTGTGACCAGCTGACAGTAGAACAGTAGTGACTTTAGATCATCATTAATTGCATCGGGAGGCATCGGGAAGCCCCGAGTTGACACGATTGTCGCGGGGTGGTTAATGTTCGCAATTAATCAAGTAATTGTGTTTGTGGATTGCGGGACTTTTCGTTTTAATTTTTGCCAATATGAATCATTCCAGGTGATTGCAAATGTAATGGTGTTCTTTCGCCAAATTTATTCTTCAGATGGTACAATTATGCTAGAGCAGTCACCGCCACTAATGTTATATTTTCTCACTTAGGAATGTGCTTCATTTCCCAAAACCCCATTTTTTGTTTTGTTTTGGTAGGAATTAATAAGAGGAAGTTTTGTGGGGACTCTACCATCTACCAGAAATATTATAAGAAGATATTGGAAATAAACATAAACTACCATGTTGTCTGGGTGTAGATAGAACTTGTGATCTGAACAATCACCTGGTGTGTACAAAATGTATACAGAATCTCATTAGGGTTTGCGATTTTTACAATCGCCCAATGCGCATACTGTATTGAGTATTGTTGCTTGGGGTTCCAAAGGAAACAGTTTATTATTAGAGGAAATTGGTTGTGAAAACTTATACCATTCCAGAAACGAGACCTTAAGGAATTTTAATCCTTTCTTTCTCTCTGGGTAATCCTGTCTTGCTGATGAAGGATCAGTTCATGCATTATATGTCGGGGTCGCCTCTCCTCCTCCTGATTGGGAGACAGACAGCAATGGTCGTCTCATTTATTTCACTGGCTTTACATTTCCTCACAAGTATCATATATAATGGAAAATGTCATGACCATGTTTATGCACAAAGTTCTTGGTCGTGATGAGATCATTAAAAGTGTTGGCGGTTGCTGGACATTGAGGAAAGAGCATTTCCCATGTATGCGGGCACCTCGTCTTCATGTAACTCGATACTTAAAACCTTGATATACAGGACTACGGCCACCGCAATTGATTAGGATGACAGGTGCATTTGCCAATGGGAAGTTTCCACTATTTATATACTATATCAATTATTAGTTGTTAAATGGTCATTGCAAGTGCCTTAATTATTTAAATTTCATTGAACTGAGTTAGCTTTCATAGGTTTTGATACTCAGTAACTGTTAATCCCCTGCAGTGTGGTGGCAAAGTGAGGATAAATATCTGTGAACAGAAATCTGTCTGTGTCAAAGACGACCAAACTTTGTCAGAATCAGTGTGTATCTGTGACAATTTACAGCTGGTGACATTTTGGCCAAATTGAAAAGTGATTATGAATTTTAATATTCACATGATTATAGATACAGGTGCTAGAATGCCTTAGTAGTTTATGATCAATTAGATTTTTAGCTTGTAACAATAGATGAAAAAGCTGACAGTTTGGATTGCAGTAGAATTATTGTTCCCTATTAACAACTAAATACAGAGAGTCGATATATAACCAGTCATGTTCCTGTTGAGACGATTGCCAGTTACAACGTTTGAGCAAATGACAGTAACTAATTTCAACATTCCCCAGTAATATTATCAAAGACATCATCACCCATCACTAGCCGAGGGACAGTTCTCAGCTATATGTTGTGGGCTCAATCCCTTGTCTAAGAAAAAACTTACTTTAAGCACTTGGTGAGTGAAAACTAGCCGCCCTGATTGTGTTTTTAGGTTTGTCAGCACCATAACTATACTGGTGGATTTCAGCGATAGATATGATTGGTTACCTAGATGTTATCACAGTAAGGCAAATTCTTAAAATTTCAGTTTGTTAAATTGTACAGAAATAAGTGTGAAAACTATCTATCTTCGTTTTGTTTTGTTTTATTGACCGCAATTATATGCATTGTAAATTGTAAATAATCAATCTTCTAACGCAAATATATTTATATATGATCATTCACATGCCACTGTCTGTGGCCTGAAAAGCAACTACACTTATGTCTTATGACCTCTATAATCCCTGCTGACGCTATCATAATGTTCAATTTACAGCTGCCACACCAAGCGTGAATAAGCGTTATACGTGTGTTGATAAACTTCACTTAAGCAAATAAATATTTGTTATGGTCAAATACCTAACTGTTTCATAGGCAAAAAAACTTGCTTGTATATATGTTTTTTGTAGATGTGGAACATTCTAATTAATTGCGGATACACTGGGCACACATACATGAAGCGAAAACTTGACAGGTGAATTGGTGCCTTGATATGCAACAAGTAAAGAATCCTGCTTATTTCCTGGCGTTCCTGTTTACTTCTACGACATGCATGGTGGGATCCAAGACCAAAGGCGCCGCACAGAATTTAATGAGGTAAAAGACAGTGTCGTCCGTTTCGCTTTGAACCACCACCCAACCCTGTCGGTAGGAGTTACATTCCTTATACATGCTAAACGGTAATGTTTTGATTTAAATATGTACTAGATACATATATAAGGCATCTGTTGTGTATTAGATGAAACGTTATAACGTTAGATCACGAGGGCGAAACATTTTAATATGTTTATTGTACATTGCATGTGACATGGGGAAATCGCAAATCTGAATATATTGGACGACAGGGAATCACTACAGCCACGAAAGACATTATTGATACATGTCTTCTTAAAATAAATGCGTGAGACGACGCCGTAACGGCGCCCGGCTTTATACATCTGATCTCACTCTCTAGGTGTCCATATCCGATGTGATATAAGTCCAACCCAATATCATCACTCTGTCCTTCTCTCTGCTATTTCAAAAGTATCTCAATAATTGAAAATCTTGAAGACTTTAGACCGTCCATTATATATTGTGTAACACTCGAAACAAGTTTCTGAGGTGCGTATTCCTCTTTCCATTTCAGGAAACGTCAATCTTTGCACTTAGGCGAATGTGATTGTATGCAATATTTTCTGCTCTGCTTCATGCAATGTACAATAAACATATAACGTGACGACATTCAATCTGTCTGAAACACAAAATCAGCACAGGGATATATGGGAAGGTCAGGTCATATATTTCTTTATATATGACACATAAGAAAATTGAATGTTTCTTTTCGCAGATACAGTTTTCAACATTGCTAACCAAAGCCCTATATCTGGAGCAACGTGAACTTTGATATAGCTTAAAAGGTTTTCAATAACTGATCATTTGCATTGAAAAGGAATTCGGAATATAATGTTGATTTTTTTGGTTTTATTCGTCCAAGTATGAAAGACCGGACATTTTTTTACAGAGGTATTCCGACGGATCTGATGATAAGAGCTGGTCATATATGTCCATTGTGTCGCTGGTATTGCCTACATAAAAAACAACAAACAAAAAAACCAACATCGCTCTTTGTCCTGATTCTGAAAGACATCCGAACGCAGCTGTTGTGCCTCTAGCCTGTGTTTAAATGTGTCTCGGCTAATGGAACCTAATACATTTGGAACTATTTCGTTTGATTGTGTAGTCTTAATTATAGATAATGGGCTGAGTGTATCTCATGATTTAAAATAATCACGCTGAATTATGTACAGCATATACGAAATAGAAAGTACAGGAAACGTGTGTGGTAGAAAGGGCGCATGGCATTCATTTTAGCTGTGACGCTGGCTCACTTTGATATCTTTAAGATTTGGAACCTTTATGAAATGTCTAACCTAACTTCACGTAACGTGTCTAAACACCAGTAGTACCATTGATGTCCGAACTGAGGCAGGATCTTTGTTAACGTACAGGTATCTAATTGTGGCAGAAAAAAACTGCAATGTGTTGACTTCATATTACCCGAAGAGACACCAATATCGGGAAACGTGCTTTCGCAATGGAAAAAAAAAATCTTCACATTTTGGGAAAATTGATGTTTATTTTCCCATTGCTTCAAAGTGGTCTTCGGCATAATGTCACTGCATTTCCATGAATAATTGAAGATGACGTCATCTATTGCCAACCACAAAACATATTATTCCTCCTATTTTCATATTCTTCGTGCCATGATTCAGGTAGGTATTTGTCTCTTATCTTTGTCAAGTAGTTAGGTGTGTAGTAGTTTCTGTTCCCCACTCTCTTGGTCTATTATTTCATAATATTGATATTTTTGTATTAACTTACAAATTGGATTTTACTCGGAAACTTTTCTGCTGAAAAGCTGACAATATAGTGATACCTCACATATTACATTTTGATGTATCTCGTCTGAGATGTACTTTATTAATTCTGTTGTCTTCGACGACCATAGCACTATGCGCGGCCTTCTGAAGTATGGCAATAAACTTACTAGAGTTTCCTGTTGTTACTAGCTATAGTGTGTCATAGTAATAGGGGGCGGTCGGGTAGCCTAGTGGTTAAAGCGTTCGTTCGTCCCGCCGAAGACCCGGGTTCAATTCCCGACATGGGTAAAATGTGTGAAGCCCTTTTCTGGTGTCCCATCCCCCCCCCCCCCCCTCACACACACACACACAACCCCACCCGCCCCCTCCCCACGTGATATTGCTGGAATATTGCTAAAAGCGGCGTAAAATCAAACTCACTCACTCACACTCACTCATAGTAATAGAATTTACCTATTTAAGGAAACATGTCCTTCCAGGCTTTGGTTACCTTCTAATCGAAACCTGTTGATGTATTTGGTATCAATTAAAACGAGGGGAGAATTAATTTATTTCCAAATTTCATTCTGAAAAAGAAATGCATTTCAAAAAGTAAGCGGCAAATCTGATAATGAATTAGCTAAAAATTGTTTTATCACATCACATTGCAAGACAGTTACTTCATTTAAAACACCACTGTCGAATCCGTTGATGCTAAAATGGGAAATAAAGAGGTTTGTTTCCTGTCATGCAATTCTAAACACTTAATCTAACGGAATGTCAATGGCATGTACAGGCTTCTAACACTAAACATAGAATGGTAATGACAGTTATGTCATCGCAATGTCATAATATCATTTATTACGATATGTTTATGAAGGCCAATGATGGCCATCATGATAGTTAAAAACGATCGAAGAGTGTCAAACGACACTTGCACAAAAGTTGTTTGATCAGGGTGTCGCATTTGAGGTCTTGGTAAAACTTTCACAGTGTTGTATGATAGACATGTGGAGGACATTACTAAATTTGGCGCTTTAGTTACCAATAGGACGTCCGATGCAATTTTCTATTTTGATTTTTGTATGTACATATACAATATGTTCCCTTGGTTCTTTTAGATGACACATTTCTGGCGTCCCCCGCCGTTATTTGCTGGAATATTGCTAAAAGCGGAGTAAAACCAAACTTACTCGCGTTTGAACCCGCGTTTAACAGTATTCCAGTTATATCACGGCGTGTCAGCTTAAAAAGGGAGGAAAGCCCGAAGTGATGCAGGTCTCAGACGTTTACCACTTCGGTGAAACCCACGAGCACGGGTATGGTGCTGACAAACCTAGAAACATAATCGGGGTGAACCGGGATTCGAACCCACAATCATAGGTTTCTGGCGTGCCCAAGGGACGCAACTCTGCACAGCGTAGACTGTAGAAAAGTTTGCAGAGATGTCAGAATGTCTCTGTGATGGTGTCCTCGTTTCATGTTATGATTTTAAATGTTTATTAAAGACAAGCAACGTCGAATAAGGAGTCAAACAATCACCAGTGGCAAGCTAGAAATTTTTTTCGTTAGAATTTGAACGAATAATCGTGACTTTCCCTTGCTTTTGTGTACAATGAAACCATAAACTTGCTTTTTTTAATAATAGTCGCATATTGGACCCTGATCCCTGAATATTTTAATTCATTTTTTATTTTCATCTCGGATATCAAGTGCATTCAAAAGGTACTGAATTAGGAGATAAACAATCTGTGTTTTCAATGTAGAGTTCGGTTACCTGTAGAATTAATCGCCCTTAACTGAATTTGGAACCGACCGGTAGAAAAAGAACACCATGTTAGTCTCTGCAGTTGCATGAAGGCTTATCCTACCGTGTCTTAACGCTTGACAGACACAATGAAAATATACCTATAATTAATCCTACTGGGGTGTTTCAAATCTCTCTATTAGTATCAAACATAAACATAGAAAATGCACCAGGAGTAATTTTGGAGTGACAGAAAAGTAGCTTCACAAATCAAATATAAATACAAAGCAGCTAAATAGGTATGGTGGCTTCCTACTGTCCTCCATATTTGACGAGCCGTTAAACCAGCACAGTTCTGTTTTCTTTTCTCACCATCACTGATATTCCATCATATAGTCTTAACAACAAATATCACGTCAAAATGCCCTACTTTGTGACCGGATGACACTATCAATCATCACGAAGCTTCAGATATGAACTATTTTTGCCAGTTTTCGACGACTAAAAACCTCAAAATGTATTGATATCTGATGACAAGTGCAATTTACGATTGATCATCTGCGCTTCTATATGGCACTTGCTATTTTCCAGACAAGTTTCTTTCTTTTAATATTGAATGATATTTTCCAGGAAATGCCAATCAGATGTGGTTTCACCTTGTATAAGACTTTAACTGTTTAAAAAAAAATGTTACTGCCATGTGACATGTTTATAAATAACATTGAAGTTTTTCTTGAGCCTATGACAAGATAATTTAACATGGCTTTTCTCAAGCATACTTGTCCAATGCAATTATTAGTTAAAGATTAAAGTATCTGTCATAACGCACCTGGCCTCATTCTGGTATCTGTTTATAGGTGAGGTGAGGTGATATTGGGTTTAACGTCGCGTCCATGATTATTGCACTTATATAGCGAAGTGCATTTACGTGTGTGTGTTTGTGTGGCTGCTTGTACTAGTCCGGACTGATGCCGATTTATAGTTCTAACCCATTGAGATATCATGCCGCAGTTTAACATGAATACCCCACTCAGACACAGTATATTGACTCCGAGCTGACCAGTCTTTGCTTTAGCCCCTAAATGCCGAGCGCAAGACAGGGTAACAACAAGTACCATCTTTTAACGTCTTTTGGTATGACGCAGCCGGGGATCGAATCCCGGACCTTTCCGCTCTACCTCTAGACCACGGAAGCGGTCCTATATCTATTTGTAGTTGACACAGCGATTTATATATCATTTCCTGGTTTTCCCATTTTCTCCTCTGGTATATCACAAGTTTGTAGAACTAAACCAATGACCATACAGCTGGGATAATCTCAATCAATGGCGAGAACAAGAACAAGCGGGAGATCTGTGGTTCGATTCACTGGCCGCGTAGTACAAAGCGAGGTTAAAACATGGTAAGGCTGTAACCCTGGCGCTACGCATTTGGGGACTGGCCGGCTCAGAGAATGTATACTATTTTTGTGTTAATTATCCATTCCCGCATGATATCTCAGACAACAGACACTTTAAGACCGGCATGAGTCCAGGATAGTACAAGCAGCCACGCAATCCTTCTAAAATCTCTTTTCTACATGACAGCGGTTTCTTTTGGTTGATGTGACAGTCTACAATTTCCACGACAGTTCCTCTCTCTCTCTCCCCCCCCCCATTTCTTTAGTGTTTGCCTGATATATTTATGAATATAGGGTATCATATATTGACAGATAAGTGTTTGTGAGGGTGTGACTTTCTTTCTGTGTATTGATACTTATCTTGGTAAGTATCTTATTTTCGTCACACCATATTTGGAGGGGAACGTGCCTCACTTCTGAACTAAATGGATTCCGTATTCATTTATATTCAGTTTTGAACAAGAACCACTTAAGCTTCAGGCCTGGTGGTTAAAGCGTTCTCATCATGTCGAAGGCCTGGGTCCTATTCCCAAAATGGGTTCAATGTGTGAAGCCCATTTCCTGTGTCCCCCACGGTGATATTGCTGGAATATTGCTTAAATGTAAATTATATATTTTTGTTTGTGCAGCTAATAACAGTTATCACCTATCCATCCATGCACTCTTATTTTAGCATTATAATTATCACAATCCCGTTTCCAGTACCCCTTTTTCCACTTTTAGTAGTCACAACTTATTTACATACCTACACAGTATTACGCATGCGCATGCTCATCGGTCTGTTTTGCTATTTAAAGAATTGATCACATGACCTTTGCCTTGTTCAACTTTGTCCTGTCGCCATTGTTTTTAACTCCCGCCAACCCTCCCATGTGATGAGGCAGATTTGGCAGCATTTA
Organism: Haliotis cracherodii; assembly: GCF_022045235.1. Classification (NCBI taxonomy): domain Eukaryota; kingdom Metazoa; phylum Mollusca; class Gastropoda; order Lepetellida; family Haliotidae; genus Haliotis; species Haliotis cracherodii. The sequence continues at coordinate 7,984,760 of NW_027266278.1, forward strand.
AACACCACCTCAGCTTTTATACGGCATTTATACCAACCCATGGCAACACTCATGATCACATGGAGTGAACTTAGTATCCCCCAAGAAGTACAGGGCACATAGCTGGGATAGTCCGGGTCCACGACCCCAGGGCCCACATTCCAGGGATAGTCCGGGTCCACGACCCCAGGGCATCAAATCCCACGAGATAGTCTGGGTCCACGACCCCAGGGCCCACATTCCAGGGATAGTCCGGGTCCACGACCCCAGGGCCCACATTCCAGGGATAGTCCGGGTCCACGACCCCAGGGCATCAAATCCCACGAGATAGTCCGGGTCCACGACCCCAGGGCCCACATTCCAGGGATAGTCCGGGTCCACGACCCCAGGCATCAAATCCCACGAGATAGTCCGGGTCTTCGACCCCACGACAACGCTTCTCGGCCTGTGGTCCTATACTACCCTACCTTTAAATGCAACCGAGTGTGCCTCCAAATTTTGCCAAATATCATATTAATTAATATTTACTCCTTCTTCTTGTTACTGCACAAAAGAAACACAAAGCCATACTCACTCACTCACTCACTCACTCACTCACTCACTCAGAACACCGTCATTTAAGTTGCCTTTGCATTCGGGGGGTTCAATTATCAGTGGCCCATTTGACATCCTCCATGACCTCAGAACCATCCAAAATCAGGGGCGGTCGGGTAGCCTAGTGGTTAAGGCGTTCGCTCGTCACGCCGACATGGGTACAATGTGTGAAGCCCATTTCTGGTGTCCCCCGCCGTGATATTGCTGGAATATTGCTAAAAGCGGCGTAAAACCATACTCACTCACTCACTCCAAAATGAAGTCATGTCTGTCCCCAAACTGTGAGTTGAGAGGGAGCGCGTCTGATACGGATTATGTCTGGTATAATGTCTATGAACATTTATGTTCAAAATGTACGGGTGTTAGTTGGTATTCACTGCCCGCATATTTAAATCTCATGCGGAAAAATCACAGGTAACCTTGTTCTACACTGAACAGAAGAAAAATTTGTTTATATCGATTCCACATGTTACAATCATTCGCGACGCGTTGGAAATTTTATTTGAAGCGGTATGGGTCTTGTCAATGCTATTTTTTTCGGTGCATTGAGATATGAATAAACAAATTCATGTGAAAATTTAAATGAATAGCCGTTCATAGTTTAAATACTGTATTAAATATAAACAAGTCAAAGCCATAGTATAACCAGTCTCGATTATCTGCGAAATAGATTCCATTGGGTGTAAAAGGCAAACTACAGCATTGCATTTTGTAGCAAAAAATTGTATGGATCATTGTTTCAAAATGACAATCGACAATGATTGAGAAAACAGTCCTTTCCTGATAACAATTGCCTGGGGACGATGTGGTCCTCAAATCAGCTGATTAAGTAAGAAGTGATTATTGCGATTTAATATCGTTGACTTAACAGTCCGATTCCAGTCTTTTCCATATATTGTTGGTAGAAAACTCAATAGCATCTCCTAAATACGTAATGTTGATCAATAAACATATTCTTATGATATAGCCGGAATCGTACAACGGACTCTGCTTTTAACAGAGATTTCTTATGATTATGGAAAAGTTTTGTGTCATTTATTTTGACCAGTAACACACATCGTCCCGAGTGGTGCTGGCCGATGGACGACCTGGCAATAGATGACTTCAAAGTGAGTGTTTTATTTTTACTTCTCCCATAGATAACATACCGAGATCTCTCCCACAGATGACTTACAGAGATTACCAGCTTCTGCAGTGATATAAATCATATAACAGACCTTATTGAAACAGCACCTTACCCCCGTCTCATGAATACTGCATGTCATAAATCTTTCAAGACGGTTGTGAGAATTAGCACTGCGGTTCGGGCTGCTCACAGAATTGGTTTTATAATAAATGTTCTTAACCGAGTTCTGCATTATTAATGTTCCAAAGCGACTTGAGAAGTCATAAGCGACCGACCTTAAGGAAGAATATTAAAAGGTTGTTATTTAATTAATTTTTCATTTTTTCAGCTTTAACAGCTGGTACTAATCATCAAGATGTCGTTATATTGAATTTATTGTATCTCTGAGTTACGGTTACAAGCACTGTCGGTACCCCGGCAGCAAGGATGGATTGGTGGTATTTAGTTCTCGGACCATACTGGTCTGTCTCCAAAGCGAACATGAAAGTATCTGTATTCAGATAGAAATGGTCAATTCCAACAAGAAATAGCTGAATACTTTCCTCATTTGACTATTTTACAATTGTACATTTTCAGAGATAGTAAATTAAGAGTAATATTGTTGCAAACTTTCAAAATATACTGACATTTTGCATCACTTATCATCCATCTTTTCAATTTCAAAATGTTCTATCCCCAAATCACGTGATAAAAGGAATTATTTTCATTGGATGCGCACTTGAAACAGTCTGGAACATAGATTAAGTTTTAGATTTGGAGATAACACAATAATGCTATTGAATGTTAAATCTCAATTTTCTTCATAATAATGATTTGAAACTTCATCAGGACATTGAACAAAGTCTCCTGAGTGATTCCAATACCTTTACTCAATTTTGACCAAAAGTGGAGATAGAAAAAACCGGTTCTCAGGGCACGAGTTCGTACCAATTAGACTGGCAAAGGCTTAGGTATACAATTACAAGAACACAGAAGTATCTTTATTATTAGCACAATCGACACCAGAAACTGTGCTTTCTAAGATTTGGAAAACGATACCAAAATAAAATTCTCATATATACATAAAGTATCCTTACTGTATTGCCCTTCGTGTGTTTGGTAATATCTTTTCGTGGTGCATTATCTACTTTCTAGCATTTTAGCAGAAGAAACATGTAGTTATGATTCAAATAAATATTAATTTCCCAGCACCATGTTTTGTTACGTGGCGCGTGTATTGATAACCTGTATTTGTTTTTGATTGATCGGTGGTCAAATGAGTATTTTTGGTAGGTGGTTCATAGCCAGCTTCCTGGAAGAAGAAACGTTGATCGCGCTTTTGTGAATGAGTGAGTGAGTTATGGTTTATAGTCACATCGGCAATATTTCAGCCATATCGTGACTTTTGTGAATGAGTTAACGCCGAAGTTTGAACTGGTGGGTGAATGTTCGGGGGAGCACCTCCTGTAGCACTAGCTAGTGCAGATGTATTATTACTGTAGGGGACATACAGATCTGTCAGTCCACATACAGATTTGTCTTTCGCAAACACCTGGTGAGATTTTCAGGGATCCATTCGTATAATTTTTATAACTATTTTACCTTTTAGGCCAAATAAAAGTTACTTGGGCATATATTCGAGACTGAGTTTTCTCTGGCTAACATATTTGTTTAGGTGATGTGAAAAAAACGTATGTATTGTATTGTATTGTATTGTATTATACAGTATTGTATTATACTATGCTACGCTCCACTGCATTGCTCTGAACTTCACTGCACTTATTCATATCAAATCATCATATCCTATCATATTGCATTTCGAATCATATCACATCATATATTGCGTATCATATATCGAATTATATATCAAATCATCGTATCATATCATATCATATCTTTGTGCAATCAATGAACAAACACCGACAACAAGCTACAGTACATATCTATCAGCTATCTGGTATTAATGTCCACATAAAATGCTAGGAGGTGAGATATTAATAATTGATTTTGACGCCATCATTGGGGATTTATCAGACAGTATTAAATGACCATGACATGGATGACGTGCTTCTTTTCATCCTACGTATGAAGAATATCCTCGTGTCGAATGAATGTTTCTTGCAACTTTCATCAAGATGTACATGAATGTCTGACATTGCCGTTTAGTTAAGGGGTAGTACCAGGCTTTCTGCTTGGGCACTCGTATCATGTATGGTTTCCCCGTCCTGTTCAAATTAAAATATCTTTGACCAAAAATTATTTTCTCTGAAATGTTCTGACAACGCGTATGATATATTCCTCACAGTGTATGGTCTAATGGTAAACTGTGATTGATGGTAAGCTCTTTAAGCCTTGTACACAAAGGTCACTGTAAACAATGGCAATAACGAGAGAGAATTTCAAAGCGGCTGCACAGGACTGCTCTTATCGAAACTCAGTTGATGTTTTCTTTAAGCCGCGTCTGGGTACACGACACCATCCTATACGCCAGTCATAAAAACACGGCTCTCGAACAATGCGTCAACTAGTCCACTCAACGCTTATTTGATGGGACAATCGCCATAGTCTGTTCTTGTGATATTGGATTCCCTCCAGTTGTTAGTTTTCTCAGAGTCCTTTAGTGGTGATACGGCGAGGTTTACGGGCCATAAAAGCCGTTTCTAATTCGCAGAGAATTGATGCATAATAAAATGCGCGACACGTTCCACCTATAACACTGTTGGCTGGACTACAAGGGTCAGGGTTAGAATGCTTAAACAGATTTCCGCCACTGATTCCGACCCGAACAGCGTCTGTGGCAGGATATCTCTCCATATATAAACCAATTTTCTATCAAATGTCTTGTTTTCACTCGCCTGGAAAATTCAAACGGACCATTTCAGCGTATAGTTATCGACTTTTAGACAATACACCCCTATTCAATACAATTGCTAATCTAGAATCATATCCTGTGCTGATGGAATGCGTTCTGCTTCAAACCACTGTACGTGAAGTGTGTGGTAATATGCCAGTGTCACCGGTGAGCCACTGTGGTCGAAACGTTGCCATTTGTCTCAATAATTCCTAATCACTTTATATTATTACATATCTTCAATCTAGCCCATCCCTTAATATATATGCATACAAGTCAATCCGGACATGCTCACGATCTCGAAAAATAGTTGATCTTTTATGGACGATAGCTTCATATGTGAATATTTCAGTCAAGACCTTTCTTAATTACTCGGTTTACGGGATTCATTTTTTAAATAAAAGGGTCGCCTGTCGAAAAAAGTCAGGTTTGTTTATAATGAGATCCGTAAAAAAATGAAAGTAAAATTAAGGTTTCCCATGACGGAAATTAGTGAAGATACTTTATTACCCGTTTTATATATTTTATTCCAAATTACAATTGGGACCCTTTAGTCGACATATCCGTAAAACCAAGTACGTTAAAACACAATGACACAATGACACGTGTCGAGCCCTTACATGACACTTTTTGTTAAACTATGAGAGATCCTTCATGTGTGCCCGATGGAGCGTTAGGTGACACATTGGACATTCTAAACAGTGAATGACAGGTAACAGACTGAGGCTGTTATTATAAAATCTTATGAAGGAGATCCTGTCATCGACAAGGCTCTGAAAGAATCCTCATTGAACTCTATACAAAAGTATAAATAGTTTATCAATAAACCACCACGCAATGATCCATTTCGTATTCCTGTCTTAAAGTTCGCTCTCTCGCTTTTGCACTAATTAAGATCTGTAAAATTGCGTATCCATGACAACGTATGTTACCATTGTTGTAGCGCTAATCAAAGGCCTTCCTCTTACATGTTTGAGGATGGACTTTAATCTTCCGTTGTAATAACTTCCCTCACTGTGTATCAGTGTGGATCAAACACACGTTGAATTACACATATCATTTGTCAAAGGTCTTCATGGTTTTCAGGATTCAGCTGGAAGGAAACGCTCTTTACATTGCAACTCTGGGGGCTATTTCAAAACTGACCTATTATTGTGTTTCTTACACTATGGTAATACACGCACGTTAAAGACACGTCACTTTCCAGAGTGTTTCCTAAGCCCACGTGCGCATGCGTGGAAGATGCACGTCCGCGGGTAGGTCCGCCCGGAGCCACTGGACTTTAACCTCTATATTATTTTGCAAGCGAAGGAATATTGGTTTTGCATTATTTCAAAATAAACCTTGTGTTGTTTCGTATAAAATAGCACCTGTTTTAAGAGGACAAAGTGTTCGCTGAACGTAGTTAAGATAGTACTGTGCACGTTACTAGTCCAGATGTGAGCAAGGTAATGCTGTGTCCACCTGCACCAAGCACACCTGACGTGCCTAACATAGAAGAGAGCCGACAGTTCTAGTATTTCCTCATACCACTTTTATCTCATATTGTGAACAAGCTGGTCTATATTTCCATGCCTATTATAAGATGGACATGGTTTACTCGTATTTACGATACGAGAACTAATTGGTATTTGCCAAGGAAGAGTATTCACTGGGTCTCACTTCCTATTAGATTAAACTTCGATATTTTTATGGGGGTCTTGTCATCACCATCTTCCCGAGGCAAGAGAGTTAACTGTCTTTAAAAGTCCAGTTTCAACCCTTGCCGAACTAGGCTGGAATTCCTCGACTCGATCGTAGCGCCACCGATGGATGTTACGAGTTAAGTCCCTTCTCTGCCTCTACTATGAACCAATCAGATTCCACCTCTCGTATCACTTGCATTTGCTTCAAACAAAATGGCGGCGCCCAGTCAAGACGATCTGATCGACGATCAAGATCTTTATTGTGAAGAAACGGGTCTTACATCGCGAAGGGCATCAAATCAAGTGAGCATCATGATAAAATATCTGAAAAGATTTTGAAAATATCTGTTAACATCGAGTTGGCGGTGCACATGCTGTGCAAATCCTGCAATCGACCGAAATCTGCATGACAGTTTACGAACCGGATTTCGATTTCGTTGCGCTATTTTGATTGGACTATGCATAGACTCATTAGACCAGCCAAAATGTAACTCCATAATACCAGTCTAGTTCGGCAAGGGTGGAAACTGAACTTTTATAGTCAGTTAACTCCCTTGCCTCGGGAAGATGAGTCATCACTGATTTTCAGTTGTCCACTCATATAATTTTGCACAGCGTTTTGCCCTATTACGCCAAGTGGAATCTGTTTCGGCAGAAAATCTAGGATGGTTAATCTCATGCACTGACAATTTATTTATGTTTACCAGACAAAACACGACGGCGTCTATTTTCTTATAAATCCACTGTACACAATGTCATCTATTGTCTAGTAAACCCACTGTAATAAATGTCATCTATTGTCTAATAAATCCACTGTACATAATGTTATCTATTGTCTAGTAAACCCACTGTAATAAATGTCATCTATTGTCTAATAAATCCACTGTACATAATGTTATCTATTGTCTAATAAGTCCACTGTATATAATATCTTCTATTGTCTAATGAAGCCGTTATACATAATTTCATCTCTTATTTGATTAATCTGTTTATTGATAACTATAAGACTTCGAAAATTGAAAAAAAAGTCTCCAACACCTTGTAGCATATGCATTACGCAATACCAGTCGATTTCTTAAGCCCTTCCTGATAATACCAAACTTTAATAACTTGGCACCATTTCACAAGAGAACCATGTGGTTTTAAGTTTTTCCTAGAAAGTGAGTTTAATTTGCTTTTAGGATGCAGTAAAATTGGATGATTCTATTTTGTATTGTCACCTTGTGTCGAGTTCCTGCCGCTCATACCATGACCTTTCCGATTGCAATCAACAATAATCTCCCACAGTATTTGTGTCCCATATTTTTTATGTGCTATATTGTGTATACTCTTGTATGGACCAAACTTTTAACAGATTTCAGATTTTTTTATCATAAGGTAACGTATTATATGTATAATGTGGATTAGAGAGGTTGTCATTTGACATGTGTTATAAATCGCAAGACATAGAAAATCCTAGGCTCGAGTGATAGATAGTCATTAAACCTAGGCCTATTCCCCTGTGATGAATAAAGGAGACACTAGATGTTCCGTCCAGTAACAAAACAAATCGTTGTAACAATTGTCATGACGGATAGGTATCAAGGCCACAAAAAATATATCTTTTTGTCTGATAGCCGTTCATAATCGCTTAATGAGTAACGCTTTACACGCAGCTGAGAAGAAAAACACCTTCATACTCACATAGACATGTATAAAGCCTTTGGATCTGGACTGTGAACTGGGACAAATCGCCATTGCCCAAACACTTGTTTTGTGCAGAGGGTAAATGATTACTGGGGATACCATATCCATTGTATCAACCGTTGTTAAATACACTTTATTTACTCCTATCCTAATATTAGTCAAACTGACGTTGAAAAGAACCGGGAGACATCACGGCGCTGCGATGCTGAGATCATGATGTAACCCCTGTCAACGCATTGGATTAACCATTGTATTCGTCAAGAATGCTATCGCATCCAATACTCTTTGCGTGTTCAGATAACGCACTGGCTCAAATGTAACACATAACCCTCTTATTACACTGAAAATATAGACGTTGGCAAAAGTTTGAAAAAAAGTTAATTCTATGATCATGTAGTAAAAGACCTTTCACTGAAAGGATGTATTACAAATTCCCAAGTTACGATCTTACACAAAAAGAGCTGTTTGAAATAAAAGGCAAACCAAAGAATATTATTTTAAAAAGTTAGTCTTATAACTTTAGTCATATTAAAGTAGTTTTTTTTATCGTTTTCGTGGCATTTCCAGAAGCACAGGTGTCTGAAGTTTCCCTTTAAATTGTCTGTGAGTAATTATAGATGGCAACGGCAATGCGGGTTCTTATCTTTACAGTAGTATTTTCAATGAATCCTCTAACAACTTCTCACGTCTTCCCTGCCATATGGAAGTTGTCGAATCATAGATTATGGATAAATGACATCGGAAATGTCAAAACAAATATAATCCGTGGTTTAAAAATATGATAATTTCGGTCTGAAGCTGAAATGGAAGCTTTGATATCTTTTTCGGTTATATATTAGCATCGTTTCGTTTTTATATTAGCATCGTTTTTCTGCATCAACTTGTTGCACTGTGAATTCTACACCGTGAACAAAAAACATGTGAATTGGACTTGACGAGAGGAAAACTAGAAAAAAATTCATACTATTACGAAAACTGACTCTAAATATATATTGATGATCAACTGCGTTCAGTAAAGAAAACTGTTCTTCCGAAACTGGCTACTTTTCCAAGCGACACTATGCTACGTACAGATAAACCAACTGCGGTAGAGATGAGTTATTATTGCAATATAATGTTGCTAAGGCAAATATAGAGTACTAGACTAACATTTAGTCTATGAAATCTTATATAACACAATATCCTTCTTGACTCTGAAAAAAGGCCTATGCTCTGGAATAGAGCTACATGTAGCTAGAGCTGGCTAGACTTGCTTTTGTATGCGTTTCTAGATTTTTTTCATAAAAATAAATATATTCCACAGTCATGGTGCAGGACTTATAGAGTACTAGAAAGTCGGAGTATGTATGTTCTTTCGAATTCAGAGCTGATTCCACGTGTAACTGGTCCCCAGAAATTGATGCTGGTCGAAGGAGGCGACAAGATGGATCAGGTGGTCAGGTTCGATGACAAGGTGGATCTACGTATCCCGCGGCTGTGGGGCCTTGCTAATGATATCAGTCACAAGAGCTCTTTCAGACCCAAGGGTTCAGAAACCATAAGGATCAGGCTGTTCACTAATAACGTAGAATAAAGACTTGATCATTTCCGTCATTTAAACGGAGCCAATGTTTAATGGAAGATGGATTGATCAGTAGTCACAATTGTATCTGCCCTAAGCATCCTGCATCTCGTCCATTGGTAACTGTAGTTTCACGTGGGAGATCATGCATGCAGTCTTTAGGTTAATAAAGACCAATATAGATCTTGTGTCCATGTACTTCGTACAACACTTCACAATTATGACCAACTTGGAGGACATGTAGTCCAGGGCATAATATCAGCTGTTAAAACAAGTTTTAAAATTTGTTCATGTCCGAACTGAGGAAGGGTCAACAGACGTGACAGGTGTGTGACAATGTGGAGTTGGACTCACTTTACACTGTCATCTCCAGAACGATTTAGGTCTCTGCCATCTGGAAAAAATGCCATTTTCGATAAATTGGGCACTACATTCTCTGTTTCTGCATCTTTAATGTATGACCCTTACGAAGTCACGGTTATCCAGTAGAAACATATAAAGCAAGTGCAACCTTGAAAGAGACACGTATATCAATAACAGTTTGAGACTTCTCTAACGGCCCCTTCTAGATACCGTTTTATGTGTGACCTTAACTTGGTGACGGATACCCAATTGAAACGAACAAAACATGTAATTACTATGTATATAATACGTGCTGATTTCTTAATCAGTTCCTTCTAAATACCTTTTTCCTTTTGAATATGTTTTTGAAATCATGTGTGGTAATTTATTTATTATTTATATACATAAATTGCATTTTCCAAATCAAAAAGTACAATAGGGTGGCGTATGATATATAGTTAAATATAGATGATGTTTCCCAAGGTGCGACTCACCAATAAAGTGTGCAGATTTCTCCAAAAATAATTATGAAAAATGATAAAATGTAGATGATGAAAAGATCTTAATTTCCGACACGCAAACATCTACACGTCAGAAGACAACTCGTCACGATATGGCTAAAATACTGCCGATGTGTCGTTAAATAATAACTCACTCACTCACTCAGAAGACAATGTTTTTAAAGGCTTTATTGTAGATGTGAATTTTGAAAAGGTTTACGACTGATTTACTATTTTCTAGATGAATTACGTATTGTTTATTGCGTTATTGTTTAGAGCACCCAACTGCCTCCTCAAATTGTTCTATACCAATTACATGCTAGTTGAAATGAAAAAGAGAATCAAAATGACAAAGAGAGAAAGTAACTGAGCTGGGAGAAGAGTATTCGGCGTCACAGTCATCGTATGTTAACAGTCAGTCGGTTGCGGGTTAACTCCAGGCATGGTTGTGGCCGCCTTTCACATTTGGGAGCTGTGACTGGTGGTAGGGATAATATAGAAAGCTTGTGGTCCCATTGTGAAAGGTAGGGCTACTATCATTTGTAGCACAAAGGTGTGTTTTTGTTTGTTTATTCTTCGTTGTTTAACGCACGCAGCAATATTCCAGGTATATGACGGCGGTCTGTAAACAGACAAACCAGTGAATAATAGCATGAGCATCGATCCACGCAGTTTGGATCGATGACATGCATCAACCAAGTCGGCGAGCCTGACCACCCGATCCCATTAGTCGCCTCTAACGACAAGCATAGTCGCCTTTAACAGCAAGCATGGGTTGCTGAAGACCTATTCTACCCCGGATCTTCACATAATCAGGGCGAATCTTGAATTCAAATCCACGATCGAACAGCCAATAGCATCGCCTTTGACCTAGACGACCTAGATAAAGTGAAACACTGAACGACACAACGTGGGATGCATAGCCTTGACTGAGGAGATTTTTACATAAGAGATCAGTTTGTAGCAGGGCATGAAGTCATCCCACAGATGACATCCTTACCTTGTCAGCTTGCTGACGGGGTAGCCTCTGTGGACAAGGCGCCCGTCCTCTGATCAGAAGGTACGTGGTTCGAATCCTATTACGGGAATCGGAAATCGTATGGCCGCTACAAGTACAAGGTAAAACTAAAGAGTCGGTATTCCAAAGTATGATAATTCTCTTTGATTCGTCACACGTCATGGTCTTCTGCTCGAGGCGTGTAAGACAGGGTTAATTATTATCGATATTTTCATTGTTTAAAACATGTGCATATGACGGAATGCACGCAGGAAAGTTAGTCGTTCAACAGTAAGTTATAATGATAAATCATTTACTGCCATTAGGGTATATGTTTCCCATTAGTAATGTAATTGAAACGTTGAAGAGTGATGGGCAAGCACACTGGCGCCTGCGCTGGAAAGACACTGTATTCAATGTCTAAGAGGGATGATCGTGACAGATAAAAACCCAAACAATGCCATCATCATTTTATGGAGCCAGGACGCAAGCAGTGCACTCCAGGAGAAAGGTTTTGTATTTGTGTCAGGTTTAACTAAGATGGTTTGATCTGCTTTCAGGACTGGGGGGAAGGGTATAGATTGAACTGGACGTCACAAATACTGCCTGCCTCTGTAGAACAGCGACAACACAGCGCCGTCGACATTACAGCACTCATGAGGAGGCACATCAAAGCATCAATCTCCAGTAAACACATTCGTATACTTGAACCTGGTCCTCTGTCTATACGCTGTCAACTTTCTTAAAGCACACATTGGATTTTGACGGGCACAGAGGGCACATGAAATCGTTAGCGATCCACTATGAAATAAGCACTACTTATTGCAAGAATTACTTAAGTCATAGGTTGTTATTACGGGTGCAACAGGTCTCTTGGTATATAAACATATATGTTGTTTTCGCGACTGCAGCCTGTCCCTGAGAAGAAGGCCTTCGATACCTTGTTTTAGTACTTACGGTGACAAACAACGTTTCACGGCAATGGCGATAGCAGTGTTACGTCGGACAGACCCAACTTGTCACATTCGGTACACGCTTGTGTAATTTGGAAAATCATGACATGTCAAAGGTATTGAAACACTCGAGTTAGGTAGCATCAATAGCAAGTATATGCTTGTCAAAGCAGTTGCAGTGTTGTCAAAACGTCCTATGAACGATGTCAAACCCATTTTTAAATTGGGGTAAGTTTTCACTCTTCACCCACTTCTGATAGGCTGGTATAATTGTCAGTGTTGATAAGTCAATACGTACAGTGATGATGGCGTTGAAATACAAACAGAAACAGTCGTTCCGTGACTCGTTTGATTTAATTTGTTGTTATTGATCGTCATATAGAAAGAAGGAATAATACAATGTTTTGGCACATTTCTGTTACATCTATCCTGGGCCTTTTCCTTTTTTTAAATGTTCAGCTCTGATAAGGAATGTCACTGATTTATATTTGTGTGTATCAGGGGAGATGACACACAATAAGCCTATTATGTGCATGTTGGCAATGTAAATTGTTGTGAATGTTTGTCAATACATGCAATATCTCTGAGTAATCATGTTGCACAAAGACTCTTTTAGGGATGCCCGTGTTAATACCAATATATGTGGCAGTATCATGATGATAATGTGATATCACATCTTATTCACAAAAAAATATTAGTAAAATACGGTTATAACGCACTCAAAGGGACTACTGATTTTAGTTCGTTATAACCGTAGTTCGTTACAAGTAAATATACAGCATATATAGAGCAAAAATACAGCAAATGGACGGGATCAAAACACATTTCATTATATCCGTCAGTTCGTTATAAGCGTGTTCGTTATAAACGTAGTTTACTGTACATCTTATATGTAAATAGTGATGATTAAATACTTGTAATCAGGATTTAGTCACAAAAACTATACATCTAATTTGTAAATAATGATGATTAAATCCTTGCAATGTTCGTTTTTAAGGTCTTTGAAAAGTGACATCACTTAAATGCAATCTGTATTTTGTATGATGGAGATAAATTTGATCAAAACGACCCCATTTAGCATTTGTTTAGCATATAAAATCTACATACTTAATTCTTCAATTTTATCTTGATGTAAGCATTGTAAGGAATTGTTGGTATTTTAAAAGTATATCGAATGTGTTCTCATAAGTTGGTTTATCTTTCGAAGTTGGACCAGATTTCCATGTTTGAGGGAGAAAAAGATCCTAATCTTTCTTACGAATATATATGTGACCATAACTTCCATTGACGCCAAGTATAAGAGCAACACGGGTTGTAACACATCTTCAGATTTCTTTGAATATTTTTTGGTTAAGTTCTACGTTGCCTATGAAAGAACAATTCATGTTGTTTATACAGTTGTAAACAATTAAAGTCCTATACACTGGCAACGTAAATGTCTGTTACCATCAGAATACACCATGTACACTTGACAGTTGCTGGAATAGGACATACCTGTCATCCACTTGCAGACCATCGTGGGACTCCCACATTAAAAGTGGTACTTGTTGTTACTCTGCCTGGCGCTCTGACACCAGTAACAGTGCCTGCTGTTGAAAATATTCCAATTCACACTGGCACAGGTATTTGTAGTGGCTTGGCATTTCAGAATATTTGCAAAGAATGTTTAATATGTTGTGTGTATTCATGACCTTTAAATAACATTACTGAATAAAACCGAAGTTTATTTATTCTGTGGATAATGCCTTTTTAAAACAGATTTCAGGTGTCAGACATGATAGAATTACAACAATGTACATTGAATGAATGATAATAGATTTTCAGTTTATGGGTCAAAATGTTCCGAGAAGATACAACACATGTTTGAAATTAACCTTAACCAATGGCATAGTTTGAAATCAATAGTTTGTTGAAATATCAACATGTCCTCTGCTTCAGCTATATAAGGGCTCAGCATGCAAATACACTGATTCTTAGCCAATAAAGATCATTCTAGATCAATGATCTCCAACAGATTAGTTCAAATGGATGGTGGGAAATATGAAATGTCAATAACCTCATTTGTTTATCTTTATTGATAAAATATTTGAAATACAAAAATTTATGCACTTATTTCTATCTCTGACTAAAGTCAATATCGTTGTGCTATATCATGTTCCTCAATGTTCGCAGAATGATTGATAAGTTGAATGTATTAATGTTTTGTACGTCTGGCATTTTTTTTACTTGGATCGTCTGAGCCTCACAACCAGAAATATTAATAACATAACACAACCGTTCATCACAATTAATATTGCCAATGCTATCAATCAGAGTCTGCACTGTTATGGCAATTATATTGCTGACGTGGTGTAACACAATTTATTATTTCTTCTCTCGGAATTACATTACACTTTTTGTTTTGGAGGGGCTGTCGGGTAGCCTAGTGGCTAAAGCGTTCGCTCGTCACGTCTAAGACCCAGGTTCGAGTCCCGACATGGGTACAATTTGTGAAGCCCATTCCTGGTGTCCCCCGCTGTGATATTGCTGGAATATTGCTAAAAGCGGCGTAATAAAACCAAAACTCACTCACTCTTGTTTTGGACAGGATCTTTCATAATGTAGGACATGTCAGTCGGTAATCGCTTCCATAATTCAGTGTATTTGTCTTGCATTTTGTCCACTTCTGAAATTTCTTTACGTTGGATGCTGCATCATCTTGGTTGCTGTAGACACTCATCCCCGCATAACCAAGAAGAAACCCATCGGTGTACCGTACGTGGTTCACGGAGCAATTACATAGAACAATACGGGGGCACGGTAGGCCAAGTCGTCTAAGGCGCGCGATTCGCTGTGCAGAGTTGCATCCCTTGGGCAAGCCAGAAACCTATGATTGTGGGTTCGAATCCCGGTGCGCCACGATTATGTTTCTAGGTTTGTCAGCGCCATACCCGTGCTTGTGGATTTCATCGAAGTGCTAAACGTCTGAGACCTGCATCACTTCGGGCTTTCCTCCCACATTAAGCTGACACGCCGTGATATAACTGGAATACTGTTAAAAGCGGCGTTAAACCCAACTCACTCACTCACTCATAGAACAATACACTTAGTACATACACGGTGTAACATTACCATTGACCTACACCAGTTTTATTCAAATTACTTATAACAACTTATATTTAACAAACAAAAAAACTTCATTGTGAATATCTATATGGGATACTGAAAGTTGTAGTGTGGTACTCTCTTTGACGTCTGTTCATATTCATGACATAAACATTATTTTCCACAAACCTGAAAATAAAAATAACCTGAAACCACACAAGTTGGTCGAACCGGTTGTCAAAAATATTGTAAAGGTAAAGAAAAAAACACATACCTTCACGAACGGTTAAATGATTGTCAGGAACCGATAAACTTTGTGGGAAGGCCAAAATAACCGATCATTTCATTACGACTGTCAACAACGGTGACAAGCAAGCGTGGTAGTATACTTGGTCCCGCCCAGCAAAGTAAGCTTTGGCGGTCACGCATTTGGAAAGCAGAACTAGTTTATGAGTATAGGCATGTCACCGGAAGTGCTGGTACCGGAAATAGCGCTTCGCGAGTCTTACGGGCCCTATATAGACGAGTGACTCAAGAGTTGTCCTGACGGGTGCTTCCGGTCGCTGGGTATGTGGAGGGTGACGTATGTTTTGTTGTACCGAGTGTCTTCTAAACTTGCTATGGTAAACAAGAAATGCAGTGCGCTAAATATCTTCTTTTCTTTGACGCAATATATTTCAGCAGTATTCCAGCAACATCATTTCAGAGGTCTCCAGAAATGCCTTTACACATTTCCTTAGTTGGGAATCGAACTCTGGTCTTCGATCCCCACTGGTCGAACTCAGGTTGAAGAGCGAATGCTTTAAACACAAAGCTCAGTCACTGCCCTTGAAAAACGAAAAAAAATCAGTTAATGCAGTTGTAGCGGCCATAATATTTCCGAGTCCCGTGATGGGATTCGAACCAAGCACCCTCTGATCAGAGGTCGGACGCATTGTCCACACGACCAAAGAGGTTAACCCCGTCAGCAAGATGACAAGGAAACGATGTAATCTTTTTGATGACTCCACGCCCTGCTACACAGTTACTGCTGAACTCAAGAGTATATTTTCCCAAAAAGGCTACTGTTGCTTATTCAGACACATCACGCGATATATATATGGATGTTTGAAAATACCATTAAAGCAAATCTTACACGATATATCAGACCTTGACAAATTGGCGCTATTTCACAAGAGAATCATTCGGTTCAATGTAGTTTCAGAAAATAAACCTGATTTGCTATTGATGCCGAAAAATTGGATGATTTCTTTTCACTTATTACGTTGTCCTCAGTGTTTTAATGTCACCTTGTGTCTGTCACCGACTTTCGCTTATGTCATGACCTAACCGAGGTTTTCCGATTGACATCGACAACAGTCTTCCGCGGTAATTGTGTCCCAAACGTTTGCTTCTCTTTGATGTAAAAGAACATCGTGTTTTCCTTTTTGTAGGGGCCCCACTTATACGAGAATCAAGGAATGCTTTGTAGAATGTCATGTATGTATGTTTTATTTATACTTTGGACGACCCGAGTGTTTCATTGGACATCCGTTTGAAATCGCAAACCACAGGAGTAACGGGGATAGATAACCCTGTGATATAGCAACGAATTCGACCTTATTCACGTGCTCTAGCTACGAAAACCAATCGCCGAAATACATCGACTACTCAATCTGTAAATATTATTTACTGAACTCTTGAGCGCTAGATGTTAAATGGATGTTGGTTCTGCTAATGTGAGAATACACGAAACACAGTGTGATTTGAATGTTTCTTTTCACGAATAAATGAGTGAGCTGGTTTGGACGCCGCTCTGAACAGAATCTCCGGTTCATTGCTGTATGTTTCCTTTAGATGGAAGGAAAGACCAAAGTGATGCATGTTGAAGACAATTACTACACTGGAGAGCCCCAGGAGCATGTTAATGGTCCTGAAATACTTCAAGGCGAATCTGGCATTCCTAGGTGTCTTAGACGTCCAAGGGACGCAGTGTTCTACAGCGAATTGGCTGCACATGTCATGATCACCGCATGTTAAAAAGCAATCTCTGCTAAAAGCAGAGACCATTGTATTACTCCGACTATAGTGAGTGAGTGAGTGAAGGTTTACGTCGTTTTTAGCAATATTCCAGCAATATCACTCCGGAGGACACGGCGGGGCTTCACACATTGTACCAGTGTCGGGATTCGAACCCGGGTCTTCGGCGTGACGAGCGAACGCTTTAACCACTTGGCTACCCGACCGCCCCTCCTCCGACTATAGGACAAGTATGTGTTTATGAATCACTTAGATAGTAATGATACAACGTGTTCGCGAAAAGGTGAGCGCATCCTACCCGAACGGTGACACCCATTATATACACATGCAAAGGAAAGTCAAATGTTTCCCCGAACACACAACTAGCATCAGGTTAATATTTACATCACAAGTATCTTTCAAAATTAACAAAAGTGAGTGCATCAATTCGTTTCTAGCTGATTTAAATAAATGACATTCAATGAAAAAATGATTGGAATTTTCACATGGGCTGCCACATCGGCATTTTGGATCCTCGTTGAAACCTTTTCTAAATAAGTCATATTTTAATTCACTGACATCATATCTTAATTTTGTATGTATTATGTTAATTTTCCTTGAACCATATGGTTCAAGGCTTTACCAAGGCCATGAATGATGTAACCTTGATCAAACAACATGTGGTCGTATGACGCTTGTTGAAAGAGCATGCTCGATTGTACCTCAAACGTTGTGAATTATAGACACCGTAGACAGGAGCTGCTGAATATTGCTCGAGCTGCTGAATATTGCTCGACATAAAGGGAAAGTGGATTGTAGAACGTTATAATATCAAAGTCTCCTTCTTGTCATACAGTCCATACAGTGGATAGTCTTTTGTAACTTTGGATTTTTATGTAGAGATCTAAACATGAAACTGATGGGGTGTTTTCACTGGTCTCTGGAATTTCTACTTCATGATCATGCAGGAAAATCAGAGGAAGGCAACTGACTATTTCAATCCGTTGTATAGGGATGTCCCACTTTAAGAGCGGTGTTAGCGAAAGGTTTCCGATGACAGCATTGATGACGCCAATCACCGTATCCCTAATCGGCGTTACGGACTCGTCTTTATGTATTACAAGTTCCTAAGCTACATTCTATCAGGAAAAGAGGTTTAGTGTAAAAACTATGCTCTTCTTAGGATTTTAAAAGTGACAATCAAAAAGTGTCAATTTATTTAAAAACTAATTCTCACAACGACGGTCATACCACGGAATTTTTTTCACCGTCCACGTCAGAGTTTGTATTGCAACAAGTATAGGTGTCATATCAGATTGGTATTTCGAGAAGCATACATATTTCCATTTCAATTGTTAATTATTATTTCATGATGCAAACAATAGCTAAACATGTTAGCTTTTTTGTTTTTCTGGACCAGACAATCCAGTGATTAATATCATGAGCATCGATCCACGCAATTGGGATCAATGACATGCATCAACCAAGTCAGCGACATGAGCACCCGATCCCGTTAGTCGCCTCTTACTACAAGCATCGTCACATGTTACGGCAAGCATGGGCTGTGAAGACCTATTCTACCCCGGATCTTCACGGGTCACCAGTGTGTAAACTCGGTGTGGGAGGTTTGATGGCGGTCGAAGACATTTAACACTATGGTGAAATGCACGAGCAGGGGCACCGTGCTGATAAACCTCGAGATATCTGCAGGGCGACTTTTACGGCAAGCATTGGTTACTGGGGACCTATTCTACCCTGATCTTCACGGGTCTTTACATGTTCTTATCTGCACGGCATTGCGTTATCTTGATTTCCCCCTAGACTTCGCCCCATAACTGCCATATGCTAAACATACAATATAGAGAAATGAAATTGTAAATGTTAAACCAAATACATGTACGAAAGCAAATAGTTTGTACATGAACCGAGAATGGACGTTTTGATGCCGTTTTGATTTTTATATTAGCATAGTTTTAACGCATCGACCTGCTTCACTGTGGATACTAATCCATAAACATGTGAATTGTACTTGCCTAGGTCGATTTGAGGTAAAATGGGGTTTAAGTCGCTTTCAAGGTTATTGCTTTTATATAGCGACGTGCATGCATAAAGTCCTTTATTGTCATTTTCGGACAGTGGTACAGGGGTTTTCAAAACGCATGATGCGTATCTCCGCATGATGCGTATTTCCGCAAGATGGATGGCAAATGAAGCTTGTTACAACGGTGTTCTTTTATGGATACACAAAACCACAGCTTTTGATACTGTATAGTAATATCGGACAGATGTCAACCAGACAGAAAAGAACATAATTCCTATCCTTATTCCTCATATGTCCTTATTGTTCACTTTTTGCAAACTCCACTATCGTCTTTATTGTCCACGAGAAGATGCTTCCATCAGTAAGTCTCTAGCTATTTATTGAACTTTTATTAAGGGAATGTGCATGCGTGATTCATCCTAATAAAGGAAGCTTCACAGAATCTTATCAAACACCCATGTACTGTTAAAAACTGCATTTAATGCGTCCAGACATATACTATGATTATAATGATGTTCATAATTTTTCATTTGTAGCAGGGTAGCTACGTGTGCAGAGTGTAACTGCTCTGTTTGCAGAATACGTTTTTGAACGCCACAAGATCCCCATGTACTGTTAAAAACTGCATTTAATGCGTCCAGACATATACTATGATTATAATAATGTTCATAATTTTTCATTTGTAGCAGGGTAGCTACGTGTGCAGAGTGTAACTGCTCTGTTTGCAGAATACGTTTTTGAACGCCACAAGATCAGCTTTCATTTGATACCCATACATCATGGGTTCCAATCATACAGAATGCAGGTGATCTTAGGTTTTGTATTGACCCTTATACCTTGCACTTTGAATGTCAGTCACCTCTGGTACTCTTATCCATCACCAGTGACATTTTAAAAGAAGACAATGCACCACGAAATTGTTCTCTTTTCCAGTGTAGGTCTTAACTCGTCACTTGCATGTCTGGGTCTGAGTGAAGAGGAATCAGCTAATTGACATAAAAGCTCAAAGACTGCCATAATTGCCAACAGTGACGGAAAGGGCTTCCAAATAGAAGATTAACCTTCATGCGTAGAACTGTACCAGGTGTCCTAGAACTTGCCTGAACCTTTGACAGTTATTGACTCACTTAAGACAGTTACTTTCTTCAAATGCTTTCAACAAACATGGTGCAATAACAGTTGCTTATACAAACGTACAAATGTGTTACTGTAAGTATTGGGATCAGATCACCATGGCTTCCAGCATTACGAGAATATCCTCAAATGTCTTGAATGATAATTATTTCCTGAAGTATTTGGAATGGGACGTATTTTTGATTTTCGGAAGCTGCCCAGTTACCTCGATCTTAATTTAAGGTAAGTACCAACCTAATTTCAGGCCAAGGCAAACATACGTCGTTAACATCTTGTGTCACAATACTTCGATAGTTTTTAGGCAATATTTATGACATGGTCGCCTCTGTTTTTTTCTGATTGTTTTGTGTTTGATGTTAATTATTAAGTTCACACATTGAAATTGTTTCTGGGACCATTCCTTTCGTTAACGATAATATCACGTCAGATTACAAATATGAGACCCATGAAAATTCGGGGTAGAATTTGTCTTCAGGTGATCAGGAACGCAGCAAATGAAGAGCACTATTTGATCATTAACTTTGTCCAGTTCCCTTAGATTAAAAGAAAATACGAAATTTCAACATATGTTTTGAAGAAATAAGAGTTATTTATGTTTGACGCCGTTTGAGGCACGATCACCGTGGAAGAGACCAGAATGTCTTGACACATATTTCAAACGTAAAAAATGAAACAAGATAGACACAATTTTATGGATAACAACTTCTTTAATACTGTGAAAAGCGACGTTTCGGTATAGATCCGTATACCGTTGTCAAGCACACCTACCTATGTTATCCGACTCATGTATACTATTGTTGTTACTGTTAATCCTCTACTGTTAATCCCCCACCTACTATATATATTCTGCACTATGTCCCCTATTCAGTCTTGCTTGACAACGGTATAAGGATCTATACCGAAACGTCGCTTTTCACAGTATTAAAGAAGTTGTTATCCAGTAAAAATTGTGTCTATCTTGTCTTCCGTCAACTTCTAAGTAATGCCTATCAAACAAAAAATAGAAATGAAAGTTTAACCCTGGCCTTCAGTGTGAAGAGCGGATGTTTTAATCACTAGGTCATCCCATGTAGTTTAAAGTAGTTTCAGAAACTGAACTTATTTTGCTCTGATGCAGCAAAATTGGATTTCTTTCCACTTATTAGGAAGTTCTCATTTCCAAGGTTCTTCTAAATGTCAATCTTTGTTGCCTGCCCGCCGTCTAAATCGCTAAATTACCTTGACAATAATATCCTGCTTTAATTGTCTTCTACACGTTTGCTTCGCTTTGCTGGGAAATTATGAAGTTTGTTTTTTTTCAAAGTAAAGACAAAACTCTAGAAATGTTTTTTTTTCAAAGTAAAGACAACACTCTAGAAATGTTGAATAGATTGTAATGCATTTAAATCATAATTTGGATCGAGTTGAGAGTTTTTTCTTTGACATGCGTTTTTATTCGCAAATCATTGATCACAGTTTTGCCAGAGGCATAGATAACCCTGTGGCAAAGCCTACTAAAGATATAGTAAGGAGTTCTCCCTCAGATGTCAAATGTTGTGTGGAAGAAAATCGTCGAAATAAATCGATTTCTCAATGAGACACAGAGAACGAATATTTTTTTATGATTATGAATATGGAAATAATGTTCTTGCTTCTATGTATTGAATGTAAAGGCAATGATACAGCACATACCAAAGAGTCAACTGTGCTTGATGAACACATCTTCCCGATGCAAGGGAGTTAACTGACTATAAAAGTCCAGTTCCCACCCATGCTGAACTCGGCTGGAATTCCGGAGTTTTGGCTTGACTAACGAGTCTATGCATAGTCCGATCAAATTCGCGTAACGAAATCGACATCCGGTTCCCAATCATCCTGGATTTAAACGTGCAGATTTCGGTCGACTGCAGGGTTTGCAAAGCATGTTTTCCGCCAAATGGGCGTCGGCAGACAATTTTAATTTAAAATCTTTTCATGTTTTAATCAAGGTGCTCAAGTGATCTGATGCACTTCGCGAGGTATGACCAATCTTATTACAATTTATATATATCTTGATTATCAATCAGATCGTCTTGACTCGGAGCCGCCATTTTGTTTGAAGCAAATGCAAGTGATATGAAAGGTGGAATCTGATTGGTCAATAGGAGGGACATAGCAGGGACATAACTCGAAATAGTGACTGATAGATCCCAGAAATTTCAGCTTAGTTCGGCAGGGGTGGAAACTGGTCTTTTACAGTCAGTTAACTCCCTTGTTTGGGGAAGATGGATGAACACGATTGTGAGGGAGTGTGAAAGTTCGATTTCTTATCCGATGTTTTTTTTACATTGTGTTCATGTTTCGATTGTGGTTTTCAAACATTCTCAGATACATTTAACGTATTCTTTTATGTGCAACTCTTGAGCCACGAAAAACAAGGCATTTCTGAACAGGAATAAATCAGTGTATATTAAACACATGTAGTTTTCCAAACGTAACTAATTGCAGAGTGTATAGCATCCATTATTGTACCAAGATTGAAGAAAAACCCTATTCACTCACAGTTCTCCTACCCTAGTGTTAGACAAGCTGTAATGTGACGCTAAAACCTCTTAATGCAGAGAGTCTGAGAGTGATCAAGCCTCTGCCAGCACATTGGATTAACATTATCTGATACCTTTTGCGTGTTCCTTTACACCAATGGCTCGAATGAAACAGAAAATTCTCTTATTAAATGAAAGATATTCTTTGCAAATAATTTGAAAATATATTTTATTCTTTGATCATTTGACAAAACAATTCATCCTCGTGCATAAATGACGCACATTACATTCCCGAGCTAAAGAGTATCAGAAAAAGATGTGTTCTGCAAAGGCGATGCTATTTCTAGCAGTTATAAATAGATGGCAAAAGTGAAAACTATCAATTTTAAAAGTAAGTCTCATAACGACGGTCATGTTACAGTAGTTTATCACTTCGGGCATTTTGACAAGAAGCAGTTTCCATTTAAATTGGCAGTGAGTAATTAAAGATGTCGACAAGGGCACTACAGGCCTTGTCTTCTTGTCTTTACCGCAGTACTCTCACCAGAGCCCCGTTGCACAAAACGGTCTTAGCGCTAAGGTAATCGTAGTGAGTGAGTGAGTGAGTATGGTTTTACGCCGCTTTTAGCAATATTTCAGCAATATCACGGCGGGGGACACCAGAAATGGGCTTCAAACATTGTACCCATGTCGGGAATCGAACCCGGGTCTTCGGCGTGACGAGCGAACGCTTTAACCACTAGGCTACCCGACCGCCCCTCGATGAACCTCGGAGCTTACACTGACAGCCATACAAAAACAACGTGCATCGAGGAATAATCGTGCCATTAGCATATGTGTGCTACAACTGATGTACAGTAACATCCTTTGTAGTTTGGTTACAACAAATATATCAAAATAGCATCTTTTGTTTTAGGCTACCCGACCGCCCCTAAGGTAATCGTAACTCCTATACAATAACATAGGCTTACGACAGTCGTAGCGCTAAGATTGCTTTTTCTGCCACAATGATGTTGTCGAAGCATAATCTTTTGACAAACAAAAGTGAAAATGGCATTCATAATATATACCTTGGTTGAAAATGCAAGTAGTGATCATGAATGGAAGCTCTGTTATCGTTCTTTCTTATATTAGGAACGTTTCACCGTGTCTTATTGCAGTGCGGAGTGTCATCAAAACCGGCCATGTGACATGCACTTTGCTTCATGGAGTTAAAGAAAATTAGAATTATGGCTCATTATTTGAGGCATTTTGAGATAGAGTTGTCCATAGTTTTGCTGGGATAGTTGTTGTTTTGTCATTTGTTTTAAGTCCTCCGCTGGTGGTGGATGATGCTACCAGAGGTCAATGACTTCAAGGCGAAAAAGTAGAAAGTGTTTTCCAGTGCAGAACGCATGAATCGTACCGCAGCTTGACGTGTCATCATAACAGCTATGCATTTTGATAGATAACATAACACCCTTTTACAGTTTTTAAGGTAATTACAAAAACTTTTTTTGTAATTTGTTTTTGCAGTGGACTGACGAAGAACTAACGGACAGAACAAATCAGTGGTTTCCTGTTTCTTACCAAATGTTCGTTTTACGAACACCTGTTGCTTAAACTGCTATCCTGCTTATTGTATAAGTGTGTGAGTGAGTATGGTTTTACGCCGCTTTTAGCAATATTCCAGCAATATCACGGCGGGGGACACCAGGAATGGGCTTCACACATTGTACCCATGTCGGGAATCGAACCCGGGTCTTCGGCGTGACGAGCGAACGCTTTAATCATTAAGCTACCCGACCGCCCCTTATTGTATAAGACTCGATGTTAATCAGTTTACGAACTTAAATTAAGTAAATGGCTTTCATTAGATTATGAACCTTCATTGTTGGTTGGTTGATTTGTTGTTTAACGCCGCACTCAGCAATGTCCGTGCTTTATGACGGCGGTCTGTAAATAATCGAGTCAGGATCAGACAATCCAGTGATTAGTATCATGAACATCGATCCACGCAATTGGGATCGATGACATGCATCAACAAAATCAGCGAGTCTGACCCGATCCCGTTAGTCACTTTTTACGACAAGTATAGTCACCTTTTTCGGCAAGCATGGGTTGCTGAAGACCTATTCTACGCCGGGTCTTCACGGGTCGCAAACAAATGAAATATGTCGATCATAACTAACGTTCAATTCGCCAAAATACATTTGTACAATATTGTGAACAGAACCAGCAGCTGCGTTTTCGGCCTAGATTGTATGGATGTATTAGTTGGTTGGTTGGTTTGGTGTTTAACGCCGCACTCCCTAACGTTACAGCTATATGACGGAGGTATGTCTACAATCGAGTCTGGACCAGACAATCCAGTGATTGACATCATTAGCATCGATCCACACACTATGGATGTATTAACATTGAGAAATTTAACAATTTTGACACATATTTTATCAGGTTAAATGCCACATATTAAGAATTGGAAATTGTGAAATAAGCGAATATTACAACTAACGACTATGTTCAGTTATCTTTAAACTGCCACGGGTCAACACGCAAACGCATATCGGACAGGATACGCATCTCTCATGGTGCTGGTTAGATAGAGTCGAACCTTCAAAGAGTGGCGCAAAACTCGATGAACCTCGGAGCTTACACTGACAGCCATACAAAAACAAGGTGCATCGAGGAATAATTGTGCCATTAGCATATGTGTGCTACATCTGATGTACAGTAACTTCCTTTGTAGTTTGGTTGCAACAAATATATCAAAATAGCATCTTTTGTTTAAGAACAACTTGAGTAGTTCAGCCCCATGAAAGCGCGTCGTAAAACGTTTACGTCAAGCACATTACACGAACGTTAAAACGGCCGACACGATAAACGTGACAGGATAGATTTTTCAATGAACCAGTGGTGGTTACAAGTAATCGTCGTCATTGATCAACAGGCCGATCATGAAAAGGTGATTATAAAGATTTGTCAAACAGCTACTTAGGATATAGTCTTAGATTGCTGTTGCCTGTCACTGTCAGATGTCACTGTCAATACGAGAGGTCGTAGCGAGGATCTTTTTTAACGGGGACCGCCTCCGTGGTGTACTGGTAGAGCATCCGCCCGGAGAGCGGAAGGTCCGTGGTTCGATTCCCGGCCGCGTCATACCAAAAGACGTTAAAAGATTGTACTTGTTGTTACCCTGTCTGGCGCTCGGCATTAAGGGGCTAAAACAAGGACTGGTCGGCTCGGAATCAGTATATTGTGTCCGAGTTGGGTATTCATGTTAAACTGCAGCATGGTATCTCAGTGAGCTAGCACTATAAATCGGCATCAGTCCGGACTAATACAAGCAGCCACACAAACACACACATGTACATGCACATCGCTATATAAGAGCAATAATCTTGGACGCGACGTTTAACCCCTCTTTACCTCACATCACCTCACCTTGTTTTGAACGGGGGTGCAGACAATCGCTCTGACTTTTCCAAATGTATAATTGTAAAACGCTGAGCTCAATCCTGAGGGGCCTTAATGATCAGAATGTATCCATGCTAGTGAGTTCCCAGAGATCTGGAAGTCGCTCGTCAGGGGTCACTATTTACGTCATTAAACATATTAACGTCAAAATGTATATACTTCATGTGACTGACCCCTTGTCTAATAGAAAAGCCGTATATCGTGTAAACTTTACATTAAAAGTGTGTTAACCGTTGTACTTAACGTCCGCACGTTCAATAAATGCATCTAAACATATATAATAGGATTATCCGGATCGATTCCGTGAAATAATCTGTCATTGAGAGCAGGGTGGCCTAGTCCAGAGTGCAGTTGATCTCTTTGCAGGGAACTGGGTTTGGATCATTCGGTCCCAATGTGAATTAGCTTTGATACCAATCATGTAAGGGTTCAAATCATAATTCTGCACGAGAACGCAAATTCTGTTTGTTTGTTTGTTGTTTAACGCCGCACACAGCACTATTCCAGGTATATGACGGCTGTCTGTAAATAATCGAGTCTGGACCAGACAATCCAGTGATCAATATCTTGAGCATCGATCCACGCAATTGGGATGCGATCAACCAAGTCAGCGAGCCTGACCACCCGATCCCGTTTGTTGCCTCCTACGACAAGCATAGTCGCATTTTACGGCCATCATGGGTTGCTAAAGGCCTATTCTACCCTGGATCTTCACGGGTCGGCAAATTCGGTATTGACCCTTGGGCCACTGACACATGGTAACTCCACCCTCCATCAGCAACATTTAATGGAATCCAGAGATGCTCACCTGTATAGTTCCCATTGCCAATCTAGGTGTAAGTGTTATCAATAATGTACTGATAATATTGGTTTTCTGTTGTCATTAAATTTCACTTATCAGACACATGTACCGCCACATGTCCGACTAAACTCAAATTTGGTGGTACTGCCAATTTGCTGTGAGCATGGACCCTAGGATCGCACTACGTTTAAGAAACCTCCAGGCTCGGGTTATCCCAAAAATACAACTTACGCCATTCGTGTATCTTTGACGATATCAGAGACCACTAATTGTATAACATGCCCATATGCCGTCACGTCGTCGGTAACCTTTGTATCAGACCATAAGGTAATACTGAGTGTGTGAGTGAGTTGGGTTAAACACCGCTTTTAACAGTATTCCAGTTATATCACGGCGTGTCAGCTTAATGTTGGAGGAAAGCCCGAAGTGATGCAGGTCTCAGACGTTTACCACTTCGGCGAAACCCACGAGCATGGGTATGGTGCTGACAAACCTAGAAACATAATCGGGTCGAACCGGGATTCGAACCAACAATCATAGGTTTTTGGCGTAACCAAGGGACGCAACTCGTCAGCCTTAGACGACTGGGCCACCCGTGCCCCCGTATCCTGTGAAGAAGGATAAAATAATTAACATCATGATCATTGAGATACATCCGAGAGAAAGCGGTCAGATACAACAAAAAGTTCATGATGAAATATATTATTCCGATCAATGCACTCTGTGTGAATCGACGGAGACTCAAATGTTGTCATTATAGGTGCATCCGGTCTCTGAATATGTAGACGGTGATAGATATTCGGTTATACCTACTGTCTTGTGAAACTGATATTATGGAACGCAGGAATGCAGTGCTATATGTGAGATTTACAACGTTTGGAATGTTGCTTTAGATGAACAGAATATTCACAATATAAAACGCAAATTTTTCGATTTTTCGTTGGCCATAAAAAGCAAAATAGCGGTGAAATTTATGTGGGTTGATAACTGACAATCAGTAAAACAGGAAATGTTGTTTTGTCGTACCGGAACCACCCGCAACTCACACAATTTGCATGAAAGGTATGTTTATTGCCCGAAACTACGGCTGGGACGAGTCCATATTTACTACCCGGGTACCGACCCCCTACTACCCGACTCTACCCGGGTACCCATTGTGAGT
The DNA here is from genome assembly GCF_022045235.1 of Haliotis cracherodii. Lineage (NCBI taxonomy): Eukaryota > Metazoa > Mollusca > Gastropoda > Lepetellida > Haliotidae > Haliotis > Haliotis cracherodii. The sequence continues at coordinate 8,013,191 of NW_027266278.1, forward strand.
CTAAGGAGATTTCTCAAAATGTCCGATTGGGAACTTATTTAGCATAGCCTGGCAAACCGTATTTAGATACAAGTTGACTTCATATCTTTATTCAACCATATGAAAGTCAGAAGGATTGGGTGCATAGTCAGAAAGAAATGCGAACATTAGTGACGTGTAGTGTAATCATAGAGTTCAAGATATTTTTTGTCATTAAACAATATATCATGTGACTGACTACAGGTCCGGGTAGTACTGTGGGTACCCGGGTCCTACTCAGTACTAACCCCACCCTCCCCGGATACCAGTTACCCGTACCAGCCCTACCCGACGCCGCCCAGAAATTAGTCACATCGATGGGCTTTAAAGAAAGGAAGAGTGAGTGAGGTCTGACGCCATTTTCAGCAATATCATTGCCCTAGCCTTCGGCCTGACGAGCGGCTGCTGTAAGCGATAGGCTACGAAACCACCCCTGAAAACAGCAGAAATATTAATTGTTCATTATCAAATAATGCAAATTTGAAAAATTACCCCAAACTTTGTATAATTACATATCTCATGCAAAAATAGTCGCTTTCTTCAGCCCTTCCTCATAAAACCCGGCTTTCATAAAATTGGCACATTTCACAAGAGAGCCATGTGGTTTTAAGTACTTTGAGAAATTGAACTTAATTTGCTTTTATGATGCTGCGAAATTGGATGATTCCTTCGCACGTCCTCAGTTCAAAGTGATTTTTTAATGTCACCTTGTGTCGATTTCCTGTATTAGTTGCTGATGACATGACCTCATAGTGGTTTTCCGATCATCTTCGACAATAATCTCCTGCTGTAATTGTGTGACACATATGTTTGCCTCGCCTTGATGTGTAATTATATGGTGTTTCTTTCTTTCAATGTAAAGACAACACTTATACCAGGACCCAGGAACTCCGAACACAGGCAAATGCATTCTATTCATAATTTGGACGGGTTGCGTTTATATTCGCAAATCAAAGGACACCGTTTTGCCTGAGGGATGGATTACACTGTATTTAGAAATAGTCCTACGTATGATATAGTAAAAGAGTTCTCCCTTAGATGTGACGTATTGTATGAAAGCAAGTCGAAATTAATCGAGCATACAGCACTGGCTCTTGGCGCAGACAAACTGACGATGACGTATCCTCAGATCATAGGATTAACCATTGTATTCTTCAAGAATGCTATCGCATCTGATACTCTTTGCGTGTTCAGGTACAGCACTGGCTCAAATGTAACACATGATACTCTTATAACATGGAAGATAGTCTTAACCAAACGTTTGGAAACATGTGATAAACATATCATCCTACTGCCAGAATGACGCACTACAAATTCCAAACCTAAAACGTATCAGAAAAAGAGCTGTGATGCAAATGCGATCATTTTTTAGTGGCTTTAATTAAATAGATGTCAAAAGAGAGGATAATCAAGTTTAAAGTCTTGTAATGACGGTCATTTATCACTTCAGGCTCAGTATGTCGAGAAGCGTAGGACTACTGTTAGAAGTTAAATTGTAACTTAATAACTACAAATGCCTACAGGGGCACTACGGATTCTGTTAAAGAATGTGCTGCCATGAGACAGTTGTCGAAGCATAAACAAAAGCTGAAATGACATATCAAATAAAATTCTTTGTTTAAAAGTCGAGTCGTCTGGATCTGAATCGCGAATAGAAGCTCATATATCGTTCTTTCTTAAAATAACACGTTTAATTTCCTTAACGGGTTGTACCCCAGATTATTCTCAACACCTGCCATGTGAAATGCACTGCAATTGCCTTCAAAGGGTTAAAACAAAGTGCGTTCTGCCTTATGGGTGCCAAATGGGAGCTCACAATATGAGCTATCCGGTGATGGGTAACATACAATAACTCTTCTGTTAAGTTAATCTAAAAAACAACAACATTTGTAATATTTGAGACACGTCTACATAGCATCGCGGACGTAAGTGTTGTATTATCTGGAGGACTATTTAGGTAGTATCAAAGTTAATTTGGTCCTTTATCAATAGACCCGTGAAGATCCGGGATAGAATAGGTCTTCAGCAACCCATGCTTGCCGTAGAAGGAAACTAAAGGGATCGGGTGGTCAGGCTCGCTGACTTCGTTGATGCATGTCATCGTATCTCAATTGCGTGGATGTAAATCACTGGACTGTCTGGTCCAGACTCGATTGTTTACAGACCTCAGTCATATAGCTGGAATATTGCGTGAAACAACAAACCAAACCAAAACCAAACCTTTATCAATAGGAAACCATGTGTGGCATGTCGAACATAATGTACATGTTGACAAGAATCTGATAGACTGGAGGGTTCAACTCATATAAAACAACCTGAGAGATGGATACATAAATACAGATGAACGCGACAAAGCCCTTTCCATATCCAATAGAAATCTCTGCATAGTCGATTGTACGATTCCGACATTATCATGAGCACGTGTTTATGAATCACTGTCAAATAGTAATGATACCAGGTGTTTGCGAAAAGGTGAGCGTATCCTGCCCCGCCGGTGGCACCCGTCACAAACACATGCAAAGTCAAGTCAACTGTTTATCTGAAACACGGGAATATTTGGTACAAGTGAAAATAGGGAATTGCATCGGACATCAAATTTAAAATTTGTCACTGATACGTCAAATTTGTTTGGCTAAAGTTTAACTTACCCAAATTACCTTGTTTGGACTTTGCCAATCCGTGCAGAAATTCCGATTCATATGCTTAAAGAAACAGATCCGCAAGAAGGTGAGCACAATTGGTGCCCATGGGGATGCATACTTCTTGCCTAAATGTCTTTTCCCCAAATTTTTTTAGTGGATGTTATCAATGAGGAAGTCCAGCATTTCACACATTGTTTTCTCAGTAAACTTCAGATGACTTTTGGTTCCATTTTACACGAATTGTCCTGAACCTCTGAATATAGATACGTGACTACATCTGTGTTCACCACGTTTTGTGACAAATCCCCATTGGTCAACGAATGAAATTTTGCCTTAAGTTTGTCATGTGGGATAGTGGTGTACAAAGTTGAAAAATCAATGGATAGATATGGAACTTGGTTCTTTTCTGAGCTTGCAAAACGTAAAGCAAATCATGTGTGTCTTTTTTTTGAGAATCCACAAGGTATTAATTCCACTTGTCTCAAATACTTTCACTGAATATAAAAAAGTCCTTCCCTGATTGTATTGTGGATTATGGTTAGTCTTTGATACAGGGATTTGGTGGACATCTGCTGGACGTAAGAACAAGGGACAAGCAGAAAGAATAACATTTGTGAAAAATGTTTTATTTCTGGTGCTATCCTTCAGAATTCGAAATGCGAGGATGCAATTGAGTCAAGCTCTGCCAGGGCCTTTGCGCAGAAATATCAAATAATTAACATGACTGCATAACGACTGTCATAACTGTCAACAGAGATAGCATGGACTTCCCAATTGTAGATTAACCTTCACACGTAGACAATTATTTTGCGCCCAAGCACTTGGCTCAGCACTTCGCAATTTATAACTTACATGAGTGACAGTTATTTTGATAATCAGTTCTACAAATTATGACCCCCAGGGTATAATATCATTCGCTCATGCAAAAGTTCAAATTGTGTAATGTCAGAAATGAGAGATTATCAACTGAGTTGACAGGTTGGGAAAACTACTTTCATCTCCAGAACGCTTTGTGGCCCTGTCATTGCGCTAAATGACACCCTAAACTATTTAGTGCATTCTCTGTTTCCAGAAGAGATCTCTTGGTGATCATTCTTAACATTCTTATTATATTTATTCATTGTCAGTGTTGCAGTTCCCTCGTAGACACTGGCACGTACATTATGCCCCCGGTTGTGTATGGTCTTGTCTTCGTCTTACGTGAAGGTCCTCCGGTACCGTCAGCTGTTGGCATACGAATCTTCCACATTAGTTTCAAGAATATTAAAATGTATATTTCGTTTTGGGGAGTGAGTGAGTTTGACGCCGCTTTGAACAGTATTCCAGTTATATCGCGGCGTGTCAGCTAAATCTAGGAGGAAAGCCTGAAGTGATGCAGGTCTCAGACGTTTACCACTTCGATGAAACCAACGAGCACGGGTATAGTGTTGACACACCTAGAAACATAATCGTGGCGAACCGGGTTTCGAACCCACAATCATAGGTTTCTGGCGTCCCCAAGGGACGCAACTCTGCAAAGCGAATCGCGGCGCCTTCGAAGACAGGGCCACCCATGCCCCATTAGTTTTGAGGAATATGTCATAGTGGGCTCGGCCTTTACTCAAGGCGGGTACTAACCACAGTGCAGGTCAACGCCGAACTACGTCGCCAACGTCTGACGTTCTCATCGTAATACTTCTCGGGTTTGTTGTGGACGATTTGTGATTAACGGCCTCTACTTCTTTTTGGATTTTTTCTTATATTAACATTTATTATTTAGTTCAAATATTGACCGCCTCCGTGGTCTAGTGGTAGAGCGTCCGCCCGGAGAAGGTTCGGGGTTCGATTCTCGGCCACGTCACACCAAAAGATGATACTTGTTTCTACTTGTTGCGGCATGGTTTCTCAGTGGGCTGGCATTATAAATCGGCATCACTCCGGAATAGTACTCCATTTCACCTCACCTAGTTCAAATATTGAGATTATGAAATTGGTGAAAAATGTTTTATTTCTGGTGCTAGTATTTTATGTTGACGGTTCTCTCACATTTAAGGGTATCGTCAACTTAGGTAACAGTTGAATATGGAAAATAACGATATGTGCAGACATGTTACACGTCAAACATCACATACATGAATACCCCGGAGAAGATATGTGAGACCACGTCATTCAAAGTAGTTCTATGTCGTTCTATCAATTTAATTATCACGTTTGTAATTGTGAGTATGTGGTCTTTTATTGTTCGTCTATATGTATAAATAATCGCCAATACCCGAAGGGAAGATGTACATACAATCCTAGTGGGGTCCATGCAAATAGCAAGCTGCCGATGGTGATCTACCTTCAGTTGCTGGCATCTATGGCCTGTTTTCTATGTTTAGTATTGAACTGTCAAGTAAAAGTCACGTTAGTTTAATACTTTTAAATTTTTATTTCTTGTATATATAATTTTATGGTATTGTTGTTATTGTACTGTCCATCGTCAACGAGTGTTTAGATATTGTTATCAATGTATAGTATTTTTCAGCCCGGATATGACTGAAATATTCCCAATGATAAATTCTGACTCGCCCACATGCACACATGTTTATGATGGTGTATGTATAGATTTACATGTACGTGTGGCACCTACGTACACAAATGACCATGTGAGACATGATTACGAAACGTTATCACTTCAAACTAGTATACACGGTGATAAATTGAGGGATAGGTTGGTACCACAGGACTTTGAAAACACAGGATGAGCCAACAGGGACATAAGAGATGTTACAACGGGGTCAATGGTATGTGTTGAAGCAGAGTGATAAAGTGAGAGGTATTCGGATACAATTTGAGAAAGCGAGAGACAAGATGATAGCAGCAAAACAAGGAAACATACCGCATTCGACGTAATAACCGCCAAGGGCGCTCTCAAAATTAGAAATTGGGTGCTCTTATTAGAATTATATTTTGGTGGAAAAAACAGAGTTGAAAGATCGTACAGTTCGTGGTTTATGCTGACAGCCTGAAATGTTTATGTACGACAGATATGTTTTTCCAGAATTTCATTGCATGTAATTAAGGGTGCATATAACACACGAGTACGTATTATACGCGAATAAATAAGTCTTGTGTACATTGATCAATCGGAAGGGGTGCTAATTGGGATTGTTCACTAGCCAATATGTCAGCAATTATCGCCGTGGGCGCTTATTAGGGCGGGGCGCTTATTACCTCGAATACGGTAGTGATACAACTTGTAAGGGCCAATGACATACAGCACTTTAACGGAGGAGAGTAAACCGGACAATGATACAACATGAGAAAGTGAAATAGGACGACAACACTGAGCCAATGAGGCATAGGACCATTATTATTCTCTGTATTCTTTATTGATATGGATGATATAATTGAGAGCAATATTACATCATTTTCTGACAATACACCTCTATATGTGATTATCGATGCCCCTAATGGATCAACAATATATAAATACAGATTAGCATTGGTAGCAAAATGGGGAAAATCTTGGAGAGTTATATTTTTATATAAGACTTCATCAGTTATATTAAATAGGGATAAAGCAGCACGTAGAATGCAGGATATGTAGTTTAAACATATTTTTAGTTCAAAAGAAATCTGGTTCGGTAAACAAGCAAGACTTGCGTATGCAAATACCACTCCAGGTAATAACTTAACAACATCTAGTTATAAATAAGATACTGCTACACATAAACATACGACATGCACACATGAAATATATGAAGCCAATACATTGAAGCAAGTAGTATCTGTGAAATGACATAATGCAGTTTTCTATTACTACAAACATAAACTTAAGCTACTCAGATCTTTTGCTTTTGACAATGAACTCGTGAACTGATTGAAGAGCCATGTTTGTAGAACTGCTGACTGAACTATTGTCATGTAATATCGTTTCTAAATCATACCCATATGTGTAGAAATGCATAGTGTTTCTGATACTATCGTATTTTTACAGGTATAGAAAAAATGAATTGCATTTTCAAAATGATATTCACGGGTGCAGTCTGGTATGTCTGATACATGTCGTCTTAACGTATCAACGTTTAGGTCACTACAGCCGAGTCTGTTAGCCACAGTGGACAGTTTGGCATGATCTATGACCGTATGTTTAGTCTAAGTTATTAATGATTGTATCACGATAGATTAAGGATTTAAATTCTTTTAATGAGCGAGCGTTGGTTTCTTCATCAGGTGGAGTGTTCAACAGGTTAAGAAAGATCCGGAAGAAATGATTTAGCACCGGTCTGGGTTCTTCATTTAATTGTTCGTATGTTTGATCTATTTCTAGGGTTATAATGTATATGGGACGTTTTGGAGTGAAGGACCAGCACACTGGCGCCTGCCCTGGAAAGACATTGTTTACCATGATCAATGGCTATAAGGGATGATTGTGACAGATAAAACTCCAATGGTGGCATCAATATTTTGGAGGGACAAGACGCAAGAAGTGCACTCTGGGAGAAGAGTTTTGTTTCTGTGTCAGATATAACTGAAGATGGTTTGATCTGTTTGTAGGTCACGGGAGAAATATACATTGAAGATGGACGTCACAAATACTGCCTGCCTCTGTAGCAGCAGAGGAACACAGACAACACAGCGACGCCGATATTACAGCACTCACGAGGACGCACATCAAGGGATCAATCACCAATACTCCCATTCGTATGAACTCTTTTTTGCAGTTCATGCTATCGAATTTGTAAGCATAAATGTGATCCCGATTGGCACAAACAGGACGTGGAATGGTGAGTGGTCAATTATGAAAGACCATTATTATCGCCTTATAAGCATCTATGTAACGTTGGTGTTGCTAAACAAGTGGCAGTACCCGAGTATACAAATGGCATAGTGGGTCATTACGTGTACTGCCGCCGACCTTCGGGTATATTGGTATCTTGTGGGTGCTGCACATTTATATTAGCTGCAGCTAGCCTCATGGAAGATTGTCAGTGACATATATGTTCTTACACCAGGAACACTCAACTGCTGGGTGTATTGACAGTGACATATATGTTCTGACACCAGGAACACTCAACTGCTGGGTGTATTGATAGTGACATATATGTTCTGACACCAGGAACACTCAACTGCTGGGTGTATTGATAGTGACATATATGTTCTGACACCAGGAACACTCAACTGCTGGGTGTATTGATAGTGACATATATGTTCTGACACCAGGAACACTCAACTGCTGGGTGTATTGATAGTGACATATATGTTCTGACACCAGGAACACTCAACTGCTGGATGTATTGACAGTGACATATATGTTCTGACACCAGGAACACTCAACTGCTGGGTGTATTGACAGTGACATATATGTTCTGACACCAGGAACACTCAACTGCTGGGTGTATTGACAGTGACATATATGTTCTGACACCAGGAACACTCAACTGCTGGATGTATTGACAGTGACATATATGTTCTGACACCAGGAACACTCAACTGCTGGGTGTATTGACAGTGACATATATGTTCTGACACCAGGAACACTCAACTGCTGGATGTATTGACAGTGACATATATGTTCTGACACCAGGAACACTCAACTGCTGGGTGTATTGACAGCGATTTATAAAATGTTACACTAGGTGCAGTCGGCTACTGGGTGTGTTGACAGTAACATATATATTGTTATACCAGGAGGGTGTATTGATAGTGACATGTATAATCGATACCAGGTGAAGTGGGCTGCTAGGTGAATAGACAGGGAAATATATCGAGGATATTTCATGTCACGAGTAAAGTATGTTTCTCACATGGAGTCACATGGAGTGTGTTGATAGTGACATATATGCTGTTACACCTGGTGCATTCGGCTTCTGGGTGTGTTTATAGTGATATATATGTTGTTATACAAAGTGTAGTCGGCTGCAGGGTGTATTGACAGTGACATATATGTTGTTACACCAGGTGCAGTCGGTTGCTAGGTGTGTTGTTAGTGACATATATGTTTTTATACAAGGTGTAGTCGGCTGCTTTGTATGTTGATAGTGACATATATGCTGTTACACCAGGTGCAGTCGGTTGCTGGGTGTGTTGATAGTGACATATAAGCTGTTATACCCGGAGCATCCGAGCTCTGAAGGTTATGACCAGGACTTTCTAAAGTGCAAGCAATCGACTCCAAAGTAGAGTGACGCGTGATGTTAAAATGAATGGACGAGACCACTCGTGTTTTGACAGTATTATTGACGTATCAGCATTCTTTCACCCAGTCTTCAATCTGAATATCTCAGACACATACCGGACACGTTAATAGACCTATACAGCTTGCATATGAGTTATATGTGGCACCGTCAGCACATAAACATTACCACATTCTTCAAGAATGGCAGCAACAGATCGTTTTAACTCAAGGTTTACATCTTATTTTGTGTCGCGTTATATTCAATATCCCGATGTTAACATTCGTGTGAAGAACGTGCACCATTCTAAACAATGATCCCATTCAACCAAATGTTGAAAACTGAGATCATATATCCCACCTTTCTTTACTTAACTCGGCATTAGGGCTGAGTTGTGTGCTGTTTCCCGGACCAATCCCGCAAACTGTCGACCTAAATCTCGTTTTGCCACAATGAAGACGAGCTTTATCATGTGTTTGCCACAGTGTGTGACACCCCAACCATTGTCAGTATCCAACCTGTCACCCACCAGCCGCCGGAATGGTACCAAATGCGATTTAATTAACAATGACAAAGTTTTTAATTAAACCACCTGGGACAACAACATTTGGCTTTCGGAAAGGGCCTTTAGACATGTAGCTCTACATATAAGTAAAAAAATACAGTAAAAAATGTAGACTTGCACAAGTCTCTAAGGCAATAATTATTAGTTTCAATAATAAGTTCTAGATTATGTAAATAAAGAGAACAATTTGTCCCTATAAGAGACTGGAGTCCTTTGACTGCCCACGTATCTAGACTTGCCTATTAGGAGGATAGAATTACTACACATGGACATGGACATGGACATTTAGATGCATGGACATGGACATTTTTTTTATACAGCCTTTTAGCAAGGCTATTAAACACACTACAACCCATTAGCCATGCGCTGAACAGTCGTCCCGTGACCAACTCGAGTTATTCCGGGACAAGCCGAACAGCGACTCATGCCTCTCTCGTGGCTATGTTTTGCGACTGAGTTCCGTCTAAGCTCAAACGGGTATAGTTAAAAGAATTGTTTATAATTCACGTATATTTCCCCCATTTCATATATATTCCAGATACTACTGAAAACACATCGTGACATACGGTATTTACACAGTACGATTGAACACATTTAACTGTACCTAGGGTATATTTAAGATGCAAGACATGTATAAAATCAACAAATATTCCTGAGGGATTCTTTGACCAAGTACTTACTGTGCGCATTTTGATTGGTCCGTCGTAAAACATTCATCTACAGGGGGACGAGTCTTCTTGCAGATTACGGAAAGGGGCGAGTGGTGGCGATTGCAGTCGCCCCTGATATGTATATACTGTATTGAATAATGTCATTTGTTTTTGTAATATAGGTTTAAATAATCCCATTTGATCTGCGTTCGTTATCGTTAAGGAAATCTGAATCTTTCTGTCATGACAAGTATCGTATGTTTTCTTGAAATCAATTCGCATAGAGACGCTAATGATGTTGTTTTCTCGTCTTGGGGAAGGCAATTAAGAAGCAATCAATGTCAACGCTATATTTACCCTGTTCATTTCGTAAAAAAATCATTACTGTGTACTTAAAAGCTCTTGTCAGATAGATTCACAGGTCATAAGTATGTCGATGTGTTTCTAACGCGGCGCTGCTTAAGGAGACTTTACACGCCCAATGGGTCTCGGCGCTCCCAGACGCACCACTCATTATTACGTCATTATGTATTGTTTATATGAATATCCAGCTCGGGACAAAAACTATTTTTGGTTAACGTATTAATTTTATGACAGGAAGCACATTGGATAACACACGATCTGAGACAAGAAGGTGGATGAGTAATCATGAGTACTGTTAATCCAGACTGGTCCCATTCGTCTTCGAACATGGTCAGGTATGGAAACAAAAAGACACATTAATGTTTCTGATATCGCTTACCAGTCAGCATACATCTTACTCAAAATATATCTAAAGGTTTTCTATGATTAATAATCGGAACTGGTAACCATTTGGAGGCAATACTAGTGTTGCCTATTCATACAAGTTTGTTGCTACTTTTCCAATGGGGACGGCACATTGTGTGAAGTTTAACAAGGCCATGTCATGTTGTAATGGTTATATTTGTCAATTGCGTTAGATGTCTTAATGTTGAAGCTGAAATATCTGGTTATATCTTTGGTCTCCGACCTTCACCCCGACGCCCCGATCTTGACCTTGACCCAACAATCAACTTGAACTTCCTTATAACTCTCAACGATAATTTTGCACTATAAAAGACTGGAGTACCATAAACTTTTTCAATGTACATAAAACATAAAGGTTACATTCAGACATCCCAAACATGTAATAAGACTCATATGAACATACCAACAAAAAGATTTATTAGTAGTTCTGGAACCTTTAGGCATATTAATCGTTATTTGATTACGAATACTGACGATTACCTATCAGAGACGACGAGATAACAAATGAAGCTCCATCTGAGTTTTCTGTGGACTTTTTTGTTCCCGAAGGCGATCACCAGACTGCTACCTACTACAGACGGAAACTTTTGCAATTTCCCTATTGTTATCTAATTTAGAAGCTAAACAGGCAGACATCGATACCTAAGAATAGTCGAGACCAGCTTCCGACGTGCAGGGGAAACCTAGATTTCATATAATCTGCTAAATGAGAAAACATCAGAAAATTCAATACATGTAACGACCTTAGCATTTCAGTGGTTGCTGTGTTTCCTATTTAAGGCCAGAAAGACACAAACATCAGCACTCTCCCAGACAGGGTGAGAGATTTGTTCTGCCCTCTTCTGGTCCGTGGCCCTGAGGTCAACGATAATGAAGCGCTAATCCACCCCGGGCACCCATATTATGGGTTTCGGTGTCTGTTAACTAAAAGTAACACTTACGTTCGATTCCAAATGAGAGAGGCAATGGCTAATTGGAGATTGACTACCTTCGAAATTAGGGAGTGTATTGCAGTTTAGATGTATAGCAGACTAAGGGGAGGACGACAGGGCCGATGTAGACGCGCTCAATGTTCATCTCAGACAGCATGGCGGCAATATTTTACTTTCTTCCTGTAACAGTCTGAAAAAAGAAGTTATTATCAAATGATCATGGCAAAGGGAGAGGGTTTTGGACATACTTATGAAATAAATGGTAGCCGCATATATGTCTCTGAAAGTACTTGTCAGAGAGATGTTCTAATCGGGGTAATATGACAGGCATGATAGATCCGTTGCACTCACAATTTGTATCATTCGTGGAGATTCAAAAACAAACTAGATTTGTTGCACCTAACGCTTGTCTCCCTCGTGGGGATTCAGTAGCCGAATAGATCCATGGCGCCGAACGCTTGTCTCTCTCGTGGGGATTCAGTGTCCGAGTAGATGTATGGCACCCAACGCATGTCTCTCTCGTGGGGATTCCATGACCTAGTAGATGTATGGCACCCAACGTGTGTCTCTCTCGTGGGGATTCCATGACCGAGTAGATGTATGGCACCCAACGCATGTCTCTCTCGTGGGGATTCCATGACCGAGTAGATGTATGGCACCCAAGGCTTGTCTCTCTCGTGGGGATTCCATGACCGTGTAGATGTATGGTACCCAACGCTTGTCTCTCTCGTGGGTATTCCATGACCGAGTAGAAGTATGGCACCAAAGGCTTGTCTCTCTCGTGGGGATTCCATGACCGAGTAGATGTATGGCACCCAACTCGTACCTCTCTCGTGGGGATTCCATGACCGAGTAGATGGTATGGCACCGAACACTTGTCCCTCTCGTGGGGATTCTGGGGCAGACTAGGTCCATAGCACCAAGGCTTACTCGCTCATTGGCTCCCGGAAATCCTATCACTGTGTATGAACACCTTTCTTGAATCGCATGTTTTTCTCAATCCCAAAGTAGGACGTAGGATAACGTCCATTTATTGACCATCTGGAATGTCACATTTTAAAATAGTACAAAACTTTAAAATACTGGTATGGAAATTATGACACATGGTCAAATGGCTGACAACTAGCCTGGTTTCCTTCTCAGACTTGCTCATCCTCAATATTAGAAACAAAGCTCCATGTAAAGATCAATATTTTCATGTTAGCCTTTCTTTTACATCGCAGGTTATCATTGGTATATCATTATCATGCAATAGACCCGTGAAGAGCCGGGGTAGAATAGATCTTCAGCAATCCATGCTTGCTGTAAAAGGCGTCTAACTGGATCGTGTGGTCAGGCTCGCTGACTTGGTTGATGCATGTCATGGATCTCAATTACATGGATCGATGCTCATGATGTCAATCACTAGATTGTCTGGTCCAGGCTCGATTATTATCAGACCGCCGTCGTATAGCTGGAATATTGCTGAGTGCGGCGTTAAGCAACAAACAAACAAACATGCAATGGGTTTACATTCTCTGTACATAGATCACAGTTATTTTTGTAGAATCCCTATTCCTTTCTAGAATTAACTGCCAGCCCGGTGGGCCAAATCGTGAAAGGCGCTGCAATTCGCTGTGCAGAGTTGCGTCCCTTGGGCACGCCAGAAACCTATGATGGTGGGATCGAATCCCGGCGCACTCCGATTAGCACAAAGGCTTTCCTGCCACATTAATCTGACATGCCCTGCTATAACTGGAAGACGTTAACTCACTCATTCATTCCTAGAATGAAATTAGACTGCGGTTATTTTCCATTATGTATTCCATTACGACCTCTCTGACTCGTCAGTGTCTGCACAACTTGCAGTAGTCCTTGTGTCGTCCCCAGCTCGGATAAATCTTGTGCAGATTACCTGTTCCTGCTTCGCTGCTGAGGCTTCACAGGCGTGATCTAGGAGCTAATCCTGTTGCTGTTGTCATTAAATTTTAAGCTAACTTTTTGCCCAACAAAAGTAATCAGTTCTCCTCTAGACACGGATATTCCAAAGAGCAGAACAAATGTTGTTAATGTGTGCTGTGTCCTAAGATCTATTACTGTCGATTTCCACCGTTAACGCTAGCTTAGGGTAAAATGTTGCTTGATATCACTCGAGACTGTTGGAAGAAAACAATTGGATATGGGAGATTTCAGGAATCCATTTGGCTGTAGTGTAGACACTCTTCCTCGAGAGAGTATTTTAGAAGCTGTAAAATACAGATTTGTTTGCAATGGATTGTACTCGATGGTGGAGGGAAGAGCTGAGATGGACATGGATGTGGAGAGTGTGTATCTGCCCCTGTGAGAGTGAATGCGCCAACATTGATCACACACCTGTGGTTTGTGGCATGAATAGTGAGCTATGTCGTCGGGTTCTCTCTCTCTCTCTCTCTCTCTCTCTCTCTCTCTCTCTCTCTCTCTGTGTGTCTCTCTCGCTGTCTGTCTGTCTGTGTCTCTCTCTCTCGCCGCCTCCGTGGTCTTGTGGTAGAGCGTCCGCCCAGAGAGCGGAAGGTCCGGGGTTCGATCCCCGGCCGCGTCAAACCAAAATACGTTAAAATATGGTACTTGTTGTTACGCTGTCTGGCGCTCGGCATTAAAGGGCTAAAACAAGGACTGGTCGGCTCGGAGGGAGTATACTGTGTCTGACTAGTCCGGACTAGTACAAGCAGCCACACACACACACACACACACACACACACACACACACACACACACACACGTCGCTATATAAGTGCAATAATCTTGGACGCGACGTTAAACCCAATTCACCTCACCTCACCTCTCTCTCTGTACTTGTCGGTTTATTGACTAATGCCAGTTTTATAGAACCAGCCAACTGAGGTTCCATGCAACAGCTTAACACGGATACCCCTTTCAGCTGACCATTCTTTGTTTTATCACCTTTACGCCGAACGCCACTCAGGGTACCAGCAAGTACCATCTTTTAACGTCTGACGAGACGAGGGGATCGAACCACCGAACTTCCGCTCTCTGAGCAGAAGCCTTATCCAATAGACCACGGAGGCGGTCTTCCAACAAACGCGACAGGCAGGATGCACGTTAATCCTCTTTCTGTTCTACCTTATACTGAAACGTTGCCAGTAATAGCAGCATCAGGTTCTACGGGCTACTGAAGTAAAGGTTAGAGGTTTGATTATTCATTGGGAACGAAAACGTACAGGGAAAGCGTACTAGACATAAACAGTTGCATATTACCGATACTAGTTTCGCGACTTGAAGCATGTTTGGGAAAAACGGATGCCATCATTGAAGGTTAATGTCGACTGTGGTTTAATGCGTCTATTCCAAGTGCCTTGAGAGTAATCCCAGTACAGTGGGGTGATGTCTAGTGCTTTTTTATCACTGCCACATAAAGTCTAAAATAGATATTGACATTTCTGACAACAAACTAAACTTGCATTCAACCAGTAAATAGACGTTGTTGTCTGTCAAGCAGCATTAGTGATAAATGATTTTTTTTCTCAATGAAAAGCCTAAAGTGTTACAGGTAATCATTAAACGTTGTCAGCGACAGATAAGGACACATTGTGTGAAAACAGCAGCATCTATCTGTGTAGGTAATTCCCAAATAACACGAAACCCGCGAAGATCCGGTATTGGAATAGGTCGTCAGCAACCCATGCTTGCCGTAAAAGGCGACTATGCTTGTCGTAAGAGGCGACTAACGGGATCGGGTGGTCAGGCTCGCTGACTTGGTTGATGCTTGTCATCGATCCCAATTTCGTGGATCAATGCTCATGATAATAATCACTGGATTGTCCGGTCCAGACACGATTATTTACTGACCGCCGTCATATAGCTGGAATATTGCTGAGCGCGGCGTTAAAATAACAAACCAACCAATCGACCCAATAGCACGAACCTGTATGATTTTGGTGAGTGAGTGAGATTTTAGGCCGCTTTTAGCTATCATCCACCTATATCTCAGCAGTGAACACGCTAAAGAGGCACATGCTGCTTTAACTATACTACTTATTGTCACCATGACGGGATAGAATCCAGGCCTTCGACGTATCGAGCGAACGCATTAACTACTGGGCTACTTCGCCTCCATGTTTGACATTAAGATGTATTACAGAATAAGTTTTGCTCCCGTGTTTGTTGTTTAAAGCCACTCTCAGCATATGCCAGCTATATGACGGCGGTCTGTAAATATACAAGTCTCGGCCAGACAATCCAGTGATGGTATCATGAGCATCGATCCACTCAGTTGGGATACGATGACATGCATCATCCAAGTCAGCAAGCCTGACCATCCGATCCCGTTTGTGGCCTCTCACGACAAGCATAAGCGCCTTTTACGACAAGCATAAGCGCCTTTTACGGCAAGCATGGGTTGCTGAAGACCTATTCTGACCGGGATCTTCACGGGTCTATAGAATGAGTAGATTCACTGACATACATGACCAGTTGGATAAAATACTTCCATGAGACACCAACGCGGCTTCCAGATTGGCATTTTATCAAATAACTGAAAATATTGGTATGAAGGCCCTACGTAATGTCCGCGACCCTCCCCCAGTGTGTATATGTGCATATCACGTCCCTGGAGTATTCATCTGGAAAAAATATAATCACTTACTATATAATCACCACTTACTATATTTTATATATAAAACATCCAGTTTTTTCATAATGGCATCCTGTAAAATTTTTATGTCTATACACATTTAAGTTTGTTTACAAAGTTCTGGCGGTCGGGTAGCCTAGTGGTTAAAGCGTTTGCTCGTCACGCCGAAGACCCGGTTTCGATTCCCGACCTGAGTACAATGTGTGAAGCCCATTTCTGGTGTCCCACGCCGTGATATTGCTGGACTATTGCTAAAAGCGGCGTAAAACCATACACACTCACTTACAAACTTCAATAAGTACCATCTACTGTTAATTTTCATATAAAACATAAAGTATTAAGATAGAATTCTTTATTAGTTTTCTTTCTACACTCCTTTAGAAATACAAACATCGAAATCGATTATCTGATAGTTATTTAACTTTTCATTTCATGATCAATTGTTTTCTGCTTGTTGGCAGCATATTCTTTGACCCCTGGAGAAACATACAGTAGTCTTGTACCAGCTTTTCACCAGGCATTATAATTAGTGGTATCTTGTATTAGACATCTGTAAAACGAGACGAATGTCATGTGTAGATATTTCCAAAAGATACACGAAAGTTTGGGGTATATGCAAATACAGACGAGATGGTGATAACGCTACTCGAGTCCTTCGTCCCACAAAGCGTTCTTAGAGCTAGTGGGGGCACGGGTGGCCCAGTCGTCTAAGGCGCCGCGATTCGATGTGCAGAGTTGCGTCCCTTGGGCACGCCAGAAACCTATGATTGTGGGTTCGAATCCAGGTTCGCTCCGATTTATTATGCTTTTAGGTTTGTCAGCATACATACCCGCGATCGTGGGTTTTACCGAAGTGGTAAACGTCTGAGACCTGCATCACTTCGAGCTTTCCTCCCACATTAAGCTGACACGCCGTGATACAACTGGAATAATGTTAAAAGCGGCGTTAAACCGGACTCACTCACTCACTCACTCTTAGAGCTAGTTACGATTGTTTTAGCGCTACGACTATCGTAAGGGAAAGTATTGGAATAACCATTATCTCAGCGCTGAGATTGTTTTGAGGAACACGGTTCAGCTGTTTATTTTGTATTTTTTCAAACGACAATTACTTGTGATCTATCAGTCACACGACCATTATTATTTTATAGTTCTCTGCAACATCCGTGTTCAGTAAGGACATCACTCTCGTTAACTTTATTTCCAGGTATGAAGCAGCGATGCAGCAACACATGATATCAAGATTTCAACTTTGAACTGTTTCAAACCATGTTGAATAGTTCAACCAGACCCTAGCTCCATTGGACTAAACACAGATTGAAGCATACTAGGTTAAGCAATAAACGCTCACATGGGGGACTTTCAACACAAGCAGCGTCATGTAACAACTCGTTCATATCACTCGGGACCGCCTCCGTAATCTGGTGGTAGAGCGTCCGCCCGGAGAGCGGAAGGTCCGGGGTTCGATCCCCGGCCGCCTCATACCAAAAGACGTTAAAATATGGTACTTGTTGTTATCCTGTCTGGCGCTCGGCATTAAGGGGCTAAAACAAGGACTGGTCGGCTCGGAGTCAGTAGACTGTGTCTGAGTGGGGTATTCATGTTAAACTGCATCATGGTATCTCAGTTAGCTAGCACTATAAATCGGCATCAGTCCGGACTAGTACAAGCAGCCACACAAACACACACACACGTACATGCACGTCGCTATATAAGTGCAATAATCTTGGACGCGACGTTAAACACCATTTCACCTCACCTCATCTCACTCGGAACGGACTCCAGGAGTAGGCCTCCGGTTGTAAACGTCATGCTGGTAAAGATTATCGGAATCACATGGGATGCTTGAAGTAAGTGCAAGTCAGGCATAAACTCGAGAGGCATACATAACATCTCATGAAGAGAGACCAGAGTTCAATGTAGCTCCTATATAATACAATTATATGAAGTAGGTTAGAATTATCGATGTCAAACAAAATTAGATTATAGACCATTAATGTCTTCATATCATATAAATGCCCATACATAGACTACTCTACGTGAAAATAAAACGCGTCAGAACGCTTGTGAGACATTGTTTCTTGCCGGGTCGTCACATGTGGTACGATTCTTGTTATGACAGCTTCGAGGACATATGCCTGCTGTCTGTACAGAATCGAATCTTGAGCAGACAATTCACTAACTGATGTGGTGAGCAACGCTGTGGGCCATCGGGTTAGCGTATATATGTGAGTGAGTTTGGTTTTAGCAATATTCCAGCAATGGGCTTCACACATTGCACCCATGTCGGGAATCGAACCCGGGTCTTCGGCGTGACAAGCGATCGCTTTAACCACTAGGCTACCCGACCGCTCCTTCATCGGGTTACAGTCACACCAAGTCACCGAGCCTTATCACCCAAACATTTGGTCGAACAGGACATAGGTAACTGGGGGTTTATACCAACCCGGCCTTACCATACCGTTGAGCTGCATGTGAGGTGATGTGAGGTGAAATGGGGTTTAACGTCGCGTCCAAGATTATTGCACTTATATAGCGACGTGCATGTACGTGTGTGTGTGTTTGTGTGGCTGCTTGTACTTGTCCAGACTGATGCCGATTTATAGTGCTAGCACACTGAGATACCATGCCGCAGTTTAACTGAATACCCCACTCAGACACAGTATACTGACTCCGAGCCGACCAGTCCTTGCTTTAGCCCCTTTATTCCGAGCGCCAGACAGGATAACAACAAGTACCATCTTTTAACGTCTTTTGGTATGACGCGGTCGGGGATCGAACCCCTGATTGAGCTGCATGTAGGGCTGGGACGGGTAACGCGGGTACTCGGGTCGGGTGGGTACAGAGTAGGACCCGGGTACCCACAGGACTACCCGGGCCCGTGATTAGTCACGTGATATATTGTTTAATGACAAAAAGTATCCAATACTCTATGTTCAAACAACAAGTCACTAATGTTCGCAGTTCTTCCTGACTACTACGCCCATTCCGTCTGACTTTTGTGTTTGAATAAAAGTAAAACTTCAGTCAATTCCAGTGCATACACCAGATCGTTTCATACATGTATCTTAACACATTTTACCAGAGCTACGGTCAAACTTTTCCAAATCGGACATTTTGTACCTACCTTTTGATACCTACAGCGGGTACCCGGGTAGGGTCAGGTAATACGGGGGTGGGTACCCGGGTAGTACATTTGGACTCGTCCCAGCCCTAGGCCTGCATGTATATCTGCTGGTCTCGCATTCATGAAACAGTTGAATGGATCGGGACGTCAGACTATATGACTTATTTGATTGCGGTTCATGTTTCATCGTATCCCGACGGTTTGGGATCTTGCTCTTAGCATCAATGACTGGTTTGTATGGTCCCGATTCGACTTCTACTTAATCACCATTTTCACTTACGAGCAATCAGCCTTATCGCACTCAAATACACATATACATGTGCCTCCCTTCAATCACTCACTCACTCACTCACTCACTCACTCACAAACATACACCTTCATGTATTTACTCGTTTCTGCCTTTTCTGTCGGAGCACAGTGCTTAGTCGTTCAGACGCCACAATACGGTATGCGTCCCTTGGGAGAAATGGAGATATTTCGAGGTTTATCAGCACGGTTCCCCTGGTCGTGCATTTCACCATAGTGTTAAATGTCTTCGACCTCCAACAATCCTCCCACACCGAGGTGGTGACCCGTGAAGATCCGGGGTAGAATATGTCCCCAGCAACCCATGCTTGCCGTAAAAGTCGCCCTGGAGATATTTCGAGGTTTTCAGCACGGTGCCCATGTTCGAGCATTTCACCAAAGTGTTACATGCCTCCGACCTCCAATAATCCTCCCACACCGAGTTGGTGACCTGTGAAGATCCGGGGTAAAATAGGTCTTCACAGCCCATGCTTGCCGTCCAAGGCGACTATGCTTGTAATAAGAGGCGACTAATGGGATCGGGTAGTCAGGCTCACTGCCTTGGGGGTTGATGCATGTCATCATATCCCAATTTTGTGGATCAATGCTCATATCAATCACTGGATTGTCTGGTCCAGACTCGATTATTTACAGACCGCCGTCATATAGCTGGAATATTGCTGAGTGCGGCGTTAAACAACAAACAAACAAACAAACAAACAAACAAATCGCACGACTGCTAAAAGTAGTGACTCACTCAATGACTCACTGTCAAATCTCTCTAGCTCTCTATCTGTTCACCTCCGTCTTTCATGGAATGATTTCAGAGAGCGCCTCATCAATACCTACGTCAGTATGCGCGTTTTCAATTATCGACCGTATGTGGTATTCAGTCCACATGTCCACCTGCCGGCCGTACATTATAAAGATGATAAGATTCCCGGATGTAAATTGGACTTGCTGAGTCCCCCATGTAAGTTAAAGTCTTCTATAGATCAACAGTGTTCATTATATCTGACAACCATATTGACGTAGTACTTATCATGTCAGAGTAAGGATGATGAAAACGTCAGCAGCCAGTGCTATCGGCATGTGAAAAAATAGAATGTTCAGCAAAAATGTATGTATGTGGTTTTATTTAATATTTTTATGAAACGGATTTACACACAGTGTGCACTCTGGCTTAAACGTTCACGATTCCATCAACGCACAGTGGGGTCAATTACTATGAATATATACGCAAAAATAATGACTTCACAGATTGCATATTTAACTATTTACATACAAAAACTGTTACCAACGCAATAGAGCAACGCACGCCCTGCTTATTCTTCTATCATCCTTCCGGGGTAGAATAGGTCTTCAGCAACCTATGCTTGCCGTAAAAGGTGACTATTCTTGTCGTAAAAGGCGACTATGTTTGTCGTAAAAGGCGACTAACGGGATCGGGTGGTCAGGCTCGCTGACTTTTTGATGCATGCCATCGATCCCTATTGCGTGGATCGATGCTCATGACATTAATCACTGCACGATTGTCTGGTCCAGACTCGAATATTTACAGACTGCCGTCATATAGCTGGAATATTGCTGAGTGCGGCGTTAAACAACAAAACAATCAACCAACCAACCAACTTCTATCATCCAATCAGGAAACAGTTACTAGGCGGGATTCCACCAAATTCGGTTTAAGGAAGCATGCAAATGCCATGGTAGCACTTGTAATTAATTTATTTATTTGATGGCATATGTCAGACATAGATTTCAGAATAAACAAAATGAGATAAATCTGAAACAGTCGACCGATCAACAAGCAGAACAACATTGTCAAGGTCGACTGAAAATGATATGGTTGTGTGAGATATGTGATACTGAGTGAGTGAGTGAGCGAGTTGGGTTGGAAGTCGCAGTAAGTTTTGAACAAGTTTCTTATTTCATGCCAAGGTATGGTCCAAGGTGGAAGACCCGTTCCGAATTGTATCGATGGGTTGAGAAAAAATAGTCCACACACACACACACACACACACACACACACACACACACACACAAACGCACGCACGCACGCACACACACACACACATGCTCATATTTGTTCTTTAATTGTAGGGGGGGCACGGATGGCCCAGTCGTCTAAGGCGCCGCGATTCGCTGTGCAGAGTTGCGTCCCTTGGGCATACCAAAAACCTATGATTGTGGGTTCGAATCCCGGTTCGCCCCGATTATGTTTCTAGGTTTGTCAGCACCATACCCGTGCTCGTGGGTTTCAAAGAAGTGGTTTACGTCTTAGACCTGCATCACTTCGGGCTTTCCTCCCACATGAAGCTGACACGTCGCGATATAACTGGAATACTGTTAAAAGCGGCGTTAAACCCAACTCACTCACTCACTCTTTAATGGTAGGAACTTGTTCATGGCAATAGGCTCAATCGAGTGTGTGTTAACCTACAATACTTTTGATCGATATACGCGTCAACACACCAAAACGATTGTTGTGGCATCGCTTAAATTGCGTGAAGCAATTAAACGCTTGCTTGTCATTAAACCCACAACTGTACTACAAATATCCGTATTGATGAATCAACTACATTTATTATTAATTAAGCAAAGATCGTTTATTGAGATGTCGTTCAGAAGGACAACGCGCAGTTAATGGTGAAAAATGGTGACAACGATTGATCGGGGTAAGAACTACAGTCCTAAGTACACAAATAGATTGCATGTCCGGTAGAAACCCATGGCCACAAGCTTGAACTACACAACGAAAATCCCAATTCATGTATAACCACATTAAATATCCCGTGAGGCAAGAAAAGAACACGAAGTAACGATGGTACCCCAAATTAGGTACTTGTAGATTGCTAGTGAACTTCGATTAACAATTAGTGTTAAGAAGTGAGGGTATGTCTATTGACAATAGGGTAAGCTTGACCTCAATCAAGTGATTCAGAGTGGTCTCCCTTTACATAGAATTCCCAGTCCCAGTACAATGAGTGTTTCTGAATGCCTCAATGCCTTCTTTCAAAATATACTTAATTATCTCGTGCTGTGCTTCAGCACAGTGCTAATCAGTACGGCTCGATTGCTCAACGATTTTACCAGCCACAAAATTTGATCGATTTCACTTAAGCATTTGTATCCCACAAGAGATGTGAAACGTGGCCATGGGAGCAGGCTGGACCACTTGCTATAAATTGTTGCAGAGATTTTCATCAATATCCTTTCTTGTAGATATTTTCCATTTACGTGGAAATACAATTTTCATCGGTCGACTTCAACGCGTCTCTTGAAATGTTTCAGTGTGATTTGCTTCATCAGAAGAGATGTTCGTACTTCCGTATAAAACCCTCACCTCAGACAGATGAAATCTCGCCTAAATCTCGTTTTCAGATGAAGAAACTGATCTTTTTTAACGCTTCATTGAAATTTAGCCAACAACAAGGGGTTTACTGATTGCAGTTTTTCATACGGGACACCGGAGGGTTGTAGCCTCCCTCATTTCTCCACACAATTTAACGAAAAGAACACGATAATCAATTAGTTTCTGTTAACGACCAACTTAAACAAAAAAGTTGAAGGCGCAAAAACACGAACGTCATGACATGTGAATTGCGGAGTAAGTAATAGAGAAAGCACTCGAATCCGTTGATTCCGGTAGTAGAATCCAAAAGGGTTCTTTGATCCTACTTCCCCAATCCACAGATTCGAGTGATTTCTCCTCCTTTAACTTTGTTGAGAACGGCCTGTTAATTCCTTGCTAGCACTACAACAATAGACGTAACCGTGATGGTTTAATATTGGGGGAAGTTTCTACAACATGGGAATTGGGACATCCTTCAACTCAACATGTAACTATAAACTATAACATTGATACCTAAACTAGATACCATGTGTTGACTACTCACCGACATTGGAACTAAATAAACTAAATACACTGCTTATGTTTCATTGTTTTAGAAAAGGTTTTAGAATAGGTATGAGAATCACACCAGTGATGAGATTCTATTTATGTATGAGAGTCAAGATTATTACAAACTACGACAATTTCATCAGTTATGACAAATTCATCAGGTATGACAATTTCATCAGGTATGACAATTTCATCAGGTATGACAAATTCATCAGGTATGACAATTTCATCAGGTATGACAAATTCACCAGGCATAACAATTGCACCCGGTATAGAAGTGACAACCGATATAGGAATTGCATCCAGTAAAGGACTTCCTTCCGCTATATGATAATCACATCAGGTTTGATACCTCCAACAGGTATGCCAATCTCACCCGGTATAGGAATTTTACCCGCTATTACAAATCTCACCATGTACATGTATGACACATCCACTAGGTATGAACATCTCACCTCAACTATCTCGCCAGGTATAAGCCCTCCACAGAGTATGACAATCTCACAAGGTATGATACATCCAACAGGTTTTAAATCCTCACCAGATATGACAATCTCATCAGGTATGAACCCCCACAAGGTATTATAATCTCACCAGGTATGACAGTCTCACCAGGTATAAAAAACCGCCAGGCGTGACAATCTCACAAGGTATGATACTTCCATCAGTATGCCAATCTTGCCAGATCTGAAACCCCCAACGGCTATGATAATCTCAACAGTTATGAAACCCCAGGTATGATAATTTCTGCAGATATGACAATCTCACCAGGTATGACACCCCGATTAGGTGTGATAATCTCAACAGTTATGACAGTCGCACCAGGTATGTTACATCCACCAGGTATTTGATCTCACCAGGTATGAAAATCTCACCAGGTGCGACAATTTCACCAGGTATGACACCTCCACCAGGTATAATGATCTCACCAGGTACGACAATCTCACAAGGTATGACACCTCCACCAGGTATAATGATCTCACCAGGTACGACAATCTCACCAGGAATGACACCTCCACCAGGTTAATGATTTCACCAGGTACGACAATCTCACCAGGTTTGACACCTCCACCAGGTAAAATGATCTTACCAGGTACGACAATCTCACCAGGTATGACACCTCCACCAGATATAATTATCTCACCAGGTACGGCAATCTCACCAGGTATGAAACCTCCACCAGGTAAAATGATCTCACCAGGTACGACAATCTCACCAGGTATGACACCTCCACCAGGTATAATTATCTCACCAGGTATGAAACCTCCACAAGGTATCATAATCTCACCAGGTATGACAATCTCACAAGGTATGAGACCTCCATCAGGTATGACAATCTCACAAGGTATGACACCTCCATCAGGTATGATAATCTCACCAGGTATGAAACCCCCACCAGCTAGGACAATTTCTATAGGTATGAAACCTCGATTAGGTATGATAATCACAACAGGTATGACAATCTCACAAGGTATGAGACCACCAACAGGTCTGACAATATTCCCAGTTATGAAACCTCCACCAGGTATGATAATTTCACCAGGTATCTCACCAGGTAGGAAAAGCCCATCAGGTATAATTTCACCAGGTATAAAACTCCCACCAGGTATGACAATCTCCCCAGGTATAAAACTCCCACTAGATATGACAATCTCACCAGGTATGATACCTCCATCAGGTATGACAATATCACCAGGTATGAAACTCCCACCAGGTTCGACAATCTCACCAAGTATGAAACCCTATCTGATATGATAATCTCACGAGGTATGAAACCCCATCAGGTATGATAATCTCACCAGGTATGAAACCCAAATCAGGTATGATAATCTCACCAGGTATGAAATCTCCACCGGGTATGACAATCTCCCCAGGTATGACAATCTCCCTAGATATGAGACCTTAACCAGGTATGAGACCTCCATCAGTTATGACTATCACTGGATGCTGGTGTGTCTTCAGATGTCTTACGTGCCTTCAAGCATAAAATACACAACCGTCGCTGATCACGATAACAGCCTGTGGTCGACAGGTAGAATTTGGGTCGTTACAGCTGACCATGCAACATTGCCAAACCATTTCATTGACATCCCATGGGTATTCCTGGTCCGGATTCGATTCCCCACATGGATACCCAACGGGGATGTTCCTGACCGAGATAGAACTGGAATATCGCTACAGACGGCGTACACCCATAATCACTCACTCAGCCTAAGTACACAGTAAGCAGATGAGTTTGGTTTAACACGGATTTGAACAAAAGAACAGTTATAACACCATCTGCTAGCCAAAGTGGAGCAGGGCCAAAGTATGGAATATTCGTAAGTATAAGTCTCTATGGACGAGTCAAGTTCAATTTGTGTGTTGAGTCTGAACGTATAGTGTGGCAAAAAGATGTGAAGTAAGTGCGTATCGTGTTACAGCATGACATATTCATGAGGAAGAGGACTGGAGAGAGAACGTCCAATAAGAGAAAACAGCCTCTGCAGGAGAGGAGAGGTGAGTGAGTTAGTTGGGTTTATCGCCGCTTTTAACAGTATTCCAGTTATATCACGGCGTGTCAGCTTAAATGTGGGAGGAAAGCCCGAAGTGATTCAGGTCTAAGACGTTTACCACTTCTTTGAAACCCACGAGCACGGGTATGGTGCTGACAACCTAGAAACATAATCGGGGCGAACCGGGATTCGAACCCACAATCAAAGGTTTTCTGGCGTGCCCAAGAGACGCAACTCCGTACAGCGGATCGCGGCGCCTCAGACGACTGGGTCAACCGTGCCCCCAGAGGAGAGGTGAAGTACGAAGTTTGTTTTCAATATTTGGATTTTCTGAACAAATACAACTATTTTTCATATTTTTACTTCGAAGTTTTTAACTGAAACATTTGTGCGAAGTATAACATGTACAAGAAAACAAATTCTTTTCAAATGTAGGGAACAGTGTCCATCCTAATAGAAGATGTGCAGTGCAAAGTTTATTTTGATATTGTGGATTTTCTGAAAAATTCATGAATTATTTCATGTTTTGAAATTATTTTTTACGGCAATATTTGTGCAACCCATAACTTGAAAATTGCTTCATGGATTATTTTGCAATTGGGAGTACAATTTCTATACCAACAGAAGAGGTGCATGGTATAGTTTTACAACAATAAGTGGATCTTCTGGGAAAATATTGCTTTTTTGGAGTCGAAGTCGGAGCATCAGTGAGCCCTGTTTAGTTTTTGTCTTGTTTATGTCTTGATAGTTGAATACTTTGATAAACTAATCCATTGGTTCTTAAAGTTGTGATTGTATGCTCATGCTGTGATTGTAGAAGCCAGCTGGAGGATTAAAATTATCGTTACACATCTTTAAAAAACTGACAGTGAAACGGCTTCTGTAGAACTCTTTCTGTTGAAGTTAATGCATGTGAACGTTCAGCCATTTAAAGTACACATGACATGTTGAATGTTAACTAAAACTATCACAAATTAACTATGAATGCCATTGAAACTAATCTGAGACCGGTTTGTTACTTTCTTTTCTAATATTTATTAAAATATATAAGGTCGTTTCTTCCAATTGTGGTAGCCGTTTTCTCTAAAGGCACCTAAACCCGTGGAAATCCGGTTTAGAACTGATTTTCAGCCACCAATGCTTGTCGTAAGAGGCGCCCATTAAACGTTAAACGGGATCGGGAGGTCAGGTTCAGTGCCTTGGTTGATGCATGTCATCGTATCCAAATTGCGTAGATCGATGCTCATGATGTCACTCTTGAATTGCCTATTCCCTAATCGACAAATAACAGATCGTCGGCATATAGCTGGAGTATTGCCGAGTGTGGCGTTAAACAACCAACAAACAAAATCTTATTGCGCAGTGGCCTCTGTCAACGTTGGAATTTTCACTAGGTCCCATGGGGGAGCAAAGCCCGAAGTGATGTAGACCAGAGACATTTATCAATTCGGTGAAACCCAAGAACACAACTATGGTGTGAAAACGCAGAAGCAAACCACGGCGAATCTTGGTTTCGAACACACGATTATAGGTTTTTGCAAGATGGCACGCAGCAGTGCAAATTCCTAATTCCACTGTTTTAATAAATTTGTTCCAAGAGATACCAAGAAACAGATAATTTGGCGTCAGGATGCCGCATGTTCTGACATGCTCCTTTCATGAACGTCTTTAGCTTTGACCTCAAAAACATGATATCTTGAGCCAATACCTAATTAAAAACAAACCTTTAATTCACAGTGAAGTCTTGGGAACCCCTGAATGCACTTTGAGTCATCCGAGACGTGTCAATATTAGACTATGATTCTGTGGACATCAGCGAGGCATTACTTTGTCTTAAAGGGTGTATCAGTATCAATCTCAGTTAACGAGGTATCGCTGCCTGTACATTATGAACGGGCACATACGCATGTTTGAACAACTGACCCGAGTCTAGTCTTCCTTCTGAGCTCTTGCCATGTTTTGAATTTGTTTTCTCTTCTGAAAGACTCCCGATCAATAGATATTTGGGACCAATCGTTGAATATGCGGCACATGGGGCGACAGTATGTTTATTCTGTCCATCATCAAAACATTTCATATTAAATGAGCATCGTTTTTTTACCAAAACGCATTATGTTTCTGAACAAGAATGCCTTATTATTGACCGCCTCAGTGGTCTAGTGGTGGAGCGTCCGCCCGGATAGTCGAAGGTCCGGGGTTGGATCCCCGGCCGCGTCATACGAAAGGACGTTAAAAGATGGTACTTGTTGTTACTCGACTAAGGTTAAGGGACTAAAATGGTCGGCTCGGATTTAGTATCTGTGTCTGAGTGGGGTAATCATGTTAAAACTGCGGCATGGTACGTAGCTCAGTGGGCTAGCGCTATAACTATAGGCATGAGTCATGCGTCCGGACGTGTATAGGCAGCCAAACAAGTGGCCTAGTCGTCTAAGGCGCCGCGATTCGCTGTGCAGAGTTGCGTCCCTTGGGCACGCCAGAAACCTATGATTGTGGGTTCGAATCCCAATTATGTTTCTAGGTTGTCAGCACCATACCCGTGCTTGGGGGTTTCACCGAAGTGGTAAACGTCTGAGACCTGCATCACTTCGGGCTTTCCTCCCACATTAAGCTGACACGCCGTGATATAACTGGAATAATGTTAAAAGCGGCGTTAAACCCAACTCACTCACTCATTCACCCTCGGGCGCAATCCTAAATGTTATCATACACCAAATTTAAGATTGTACATCCTTTTTCAATATTTTGCAAAAGAAATAATAAGTGTATGTGTATAACGTTATGAAAGCTCACATTGATACAGACGGGTAGACAAACATCAATTTTATCAACGTGTATCATTTGATATTCAATACTTTTGAAAACAATACATTCACAAAAAAATATTAAAAAGGAAAGAAAAAGTCCTTTCATCTGTACACATAAAACACACTGTTTCAAAGACAGGCAGATAAATGTCAAATACGTGACAAATTGTAACGACAGACAGCTACCTATCTGCACTATCCCGAAATAGTATGACATATACATACCTAAAATAACATAGATATATGGTGCATTGGCGTGATAGTGTGTTCACGGCGACTAATACAGGCTTGATTTGAGGATGTTTGATATGTGACAAATATTATGTTTATATACTCCAGTCCCAAACATCATCTGAATCTCTCAAATGACAAATGAAGCAGAAATAACTCGAAATATTCGCCGTTTTCTCATGTTAAAACATGATGAATCCGCTTCTCAAGCCAGTATTAACTACTCCAGGCGCTGTATTTTGAGACACGGTTTAAAGTGTACGAACCCGGCTTCTACAAGTCATCAATGATGAATCCTTTCTTAAGGGAGATGCTAACATGCTATAGTGACGTTCCCTAACTCTTTCACCCTGGAATGCCATCTAAAATGTTATCATACGCTAAATTTAAGATTTTACGACCTTTTTTCATTATTTTGAGAAAACGAAAATTGATTTTTTTACAATTGGATAGCACTAGTTAATTGAAAAATGTAAACATTGTCATTATCTGATGCGGTTGCTGGTGTGCTCATCACCTGATGATACTATGGGCCTGATAACTAAGATTAATCGTCCAACTCGATCGATTGTAACCCCTTTTCTGCTTGGTTTCAAGTGCCAGTGAACATACAAATTGCTTAAAATGTTAAAGAGGCAAATGCCATGTTTTTTTGTCATTTTATTACATAGTTTATCCTTCTTTTAATAATTGATTTCCTGATATACTGCGTTTATTCACTATCATGTATTGATTTCTAACATCATTTTTTACCATTTCAGTCCTACAGCTACTTTGTTCCCAAAGCAAGTTGGAATATATAAGAAACAAGTAGCTGAAAGCGACTTAATTCAATGAACTATTCAGTAATTTCAAACTTGAAAATTAAATTATCAATCTAATTTAAAATGAAGAGACGGATTATATTCCCTTGAAAAATGATTCATCTTTATGAAAATAGCACGCCAGTTTGATTATCTCTTCCACTGTTTTGGAGCAGTTCCCAGGCGGTGTATAATTAAAAAAGATTGAGTTAATACTTGGAGGCGAGGGCGTACTTATCTACAGAGGAGCGTCTATCAAGCAAGTTCTGGAAGACTCAGAAAGAAGCTTCGTTAGTTCCTTGCCTGTGGCCATGACGCTTTGTGTTCTCCTTAGAGTTTGAAAACAATCGTCTGGCGATTACCCATAAAAGCCGACACACAAAAAGAAAGAAGCAAGCGGGCCGGGAGGGATACTGTGTGTTATTGGGGAGCGAACGGACTGGTCTTTTTGATCACATGGTCAACAATGGTTCTGAAACGTACATCGCATTAAGTAATAGAACTAATTAGTGTTTCCAATGTGTCCTTTCACGTAAACGGAATGAAATTATACGCAATTGTGGTGGAATGAGAAAACTTAACCAACTCTTAGACTAGCATGATGTTTAGAACAGTGGATTAAAGACTCTAACAAAACAACAACAGCTTCAATATGATGACATTCATAAAATGTAAGAATAGGTTACAGCTTGCATCGATAGTAGGTTAATATGCGTACATTTTCACCATTGTTATTGCCCTTTACATCAAGGATCGTCCCTCTTTATTCGGGACCACGCGTTTCTGAAGCATGTCAAGAACCAAGGGCTGTGGGTTCGATTCCCTATTCACCCTAATTATATCACTAGGTTTGTCAATACCTGTACCACTTCGGACGACGACCAATGCCGACAGAGTACGATGTCCAGCAGTCTTACGACAAGCGTAGTTTGATAAAGAAGACAGAAAATCTTTGGGATTCCGGGATGACTTTTTGTTTGTCCCATTGCACATGGATCATTGAAGCTGTTATTGCCCATGTTTGACTGAACTACGATACGTGGTATTTATTTGTGAGTCATTTCAGTTCCAAAATCAATAGAAATACAAAATCACGGCTCTACGCTCTTGAGTGTAATCATTTGCAACATCACGCGTGCGCCCTCGGCACCACATGCAAACGCTTATTTTATTGTTTTATTTAAAAGGTTCAACATCTTGAAAGGGAATAAAAAGACGTCTTCAATGTAAAAAAGACATACTTGGAATCAGGAGTAAAAAAGCATATTCTTCCATCAATGTCAATTGCTTATAACTAGCTTTACATCGTGAACTAGGCGCTTAAAGCATGTATTTACAATTTCTTGTACCTCTCCATGCAGCTTGCTATAATATTTCACCATTCTTTTAATAATACGCCCATCCTCTTTGAAAACGTTGGCACTCTAACCTCAGGGTAGGAAAAACGGTCCTTCGAGCGAGATTGTAACGAGGAGCGCTTTAGGTAAGTGGAAAGAAGAATGGTTCCAAAAAGTAAAATGGTTGATAAAACGGGAAATTAATCACTTGTGGCGTCGTCTTTCTTTGAATACTTTCGCCCTCTGTTTTGTTTCCTTGATAAAAGTTCGCAAAGGTTTGATAAGCGGAAGTTACTTTGGCTGTCGCCTGGAGTCTTCTCACGCGAGCAATAACAAGCAGGTCCATCACATCAGAGGAACGTCTTTGCCCTGTGAAACGAGTGAGACAGCAAGCGCTTGCAATAAAGCCTTTGTTGTTCCTGAGACGTGAGACATGTCTGTTAAATCGTAAACCAACCGGTAAAGAATATGTTGTGTGTCAATTTAGATTTTTACAGTAGTTTCTTCTTCTGTTTCCGTCTTCAAAGTCAAGCGTTGTTGAATGCAAGGTTGTTTCACGTGCTACACATACTATACAGATGACAAAGTGCATTTAATGTCAACGACAGCGTATGTAATCGGATAATGGCCTATAAATCACCTGCCTGAATGCTACAGATTATTGGTATAGCAATATATTGAATATCCTGATTGTATTACAATTTTGAAATTTATAACCCAACGCAAACCAATAAGGCTGGATAATAACATGATTGGTTTTGTTCATCCAAATCGAGTATAATTGGAACTCATCGCCATTGTGTCCTCCAGTGGACAACTGCCCCTCCTTCTTCCCCTAAGCTCCACCCCTACCCCCCTACCCCCCCACCCCCCCACCCCCCCAACACACACACACACACACACACACATACACACACACTTTCTGTAATGAGAATGAGTTATTAGTGTAATTTCTCAACGTTATAAAGGATGGTGCCTTTTGACGCTATGTTTGTCTCCTTGCACATGGATTATCACAGGAATGATACAGGGACCATAGTCAGATATAGTGCAAATTCTTGGAGGAAGTAGTCCACCATAAAAACATGTCAAGATATCGCTTGATTGTTGTGCATACATCTGAACGCTGTCTATAGTAAATCCTGGCAGTAACAAGATTTCCTGGATTGACCGAGGCTAATGGAAGCTGAAGATGGGGCAGGTGACGTCGGAGGTCTCCTATGGCCGTAAACTAATTTTCCGGGCAGCGCACACGAGAAAGTCGCCCTGGTGTTGTTACTCCGTCCATTAACCTACGACAATTTTCGGCTAAATCTTGTTGCACAACAAAATTACTAGTACATGGTTCACTTTTCCAACTTTCTTTATGGATAGAGTATGGTTGAACGGAGAGTACCGATATCTGCAACCCGCCAGCAACCTGCTCCCACGATTTGCCCAACCTGGCCCTTCGGCGATCGCAGCTCACTTCAATTTCCGGACACTGTTTGGTTACAAAAACATTCACCATTTTCTTAATTTAAAAGTACATCTCGAAACAGAAAAGGTCTTTTTGAGAAAAACCATGCCGTGTTTTCATTTGAAACCGTCAATGACGAAATGAGAGTTTTATTCAATCACGAAGACTCTCGCATCAAATACAAGTTTGTGAGGGCGATTTTCGTTCAATTACTGTCCCAATTGGATTAAATTCGCCGTTGGCTGTGTCGCATCCCTAGACACGGTTTGTATTTGAGGCAAAGTATTGCCATAAAGAAAATGAAGTCGACGAAAGAATTGGAATCATCAAAAAGAAAGTACCCTCATTTCAATACGAGCGACAATGTAATGGTTACAGAAGACAAAGTAGAAGTAATGATGATTCTATTTTTTACCGAAAACAATGTCGCGTTTGAAACAGGAATTTGCACACACAATAAAACTTCAGTCAGTAGCACGTTATAAAATGGGAGTCTTTGGTTCTTAGCTTATGTGCTGTGAGTCGAATAAATATGTTTGGCTTTTCCCTTCAGAGAATTGATAAGTATGTTAAGAAGCTAGAATAAATTTTAGAACTGAATAAGTTGCTACCTCAAGCAAAAATCCAGACAACCTCCCCACACGCCCGCTAATAGTAATACTCAGTAAATGTAATACGTTTGGTTTCACCCATTAGCATAAATGAAATCAACGGCCAAATGGAAATTCTATCATTTGTAATTTGTTAATATACTCTACACGACTTGTATGTGATATACTGGCTCCGCCTCGAAGAAAACAATCTCGGAAAGAGCATCGATAGCAATATTTCCCAAGGGTTCTATTTGGAGAGATACGGTATGTTGATTCTGAGATGTGATTGGAGGTTTGGATGGAATTATACACAGTTGGAACCTCCAGTAAAAGAGTTATATGATTAAGGTTCAGCTTGTATTTGTGAGCTGTGAGCTGCCGAGTGCGCCAGAGGTGGGGTTGAATCCCGATACTTTGAAGTCATTTATTTGTGACTGAGCTGTCTGAGACATACACTTCTGCTGTCACAGAGACTGGCCATGTTACCTAGATTGGATTATGCAAGTGAGTGAATGGGAAGGCCGAACACCGTGAGATTGTGTGGACAGACAGATGGATAGAATGGCAACAGTGTCTACTATGTATTGTCGGGTGATACAGACAGGTAACAGTGATTAGACTGTGTGTACAGGGTCAGGGATATAACAGTGACCAGGTTGTGTGTTCAGTACATATACATGTAGATAGGAAACAGTGACTACGCTATGTGTTCCTGGATAGATTACAGTGACTAGGTTGTGTGTTCAATACAGATAGAGCGATACAAGTAATTACAATTTGGGTCTGAGACAGATAGATATGTAACAGTGACTTCGTTCAGTGTTCAGGACAGAGATTACTGTGACAAGGTTGTGTGTTAGGGACAGACAGACATATTACAATAATAAAGCTTTGTGTTCAGGACAGATAGACAGGTAATAGGGACTCAGTTCAGTGTTCAGACATGCATATTATTGTAACTAGCTTGTGGATTCCGGACAGACAGGTAACAGTGACTAGGTCGTGTGTTCAGGACTGGAAGATGATAATGACTCCGTTGTGTATTCAGGAAAGACAGATTACAGTAACTACGTTGTGTGTTCAAGACAGACAGATATGTAACATTGACTTCGTTCCGTTTAGGACAGAAAAATTACAGTGACTAGGTTGTGTATTCAGGAAAGACAGATTACAGTAACTACGTTGTGTGTTCAAGACAGACAGACATGTAACATTGACTCCGTTCAGTTCAGGACAGAAAAATTACAGTGACTAGGTTGTGTGTTCAGGAAAGACAGATTACAGTAACTACGTTGTGTGTTCAAGACAGACAGATATGTAACACTGACTTCGTTCAGTTTAGGACAGAAAAATTACAGTGACTAGGTTGTGTGTTCAGGAAAGACAGATTACAGTAACTACGTTGTGTGTTCAAGACAGACAGATATGTAACATTGACTTCGTTCAGTTTAGTACAGAAAAATTACAGTGCCTAGGTTGTGTGTTCAGGAAAGACAGATTACAGTAACTACGTTATGTCTTCAAGACAGACAGACAGATTACAGTTACTTGGTTATGTGTTCAGGAGAAAAAATGAATAAAGGGGTTTTATTATGAGTTGAGGACAAATATATAGGTAACAGTGACTATGTTGTGTGTTCAGGTCAGACTGACATGCAACATTGACTACGTTCAGTTTAGGACAGAAAGATTACAGTGTCTAGGCAACACGAGTCTTTTAACGGGTAGTGAAACAGACAAACCCTAGTTGGAGGAAACATAACAATAATTACACCATATGAGGATTGGAATTCATGTCCCAGTGGTATAACTTACGACGTGCCTTCTCTGTTCACGTTGTTGCAATTTGAACCATAATGGTTTGAACGTTCACACAGACGACAACGTGTTCAATCAATCAATCAATCAATCAATCTTTATTTCAGGTACTGAAAAGGCCATAGGCCTATAGTACATATATACATACAGTAGCAATGGGTGCAATAGGAATTACATATATTGTAACAAAATATCACATCTATAATGCAGAGGATCTGATGTTCATTGCATGATATATATACATTGAAAGATATTTTGTGAATGTTTCATTTTGGGATGACATGAGGATATAAAATTTGTCTATTCTAGGATTCAGATAAAAATATTTATGTATGTATTCTTTTCTGATATTTGCATACAATGGACAGACTAGCAAAAAATGGTATTCATCTTCTATCTCTTGGCAAGTACAATATTTACACAATCTGTTTTCCCTTGGTATCGCTAAATGTCTACCTTTTTCTATTAGAAGGTCATGAGAACTACATCTGAAACGGGATAGTGCTGTTCGGAATTTCTTAACATTTATATCCCAAAGATATTTTTCGGTCAGAATGAATGATTTAAAACAGGTGTAATGCTTTAATTTATTATGTAAGTTTAGTGAAGAGTACCACTTTTGAAAATACATATCTTTTAGCCTTTGTCTTAAATTATATATGAAACGATCTGGTACTGTTACATGTTGCTCTCTCCAAATGTACTCACACCCGCAAGATTGGAGGCCCAGTTATTTTTACCTCTGCTATCGTAAACGTGTTATTAACGTGATAACCACGATCTCTCTAAGAACGAAGTTCTAGACCATGTTTTGGAAAAAACATTCCTAACAGTAATGAAATGAGGTAAAATGGAGATTTTCGTCGCGACTCCTATTGCTGAATACGTATGTGCGTGCGCGTGTGTGTGTGCGTGTGTGTGTGTCTGTGTTTTCGCGCGTTTGTCTATGTGTTTGCATGCTTGTACTAGTTTGGAATACTGCCGGTTATGTAGTGCCAGGCGACTGAGATAACACTCTGCAGTTTAACAATGAGGCAAAACTTAGACACAGCACACTGACCAATCCTTGTTTTATCCCCCTTAATGCGGGGTATCAGGCATGTTAACAACAAGTACCAATTTAAACATAGAAAAGGGATGAACTAACAAATAAATGTTTTAATTCATAACTGCTGTATAATGACACATTTCGATTAAGCTGTGTGCACAGGTAAAGAAAATCAAGCAGGTCATTCAGTGCATGATGTCATCGCACTCACAACCCTCACAGTCATGACCTTCATTTCCATCTAAACTCAACCTCGACAAAACATGCCACGTGAGTCGTGCGACTTGCCTCCGATAAAGGCCGTCTGTAATCGCCATTTAATCTATCTAATGAGCCATGTAAAGTGTAGGAAGCGTCTACTCTGTGGACTTTGGTCAGTAAGCAGGACACCAGAATGGGTTTGTTCAGTTTGAATGTCACATTCTAGTTAAGAGAGACCGTCTTTTTGACTGGCCAGCCACCACGGCAACAAAATTGGGGACTTCAGAAATCCCCATTGCGAGAGGTCAAAGGGACAGCAAACTCACTTAAACGGGCGTTGAAAAGGGGCACGGGATTGAGATCGCAGTGGCCTCGTCTAGCGTGCCAAATGCAATATTCATTGACCTTCCACATCAACGTTAATTGTCTTACAAACCCCATGTTGGGGAATACCATTTCCTATTTAATTATGCGCTAATTTAAGGTCACGGAGGCAGTTTTGACATGATGAGATCGCTTCTCGAAAATTTAAATCGATTTATTTTAAAATGAAACAAATTTCTCAAAGGATTTCTGCCGACTTCGCTATCGTTTATCAAAATGCGGGAACCAAATTCATTAAGCTCAGAAATAGCATTGAACAGTTCAAACAGTATATCAAAGCGGACATTAATCGTTTTGTTAACAATACTATAATAATAATAATAAGTCCATTTATAATGCGGCAAATTCCATTCACCAAGTTTATGCTCATGGTGCTACATAGTTTTAGCAAATAATGCTAATGAAAGGGGAGTAGAGTTGATAGAGTTGTTTGAAAAGGTGTGTTTCAACATGGGCCTTAAAGGATGAGAGCAATGGCGACAGCTTAAGATCAGATGGTAGTTTGTTCCATAGCCAGAAAGCGCAGAACTGCTAAGATCTCTGACCAAAGGTTTTGAGACAGGTTTCTGGGACTTGTAAAAGGTGGTTATTCTGAGAATGGAGAGATCTGGAAGGCTCGTATTTAGGCAGTAGTTCGGTGAGATATAATGGGTCTGTTTCCATGTGGCATTTGTAGGCTAGGGTTAGAATTTTGAATTCAATACTGGCTTTGAGTGGTAACCAGTGCAGTAACATCAGGGCAGGTATTACTGGAGTCCATTTTGATGTCTTTGTGACGATACATGCTGCTGTATTTTGTACACGTTGGAGCCTGTGGAGTTGATCATTTGTGATGTTACTCATGAGACTGTTGCAATAGTCAAGCCGTGATATGACTTAAGATCTGGCCAAAGTGTGCAGCTTCTTTTGTGAGAAGATGTCGAACACTTCCAAAGATGTGAAGATGAAAGAAGCAGGACTTTGAGACATAACTTACATGTTGTTCCATAGTTAGCCCACTGTCCAGATAAACGCCAAGATTTTGTGAATGCGATATTGGAATCACCAACCAGTATGTTGTTAACTCCCATTTGCTCAAGCTTTGTTCGGGTACCAATCAATAACAGACTCTGTCTTCTTGTCGTTTAATATTAGTTTGTTGTCAGTCATCCACGACTTGATGGCTCTTGTGCAATCTTCGAAATTTTGAAGCTCTGTTCGGGTTCAGATGACATGAAAGTCTTCATCGGTTGCGTATCATCGGCGTAGCAATGATTGTAGTCGCCTAGTGATGATATGACCCAAATTTTTAGTGTACAGTGTGAAAAGAATGGGCCTAGAACTGACCCTTGGGGAACACCACAAGAGAGAACAAAACTATGTGATGTTGCCTCACTGACAGTGATTGACTGACACCGTGCATCTAAGTATAATGTAAACCATTTGAGAGCATTTCTATCTCTGGTGGTGTAAACAGTCAAGATGTGGTCTATTGTATCAAATGCTGCAGACAGATCAAGTAGAACAAGCAAGCCTACGTTACCTCTGTCTGCAGATGTAAGGAGTTCATTACAGACTCTAAATAATGCAGTCTCTGTGTCTTGATTAGCTCTATATGCGGATTGGAATTTGTCCACTAGGTTATGGGCATGCAGGTGTTCGGAAAGTCGAATTTGTACGGCCTCCTCAAGCACTTTCGAGATGGAAGGTAGGTTTGCTATCGGATGGTAGTTTTCCATCAAATTGGGATTCAGACCCGTCTTCTTGAGGAGAGGTTTAACTAGAGCTTCCTTGAAACTCCACCTGATGAAAGACTAAGGTTGATAATCTTTGTTATGGCAGGATGTAAAGTGTCAAGGTGATCAATGACGATCTTTGTTGGAATCGGATCTAGTTGACCGGACGTAGGTTTTGAATGAATGATCATTTTCCGGATTTCTAGTTCTGAGAACAGTTTCAAATCCTTCAGAGGTTCAACATTGAAACTGTTTTTCATGTCATGTAGTAGCAGGGGACTGTCACGTAAACAATCTGGAATGATGTTTTTGTGACTGTCATGGATGGACTTCTCATCTAGGCTTTGTCGATTTTTTTGTATCTTGTTGACAAAGTAGTTGCTAAAATCACTGGCTAAGTCTTTGCTGCTTGCTGTCTTTTCCGTCTTCTTGCCCATCAAAGAAAAAGAAAATTTATACAGATCACCTAGACGACCCACAATGTCCTTGATTTTCTGTAGGCAGTAGGCTGTTTTAGAGGTTCTTATCTGCTCAATAACGGAATTGCGTGTTGCTTTAGAGATCTGGCTTGTCTGCACCTGGTGCATGTAGATCAAGGTGATTGGAGAGAATGGAGTGATAAGACTGACAAATCTCATCTAGATCATTGGGTGGATCTATCAGTAGACTAGATTCTTTCAAGTCACATGAAAATGCTGATGCATCCATATTCTTGGTGTTGTGACACCAAACGCTGACTTTGATTCGTGAAGGAGCTTTAAGGGACAGCTCAATGAATACCATGTAGTGATCATATATTTGCATTTTTCATATAATGGGTAGGTTTCTCGGCAGGATACAGCCAACGGATAAAAACGATATCCATTGGGGTCATATGCGGATAGAGATGACATATGAAAGGTCAAGAAGGGACTACTTTTAGTGTTTATAAACAAACATGGCGTCGTCCTTGTCATTTGGTGATCAAGTCAGAATTAATCATCGGGAATCTGGATAATCTTCAGGGATAACTGCTATCACTATCAGAAGAACAGTCTAATATACTGAAAATCAGTGTCTAACTGTTATGTAGCTCAGGCATTTTATAAGTTTTGGCAACTTTGGAGATACAAATTTCGAAGCCATTTTGCGAGGGCACGAGGCCAAGCAAAGCAGGATCAGTTGCCGTTTCTGTGCTTGTAGACCCCTGCGGTTTGAAACCTTTTCAACAAATTAGAATAGTTGGATTTGGCCGAAATATGTTTGAATTGTTACCTTATTTCGTTTTGTCGCTGTGCGTACATCTGACTGCACTTCTTAACGTTATGACAGGACAGGCCGATTGTAAACAACGCGGCCGTGACGTCTCATAGACTAGGGTTAGAATAGCTTCCATGTGACAAAGGGCAGCTACTCTAGCGGACAGAAAGATGGATTACCGCGAAAGGCAAGTAAAAACAATTGTTGTTTTGCGTATATGTTGTTTCGCCACTGTATAAAAAACAGATTTCAGTTGGAACTATATTTGCTACTGTCACTGTCCGACACATCACTTACCCTGTGACGTAATAAATATTAACGCACGCATTCCAGGAAATATTTGGTTGATGTTTGTGAGAGAGCGAAAGCCATTTTCAAGCACATAATTAAAGAATGACAAGGTTCGCTAAATAGAATGTTTATTCCTAATGCAGGATATCTACTATCCCCAAACACACTCGCGTGA
Source organism: Haliotis cracherodii (assembly GCF_022045235.1). Lineage (NCBI taxonomy): Eukaryota > Metazoa > Mollusca > Gastropoda > Lepetellida > Haliotidae > Haliotis > Haliotis cracherodii. The sequence goes on from NW_027266278.1 coordinate 8,053,424, forward strand.
TATCCTGTTGGGCTGTCCATATGTTGTTACAGTCCATGAGAATTCAATAGCCTGGCTAATTTCTTAACTTCCGCTTTTACAGTTTGTTCATAATGAACGTTAAAGTATCCAAGAAGAAGTATTTTTTTTCTGTTTGTAATTTTCAAACAGAACTTAAAGCTCCGCATAAAACTGAGATAGGGCAATTTCATTTCGTTTTGATGGAGGTGGTCTGTATATGCATTGAGAGACAGAAGTTTTTCTCTTGTGTAGTGTTCAGTGCTTGGGGTTGATTGTCCCCATCGTTCTACACCGGTCCCAAGCTGAGGAGTGATTGCATGTACCTGTCAAATTTGTAAGCATCATAAGTTAAAGGAGTAAACTTACGGCTGTAGTTTTCATCATGAGTTGACTTTTATAAAATGAAACACACAGAAATGTCCCTGGTCTTCATAGCTACATGATGATCCAACTTTCGTTGATGAGAAGTCACAAGTGATAACCAGAGATAGCAAAAAAGGAAGAGCTGTGATTTCCTCCTGCCAGGCGGCGCGAGCACACTCATACATGCTCTATGAAAACGTTGGCACTCTAACCGCAGGGTGGGAGCAGCCTAGGGACATTCGAGCGAGATTGTAACGTAGAGCGCTTCAGGTAAGAGAATAGAAGAATGTTCCCGGAAGGTAAAATGGATAATAAAATTGGAAATTAATCACTTGTGGCGTCAGCTTTCTTTGAATACTTTCGCCCTCTGTTTTGTTTCCTTGATAAAAGTTCGCAAAGGTTTGATAAGCGGAAGTTACTTTGGCTGTCGCCTGGAGTCTTCTCACGCGAGCAATAACAAGCAGGTCCATCACATCAGAGGAACGTCTTTGCCCTGTGAAACGAGTGAGACAGCAAACGCTTGCAATAAAGCCTTTATTGTTCCTGAGACGTGAGACATGTCTGTTAAATCGTAAACAAACCGGTAAAGAATATGTTGTGTGTCAATTTAGATTTTTACAGTAGTTTCTTGTACTTCAAACACATGCGATGTTGACTGCAAAGTTGTTTCAAATAGTATACTGACGACAAATGTGCATTTTATGTCAATGACAGCATATGTGATCGGATATTGACAGGCGCTTTGATTAATTACGACCATACCATCTAGTATATAAATCACCTGCCTGGATGCTACAGATAATGGGTACAGCAAAATATTGAATATCCTGATTTAATTAGTTTTGAAATTTATTGCCCAATGCAATAAGGCTGGATAATAACATGATTGGTTTTAGTCTTAATTGAGTATAATTGGCATTAAGGACGAAACTCATCGCCATTGTGTCCTCCAACTGTTGAGTGAGTGAGTACGGATTTAGCCCACTTCTGACTATATTTCATTTATATCACGGCGGGTCAGAATGAAGGTTGAAAGCCCGAGGTGATTAAAGGCTTAGATGCGTATCACTCGATGAAATCACATGATGGGAATGTGTATACATGTATATGGTGCTGATATGATCAGAGTGAGTTTGGTATTCGACCCCAAGATCAAACTAGGTAACTGGCCCAGCTAAAGAACACAACTCTGCCCCCTCTTCCCTCTCACAAGCGTCGTCCCTATACAGCACCCCTCCCCACACCCCCAACCCCAATCCACACACACTTTCTGTAATGAGTATGACTTGTTATTAGTGTAATGTCTCAAAGCACCTTTAGAAGCTTTGTTTGTCTCTGTGCACATGGATCATCACTGCAATTTTGAAATAGGAACCATAGCCAGATCTATTGCAACTTATCAGGAGAAAGTAGTCCACCATACAAAACATGTCAAGATATCGCTTGATTGTTGTGCATACATCAGAACGCTGTCTATAGTAAATGCTGACAGGGACAAGATTTCCTGGATTGACCGAGGCTAATGGAAGCTGAAGATGGGGCAGGTGACGTCGGAGGTCTCCGATGGCCGTAAAGTAAAGGACTGTTGGAACTGCTAGAAAACTGCTCTTTGCCTGTTAAAAGGGGATATAAATTTTCACAGAATGTTGTCCGATCGCCCCACCTGTGGTTTGAAGTATTTCAGTCACAAGGAGTCATATCGACAAGTTTACAGGAGACAAACATGAAGTTCACATTTATTCTTAGTCCAATGATGGCAGTCTGAAACGGACTATAGAAATATGCGCACGTGACTCCTTTACAATGATAATAATGTCGTCTTCATTAACCATCTACTCCACACACTCAAATCATTTTGAGAAAATTCTAGATGTGCATCTTCTAAAATGACAAAATGACGCTGCATTATTTTGTTAACATTGCTCCAATGATGCATGTTACATTACACATAGCTATAACCAAGGTACGCGATATGGAATCTGTACTTGGAAATGCATACAAGTTCTTTACACTTTAGAGAGATAGATGGAAACTATTTATTACTTTAGATAGGGAGAATTACCGAACTGAACAAGCTATGGTATTTTCAATTGATACCATCAAGTCTATAGTATGTAAAGAAAACAAACCAGGTATAGGGGTGGTCTCAAAAACAAAACTGGGGCGTAAAAGGATACAGACAACTTTGATACAGGGTGATTAGGCGTATAATGTACAAGCTTTATGAGCAGAAGGTAACCCTGACTTGTAGTAGGATTTGGGATGAATTAAAGATACAATTAATGTTTCCGGACTGCACTATTTCTCTCCAAGAGATGGGATTTCGATACACTGCGCGTGGTGATGACCGAGCACTTTTCAGGGGAAAATATTCCACCCTGTCTATGAGGTCATATTATCTCCGAACCATTCATAACTATCACAGTCAGGGCGTCCAGATAATATACCTTGGTGAATCGTTCCACTGACTACATGTGGCTATTGGCAGATGGACAAAAAATACCCATGGTACCATCAGGTAAAGGTAATCGTGTCATTGTTTTGCACGCTGCAACCAATGATATTGGGATTATTGATGGATGTTTTCGAGGCGAAAAAAGGAAAACTGGTGATTTTATTAAGGACATTATAGGAGGTGATGTGTTCATAGACTGGTTGGAACTTTAGCTATTTCCCATTTTAAACAACGTCAGTGTGATTGTCATGCATAATGCCAGTTAATATAACGTCCGGGAATCAGATACTGTCGCTCAAAACATGAGTAGTCTGAAGGCGACCATACAGGATACAGGAGTATATGACATTGGTCGACCTCGGACCATAAGAAACGAAAGTTCAACTCATGGAGAAAATTCGGCTGAATAAGAAACCAGTAAAGTACAAGACATATGTGCTGGCGGCACAACACGGTTACGTTGTCTTACGTACGGCAGTCAGATTGTGAGCTCAACCCTGTTGTGTCTATCTTGGTTAGATGTACAGGGTTCGTGGCAAGGCATAACACAACATTCAAAAGTACAGATTCATATACGTCATCGGCGGATATAAGTGCTACCTCAAGAAACCATCTGTAGAACAACAAATACTTCTGGATTCCAGACCCGCAACCATCCAATACTCATCCTGTTTCATAGCTCTTAACTAGTCCATCATGTTTCCAAGCAAATGTAATGCAGTACATATCCTAAATTGCTACCTCATCATCGTATGTCAATTAAGAACAATAGGAGCAATATTTTGAGACCACCTCCAACTCGTTTGACATTTGCACCTGGGAGAATGCACGGGACAGTGTGAGGTCATCACCTCGGGACAGGTGTTAGGTGATTACCTCAGGTTACAGGCTATTTCATACATGCATGACAACACACGGATATTTTCTAAGTTTATCATCATTTTACCTGTAAAAGTACATTCTAAGGGTGACCACAGTGTCAGTTAGGAAATTCGTGTCTTTTTTATATATGCGCTTTTTATGGTTCTATGACTCGTATTTATTAAATGAAGCCAGAAAAGCAGTCTTCTAGCATTTCCGACAGTATTTTAATTTTCCGGGCAGCGCACACGAAAAGTCGCCCCGGTGTTACTCCGTCCATTAACCGACAATTTTCGCCTAAATCTTGTTGCACAACAAAATTACTACATGCACACTTTTCCAACTCTCTTTATGGATAGAGTATGGTTGAACGGAGAGTACCGATATCTGCAACCCGCCAGCAACCTGCTCCCACGATTTGCCCAACCTGGCCCTTCGGCGATCGCAGCTCACTTCAATTTTCGGACACTGATTGGTTACAAAAACATTCACATTTTCTTAATTTAAAAGTACATCTCAAAACAGAAAAGGTCTTTTTGAGGAAAACCATCCCATGTTTTCATTTGAAACCGTCAATGACGAAATGAGAGTTTTACTCAATCACGAAGACTCTCGCATCAAATACAAGTTTGTGAGGGCGATTTTCGTTCAATTACTGTTCCAATTGGATTAAATTCGCCGATGCCCGTGTCGCATCCCTAGACACGGTTTGTTTTAGAGGCAAAGTGTTGCCATAAAGAAAATGAGATCGACGAAAAAATTGGAATCATCAAAAAGAAAGTACCCTCATTTCAATACGAGCGACAATGTAATGGTTACAGAAGACAAAGTAGAAGCAATGATGATTCTATTTTTTACCGAAAACAATGTCGCGTTTGACACAGGAAATTGCACACACAATAAAACTTCAGTCAGTAGCACGTTATAAAATGGGAGTCTTTGGTTCTTAGCTTATGTGCTGTGAGTCGAATAAATATGTTTGGCTTTTCCCTTCAGAGAATTGATAAGTATGTTAAGAAGCTAGAATAAATTTTAGAACTGAATAAGTTGCTACCTCAAGCAAAAATCCAGACAACCTCCCCACGCCCACGAGCCCGCTAATAGTAATAGTCGGTGAATGTAATACGTTTGGTTTCACCCATTAGCATGAATGAAATCAACGGCCAAATGGAAATTCTATCATTTGTAATTTGTTAATATACTCTACACGACTTGTATGTGATATACTGGCTCCGCCTCGAAGAAAACAATATCGGAAAGAGCATCGATAGCAACATTCCCCAAAGGTTCTATTTGGGGAGATACGGTATGTTGATTCTGAGATGTGATTGGAGGTTTGGATGGAATTATACACAGTTGGAACCTCCAGTAAAAGAGTTATATGATTAAGGTTCAGCTTGTATTTGTGAGCTGCGTTCTCGAAGGCCGAGTGCGCCAGAGTTTGGGCTGAATCCCGATACTGTGAAGTCATTTATTTGTGACTGTCTGCCACGGCTGTCTGAGCCACACACTGTTGCTGTCACAGAGGCTCGCCGTGTTACCTAGATTGGATTATGCAAGTGAGTGAATGGGAAGGCTGAACACCGTGTGACTGTCAGGAGAGACATATATATTTAAAGGAATGGCAACAATGACTTATCTTGTATGGTCGGGTGACAGAGATAGGCAACAGTGACAAGGTTGTGAGTCAAGGCAGAAAGATTATAGTGGGCAGGATGTGCGTTCACGACATATAGATAGGTAACAGGAGATACGTTGTGTGTTTAGGACAGATAGGTAACAGTAACTAGGTTGTGTCTTCAGGACAGATAGGTAACAGTGACTAGGTTGTGTGTTCAGGACAGATAGGTAACAGTGACTTGGTTGTGTGTTCAGGACAAATAGGTAACAGTGACTTGCTTGTGTGTTCAGCACAGGCAGATAGGTAACAGGGACAAAGCTGTGTGTTTAAGACAGACAGATTACAGAGACTTAGTTGTGTGTTCAGGACAGATTGGTAACAGTGACTAGGCTGTGCGTTTAAGACAGACAGATTACAGACACTTGGTTGTGTGTTCAGGACAAATAGATGGGTAACAGTGACAAGGCTGTGTGTTTAAAACAGACAGATAACAGTGACTAGGTTTGTGTGTTCAGGACAGATAGGTAACAGTGACTTGGTTGTGTGTTCAGGACATATAGATGGGTAACAGGGACAAGGCTGTGTGTTTAAAACAGACAGATAACAGTGACTAGGTTGTGTGTTCAGGACAAATAAATGGGTAACAGTGACACGGCTGTGTGTTTAAGACAGATAGATAACAGTGACTAGGTTGTGTGTTCAGGACAGATCGGTAACAGTGTTTTGGTTGTGTGTTGAGGACAAATAGATTGGTAACAGTGACAAGGCTGTGTGTTTAGGATAGACAGATAACAGTGACTAGGTTGTGTGTTCAGGATAGATAGGTAACAGTGACTAGGTTGTGTGTTCAGGACAAATAAATGGGTAACAGTGACACGGCTGTGTGTTTAAGACAGACAGATAACAGAGACTATGTTGTTTGTTCAAGACAGGCAGATAGGTAACAGTGACTTGGTTGTGTGTTGAGGACAAATAGATGGGTAACAGTGACACGGCTGTGTGTTTAAGACAGACAGATTACAGAGACTAGGTTGCGTGTTCAAGACAGGCAGATAGGTAACAGTGACTACGTTTAGTGCTCAGGACAGACAGGTAACAGTGAGAACGTAGTTTGGTCAGGGCACGTCACACGAATTCTTCAATGAGTAGTAGCTGTTTTAAATAGATAAAACCTAGTTAGAGGACACATAATTATTACACCAATATCAGGATTAGAATTAATGTCACAGTTGTATAATATACGATGTGCCTTCTCTGCTCAAGTTGTTGCAATTTGAACCATAATGGTTTGAACGTTCACACAGGCGACACCGAGTGATTAACGTGAAAATCTCTTTAAAAATGAAATTCTGGACCATGTTGTGTGTGTGTGTGTGTGTGTGTGTGTGTGTGTGTGTGTGTGTGTGTGTGTGTGTGTGTGTGTGTGTGTGTGTGTGTGTGTGTGTGTGCGTGCGATGTGTGTGCGTGTGTTTCTGCCTGTGCGTGTGTGATTGTGTGTGATGGTACTAGTCTGGACTACTACAGAGTCTGCACTGCCAGTACACAGAAAAACACACAATAAAATGTTACTTCATAAATGATGTATAATGACACATTTCGATTAAGGAGTGTGCACAGGTAAGGAAAATATACTGACCAGTCATTGTGTTATTACCTTAATGCCGAGTGCAAGGCAGGTTAAAAACAAATACCGATTTAAACGCATTTTTGGTGTGAATCGCTCGGTGATCGTAGCACCGACTTCTTCCGACGATGGAAGCGATCTTGATCCCAGCAGTAATGACGTGTATATGTTTCCACGTCTGCTTACGACACTATAAGGCTCTATACAAAGAACACAAACAGAACACTGATATACACACAATAAAATGTGTTAATTCATACTACACAACTACTGTATAATGACACATTTCGATTAAGCTGTGTGCACAGGTAAAGAAAATCAAGCAGGTCATTCAGTGCATGATGTCATCGCACTCACAACCCTCAGTCATGACCTTCATTTCCATCTAAACTCAACCTCGACAAAACATGCCACGTAAGTAGTGCGACTTGCCTCCGATAAAGGCCGTCTGTGACCGCCATTTAATCTATCTAATGAGCCATGTAAAGTGTAGGAAGCGTCTTCTCTGTGACACTGATCACTGGACACTGGCTTCGCTTCATATTCTAGTGAAGAGAGACTGTCTTTTTTACTAAGAGCTCTTGATTACTGGCCAGCCACCACGGCGACAAAATTGGGGACTTCAGAAATCCCCCTTGCCAGAGGTCAAAGGGACAGCAAACTCACTTAAACGGGCGTTGAAAAGGGGCACGGGATTGAGATCACAGTGGCCTCGTCTAGCGTGCCAAATGCAATATTCATTGACCTTCCACATCAACGTTAATTGTCTTACAAACCCCATGTTGGGGAATACAATTTCGTAGTTAATTATGCGCTAATCTAAGGTCACGGAGGCAGTTTTGCATGATGAGATCGCTTCTCGAAAATTTAAATCGATTTATTTTATAATGAAACAAATTTCTCAAAGGATTTCTGCTGACTTCGCTATCGATCTGTGGTATTATCAACATGCGGGGACCAAATTGAATCATGAAGCTCAGAAATATTATTGAACAGTTCAAACAGTAGATCAAAGCGGACATCGGATGAGGGAGATTCTGTATCTGTATCAGCACATCGGTCTCTGATTAAACACTCCACACCTGACATTAATTTCGAAAGTATCTGTCCCTCTATTTCAGGAATCGGCACATGGGAATTGTATTCCAGTTGGACCATGTGGGAGAGTGAATCTGTTTTTTCGTCACTTTGAACAATGTTCTAGCTGGGAACACCAAAACTCGGCTTCACACATTGTACCCCTTGTGGGAAATCGAACCCGGAATATGGTGTGACGAGCCAACGGTTTAACCACTCGGCTTACCCACCCTCCGGACGTCAGGGTGAAGTTTCCACAAACGCATGCACCGATTACGCCCTGTGAGGCATCTAACACATCACTTGTCAAACAACGAACAGTGCCACATCTTATTCCATATATACGAAAGAGTGTGTAAGTGAGTATGGTTTTACGCTGCTTTAGGCAATATTCCAGTAATATTATGGCGGAGACACCAGCAATGGGCTTCACACATTGTACCCATTTGTGGAATCGAACCTGTGTCTTTTCGGCGTGAGGAGCGAACGCTTTAACCACAAGGCTATCTCACCGCCCCTACACGATAGAAAGGAAATGGCAATGGCAAATAGTTATGCTCAGCAAACTTTGAAATATTGTTCTGAAACTTACGAGACGTGTTGACATGGTTGAGAAGTTAGTTTTCTTTTGTTTTACCAAATGTGATGTAAGTGTACATGCATATGTTAATAAAGTAATATTCGTAATGTTTCAGGGATATATAAAATAAGACCACACCCGTGTCCCCTATGGTTAAGCGTAATACTTTAGATATTTTAGCGGATTCACTGTTTCATCAAAGGGACACTTCTTTCTTTAGATGAATGTGCCAAGTGATTATGCGTTTTTCTTGGCCCTTGGCTATCAACTCTCAGGAATTCCTCTTACAGCGTTACCAGCAACCTGCGTCATTAACACACAACGGCTAGCCCATGTCATTTCTGTGTTAGGTTTTTTCCCCTGTCGTTGTACAGTGATGACGATCTCCACAGGTCACATGTACGCTTTTCTAAACGGGATTTACGTTTAGTCAGGATCGTTCCTATTCATTTAATATATTTTGACGTACAATCCAGCGTGATGCCTATAATTTACTCGAAGGATCGGTAAGGAGAAACACCTGTTTTCTGACGTGACATTGACGACATCGAAATCAATGAATCTGTTTTGTCGGTGCGTCTAGGCGACACGCATTTAACTATACATTTAACAATTGTGGATACAGGTTTGAAAGTTTTACAATGCTTTGTAGAAATTAAACTTGGAAACATTGAAAAGATGGCGAATTTGATATAAACGTTTTATTTAGGATGCATGGGTATTGAATTATGATCAGAGGGATCATACTCATTTACGATGTTTTTAGCTCATATTCAGCTAAGTTAGGATTCCAAATTGAGACAACTACGTCAACATCTTTAAATATTTGTTTCCAATTTCCCGGTAGAAATGCATCATAAATCCTCCTCAGATTTAGGAACATGTTTTAAATGAGCAACGTACGACATTTTTTAAACTTCTCCTGGCAACTTTCCTGAAGAAGTTGACACAAAAAGGCAATGTCGACACACCGCGAGCTTGCAACCACGTGTTGAGACAAACAGGCAATGTCGACACACCGCGAGTTTGCAACCACGTGTAGAGACAAACAGGCAATGTCGACACACCACGAGCTTGCAACCATGCGTAGAGACAAACAGGCAATGTCGACAGATCGCGAGCCGGCCGAGCTTGCAACCACGTGTAGAGAAAAACAGGCAATGTCGATTGATCGCGAGCCTGCCGAGCTTGTCACCATGTGTAGAGACAAACAGGCAATATCGACAGATTGCTTGCCTGCCGAGCTTGCAACCATGTGTAGAGACAAAAAGGCAGCGTCGATAGATCGTGAGCTTGCCACCATGTGTAGAGACAAACAGGCAATGTCGACAGATCGCGAGCTTGCCGAGCTTCCCACCATGTGTAGAGACAAACAGGCAATGTCGACAGATCGCGAGCTTGCCGAGCTTCCCACCATGTGTAGAGACAAACAGGCAATGTCGACAGATCGCGAGCTTGCCGAGCTTCCCACCATGTGTAGAGACAAATAGGCAATGTCAACAGATGGCAGGCTTGCCGAGCTTGCCACCATATGTAAAGACAAACAGATAATGACGACAGATCGCGGGCTTGGCGAGCTTGACACCATGTGTAGAGAGACAAACAGGCAATGTCGACTTATTTCGAGCCCAGTGTGGAGACAAAAAGGCAATGTCGAAAGATTGCGAGCTTGCCGAGCTTGCCACCATGTGTAGAGACAAACAGGCAATGTCGACAGATCGCGAGTTTCCCGAGCTTGCCACTATGTGTAGAGACAAACAGGGAATGTCGACAGATCGCGAGCTTGCTGAGCTTGCCACCATGTGTAGAGACAAACAGGCAATGTCGACACACCGCGAGCTTGCCACAATATGTAGAGACAAACAGGCAATGTCGACTGATCGCGAGCTTGCAACCATGTGTAGAGATAAACAGGCAATGTCGACAGATCGCGAGTTTCCCGAGCTTGCCACCATGTGTAGAGACAAACAGGGAATGTCGACAGATCGCGAGCTTGCTGAGCTTGCCACCATGTGTAGAAACAAACAGGGAATGTCGACAGATCGCGAGCTTGCCACCATATGTAGAGACAAACAGGCAATGTCGACTGATCGCGAGCTTGCAACCATGTGTAGAGATAAACAGGCAATGTCGACAGATCGCGCGTTTCCCGAGCTTGCCACCATGTGTAAAGACAAACAGGGAATGTCGACAGTTCACGGGCTTGTCGAGCTTGCCACCATATGTGGAGACAAACAGGCAGTTTCGACTGATCGCGAGGTTTCCATCATGTGTAGAGACAAACAGGCAAAGGTCGACAGATCGCAAGCCTGACGAGCTTTGCACCATATGCGGAGACAAACAGGCAATGGCAACCGATAGCGCGCTTGACACCAAGTGTAGAGAGACAAACACGCAATGTCGACAGATCGCGAGAATTCACAGCATGTTTGGAGACAAACAGTTAATGTCGAAAGATCGCGAGCATGCCGAACTTTCAACCATGTGTAGAGACAAACAGGTAATGCCGGCAGATTGCTAGCTTGGCAAGGTTACTACGATGTGGAGAGACAAAAAGGCAATGTCGACAGATCGCGAGCTTGTCACCATGTGTAGAGACAAACAGGCAATGTCAACAGATCGAGAGCTTGCCGAGCTTGTCACCATGTGTAGAGATAAACAGGCAATATCGACAGATCGCGAGCTTGCCGAGCTTGCCACCATGTGCAGAGACAAACATGCAATGTCAACAGATGGCGGAATACAGATACAATCAGATAGAGATATCCAGGAATACAGATACAATGAGAAAGGGATATCCAGGAATACAGATACAATGAGATAAAGGTATCCAGGAATGATGACAAAGATGTCCATGTATACAGATATTATGAGAACAGAACTTGAGAATTAAACTATTCAATTACATAGATTTCCAACTATAGAGATATCCAAGATGAAAGAAAGTCAATTATCAAGGAAGAGGTATACATAAATGAAATAATCCAGGAATGTTTTCGGATATGTACGTTGTAAGAACTGGAAAAAACATGTGAAAAAATATCAATATATGGATTTCTTTCGGAGAATGAATAGTCCCTTCGAACGAGCATAAGACTGATAAATCTCGAAATAGTGATCATGATATATGTACGCTATGACTTCGAATCTAAGAGCACCTTCCCATAATCCAAGATAATGATATATTTGTTTTAGTTCACATGTCGTTGAGACATTTTTTTTATTTTTTGTGAATATCCATCGGTGTCGAACTTCCGTCTTTCGGAATGTTAGTCTCGAAGTTTAAAATGAACAAGAATACATGGGTAGGTGTATTTATTTGCACCTTAGACGCATCGGTCCCCACGCTTTAATGCATGGAAAGAGACTATAGCGCATTGGACTCCCTATACAGCTGTTATCGAAACTTTTGCTTACAAACGTAACTAATTTATCGGAAATGACATCTCATTGTAGACAGGTAGTGTTCCATGGCGAAGATTGTATGCATTCTACATGTGAGCAGCATCAATAACTAATATGCCCATCATACCACATTCCTGTGCTAAAAATCAATTATTATCAACTGATAATTACTCAATGAAGTCAATGTCTTTGCTAATTAAATCTCATACGTTGACCTCATGAAGCATAAAACACATGAAACAAAACTAAGTTGAATTACGGAGTGTGAAATACAGACGAATTACCTTCAGAGTTCACAAGCTGATCCTTTACGAAAATGCCTTTTAAGTTAACTAAAGGTTTGCGAGCGATTGAGTAATGGTCTGTCTAGCTGATGAAGACTTTGATCATGGCTTAGACTGTCACACTGCTTGTTGCACTAATCTGCCTGTCTCCAACACACTTTGCACACTCAGTTTAAAATTTAGTTTTCACACATGCCTTGATACACAACTCCAGATAGATAAGTATGGAACAGATCGCCCCCAGAATTGCACATAATCAACATCTGTAGTGGTTTAACGAAATACCAACATCCCTTGCCGGACAATCACTAATGGTATTTCAGTTCCCTGTCAAAATAGAGTTTGCCCACGAGTTGCTATAGCACCCCATTTCATCTGAGAACGTTACATGGTACAAATTACTTTTCCCACTAAATGTGTTCCTTAAATGCATATATTCACTTTGAGACGGCGCTGTCAAGGCTGAAGAATAGCCCAGTAGGTAAGGTGGAATCCCGTTGATTAAACTAATCTTCAGAGTGCGGCAGCATGTAGAAATCTTAACCAAAGTAGGGGCGAACTGTCCTCGACATGGGGAAACAGGCTCTACCTTTGGCTAGTGATCAATGGTGCCCTCACAAAGCCACCGCTCTGCAATGCCCTTCCCTTCAGCCTGCCGACAGCCGCTACCTTCAGAACGAATGCTCCTTGCCACCCGGAGGTCAGAGAAGTTCATCAATACTGGACAGTTATGGACATGGATTAATTGTGCGTAATTAGATTGCACAGTTAGATTGCATCAACCAGAAGTAATACAACAGGGAAAAAGGACGGAATGAATGAATAATTGACTACTTGAACAGGTTTAAACAGATTAGCTTCGATTGTAAAGCTGGATGTCACTTTCAAAAACATTTATACACGGACATGTAGTGGCTTAGCTCTCCTTTCTTGTTCATGGACATGCGGATTGTCATCATTCAAAAACACAATCTATCAGTCACCATATCTGAATAATTGGTGTTAGTTACATGCCGTTTCGGCAGTTAAGGAGACACATGAAAGCGAAGAGTTATGAACAATCGCCATCTGTGTTGATTGTATTTTGATGGCATCAAAACGAATCGCTTACATATTGTTTGAAATTGGAAGTCAGTGACAAAATACAACCAAGCCAGTCAAATAGAAAACAAATGTAACGCAATTTCGGCCATTAACAAAACCAATGCTTGAGTGTCGTTTATGCATCAGTGATTAAGGTTTGTTTGTTAGTTTTTAACGCCGCCCTCAGCAATAATTCAGCCTTATGACGGCGGTCTGTAAATAATCCCGTCCGGTCCAAACAATTCTGTGATTGATATCGTCAAGTATTTATCTACGAAATTGGATTATGATGATCATGATATGCATCAACCAAGTGAGAGCGCACGATCACCCGATCCCGTAAATCGCCCCTCACGACAAGCACAGTCGCCTTTTACATCAAGCATGGTTTCCTGAAGACTTCTTCTAAACCCGGATCTTCACGGTTGGAGAAAGATTAAAGATGTATGACCCTATGGGCACACAGATGAAGTGGCATCACTGATATTGGAAGGTGATACTACGGTGTAGCATTCTATAACATCCAGATCTGATCACACTTTAATAAACAGTTTAAAATCATTGTTATTCGGGACAGTTTAGTAATATTCATATTAATAATCCATCGGTGGCGAACTTGCTTCTTTCAGAATGTTATTTTGCTAAGATAATCTGCAACTGAACATTTGAAGTCAAAACAACGTGCAAGAATGCCTTGGCAAGTGCGTTTCATTGCACCTTGGACGCATTGGCCCCCACGCTTTAATGCATGAGAAGAGGCTACAGCCCTATGGACTCCCTACACAGATGTATCCAGACTTGTAATTACAAACCTAACTGATTTATCGGAAATGGCGTCTTATTGTTGACAGGTAGTGTTCCACAGAGAAGATTGGATGCATTCTACATGTGAGCAGCGTCAATAAATAATATGCCCATTATACCGCATTCCTGGGCCAAAAACTATCGACAACTGATAATTACTCAATGAAGTAAATAGCATTGTTAATTAAATTTCACATTTCAACTCCATGATGTTGGCTTAAAAATATAAACAAATAATAATATGTTGAAAATAATAGGGTTTCTTATTGGTTTTTGCTAAAAACAATTCGCCGCTGAAGGCTATTTTAAGGAAAATAGATATTGAAAACTCTCAAACATTGCTTGGCTAATTTGATGAGAGCGAGTAACGAGTTTATCCACTCCCTACACAACAGCAACCTGTTCCAAAGCTGACATGACAGGTTATCACGATTCGCGGGTGTATCTTGCAGTCCGTTTGTGGCGCTTGTCAAAAGTTGGGATGGAAAGTAGATAGAAGCAACTAAAAATGGCATTATGAGATGAAAATTATTTGAAATACAGACGGATTGTGAAATACAGACAAATTACCTTCAGAGTTCACAAGCTGATCCTTTACTAAAATGCCTTTTAAGTTAATTTCAGCTTTGCGGGCGATTGAGTAATGGTCTGTCCAGCTGATGTAGACTTTGATCATGGCTTAGATTTCAACAATGCTTATAGCACTAATCTGCCTATCACCCACACACTTTGCACACTCAGTTTAGTCCTCGCACATGCCTGGATACACAACTCCAGATAGATAAGTATGGAATAGATCGCCCCCAGGATTGTACATAATCTGCATCTATCGCGTTTTAACGAAATACCCACATCCGTTGCCGAACAATCACTAATGGTATTTCAGTTCCCTGTCAAAATAGAGCTTGCCCACGAGTCGCTATAACACCCCATTTTATCTGCGAACGTTACATGGTACAAATTACTTTTTCGACTAAATGTATTCCTTAATGGATATATTCACTTTGAGACGGCGCTGTCAAGGCTGAAGAATAGCCCAGTAGGTAAGGTGGAATCCCGTTGATTAAACAAATCTTCAGAGTGCGGCAGCGTGTAGAACTGTTAACCAATGTAGGGGCGAACTGTCCCCGACATGGGGAAACAGGCTCTACCTTTGGCTAGTGATCAATGGTGCCCTCACAAAGCCACCGCTCTGCAATGCCCTTCCCTTCAGGTTGTCGACAGCCGCTACCTTCAGAATGAATGCTCCTTGCCACCCGGAGGTCAGAGAAGTTCATCAGTTATGGATATGGATTAATTGTGTGTAATTAGATTGCACAGTTAGATTGCATCAACCAGAAGTAAGACAACAGGGGAAAATGACGGAATGAATGAATAACTGACTACTTGAACAGGTTTAAAAAGATTAGCTTCGATTGTAAAGCTGGATGTCACTTTCAAAAACATTTATACACGGACATGTCGCGGCCTAGCTCTCCTTTCTTGTTCATGGACATGCGGGTTCTCATCATTCAAAATACAATCTATCAGTCACAATATCTGAATAATTGGTTTTACTTCCATGGCGTTTCGGCAGTTAAGGAGACACATGAAAGCGAGGAGTTACGGACAATCGGAAACTGTGCAGCTTTTATTTTGAGGTCATCAAAACGAATCGTTTAAATATTGTTTGAAATTTGAAGTAAGTTTGACAATGCAATGCAGGTCTAATTGGAAACAACAGTTATGCATTTTTTGCCATGAACAAAACAATTGCATGTTTGTCATTGTCGCATTTAGAAGAGTAAGATTAGTTGGTTCCTTTGTTCGTTGTTTATCGGCTACATGCCGGCGGTCTGTAAATAATGATTTTTCGCCGGCTCGTGGTAAGAAACCTAACGTGGGACGCATTAAACCTCAGATACCCCTAGTGATCAAACTACAACTTATTGTGTCATCAGTTAGATATAAACTTTAATGTGTTTGGACTTAACATAGTACTAGAATCTACTGAACAAAACGGCAGAACTCAGGAAATGTTTCCCGTATTGGACAATCCGTGTTTACAAAAACAATTTACATGTAGGCTAAAAAGGACATTCGGTACTTTGTGTGGTTTTCGATACGAATGGATAAGCAAATGTGATGTGAATTTATTATGAAGGATCTAGTGTAGGAAAATAAACGGATTACTATATAGCACTCGTTTTCTAAAAATTAACTGAAGCTGAAGTACTGAAGCTGTAATATCAACTAAAATGATCAATCGTGTATGAAAAACAGTGATATGAGCTGAACAACCCAACTTCCACACTTCAGTATTACACCATCACATTACCACTGTATTCGCTGTCGTTGGCGTTTGCAACACGTAGATACTAACGGTTCTACAGCCATGTATTTCTTCGTGTAAGACGGAAACAGCGGCGGTACTCACCAATGCCTTACCCTTGTAGGTGCTGTTAGCTCCTTGTTATGTTCATTCATAACACAGCGCTCCATGAACACACAATCCTGACGTGAGTGTGACTAGTCAGTACGGCAGTAGCAGCTTGCCACAGTGTGTGTCCACGCAACGGAAAAGCACATTGTTTCAGTCATTCAACGCAAACTAATCCAACTAATCTATTTTTAGATGTGCTATGCGATGTGCTATAAATTGTATCCATACACTTGGGTCTCATTATAAGTACACCATGCATTAGATTGATAATTGGTTATAAATCATCCTTTGTAAAAAATGGGTCACATAATATAAACCTATTTTATATCAAATTTATGGTCTTCCCTCAGGTACAAATTATTCCACTCGGGAGATAAACTGGATATAAACTCGGTTACAATTCTGTGATTATGCTTTGATAAAATCCCGGGATGACCCTATTTACATTGTCAACTCATACTTGAAATTCTCTTTCACTGCATTGAGATACTGTCGCAAATACAGTGGAAGCCGGATAATCCGAATGGTATCATTACAAAACCGTCAGGATAAACAAGGGACAAGATAGGATTAGGGTTCTCTGTGACCCCCCTGGATCCACAAATTTGATGAATTAAGCAAAATGTTTAGAACTTTTAGTGAGAGTTATTTAGGTGTTTGTGAATGGTAAGTAGACTTTTGTACATTGTAACAATCGGAGGAGACGTTAGAAGATCCAACTGCGTTGACGTTTGTTTAGTCTCTGAGGCATTGTGGGGAACCCAAGAACTCATCCATGCTTACAAATCGCTCAACACAATCAGCTTCAAATGGACTTAACTTCTCATAAGAAATGATGAACCTGTCCGGGAGTCCGTAGCGTTGGAATCCAGTGTGCTGAAAAGTTTGTCATGCCGAGTTCATTCCTCAGCATGTTCTGAACTTTCTCATGAGGGATACCTATTGAATTGCCTGTGTGGTGGCAGTTGAAGGTCTTCCTGATCCTGGATCATCTTCGTTGCTCTCTCTTGCTCCCCTGAGCCCCTCTCCCCATCCCTAAAGACGACATGGAGACATGGACGCAGGGACGGCTTTTGGAGTTCTATTGTTCTGTGTAATTGTGCGCTTGTAGACATGAAGTTGCGCTTGTAGCGAATTCATTGAAAGAGATACTGTCCACACTGCCGTCAAATTATGAGATATCCTGTACGTTTGTATACGCAGATGAGAAGGCGATACACATCAGATCGTGTTATCACGTTGGGGAACTGTGGTTTTAGAAAAGATGATTCTTTGTGTCAATCAAAGGTTGCACATGTCGTTTTAAATCAATAAATGCATATAAAAAACGTTCAAATAAAAATCTCGCACTGCCGATAATGAGAGTTTGCCTCTCTTTTTTTTATATGTTTTTAATATAATAGTTTTCCCTGTTACATTTGATTTTTCATCCCGTCCGGAGGCTAATATTGAATTTTTAATCAAACAAAATGTGAAAAATCTTTATCGGGCTTAACGTTTTAACACTTGGTTTCAGTAATATGTGTGGGCGATATTAGCTTCCGATAACACCGGTATAAAAAACTTGTGGAAAATGGACGTGGATGATGAATATGAATTTCCAATGGCGATATTCCCATGCATCCCCCAAAAGCACCAGCTTATGGTGTCCACATTTCACAATTGCACAGGAATGTATTTCAGAAAATGTACATTAAATTAAAATTCCACGGAAAGGCAACTTTTGTTCATAACAATGATGTAAATGTCGGAACATGGCATGACGTATGTGCCGGCACATTGTAGAGTATAAGTTACATAACATGGTGTGATGTGATGTGTGAGACAGGACATGGTATGATGTTTGTGTCTTATACACTGGCGAAGCAACATCTAAGCAAAACAACCATTGGTTTTACTTGCCCTCGGTCTGTCCGCTAGAGTAACTGCCCTTTGTCAAAGGGAAGCTACTCTAACCCTAGTCTCTGAGACGTCGTGGTCACGTTCAGACGTTGTTGACAATCGGCCTGTCCTGTCATAACGTTAAGAAGTGCAGTAGGATATACACACAGCGACAAAACGAAACAAGGTAACAATTCAAACATTCAACTCGTGCACTCGCAAAATTGTTTCGATATTTATCTCTTCAAAGTTGCCAAAACTTATAAAATGCCTTAGCTACGTCAAAGTCAGACACAGGTTCCAGTATGTTATACTGTTTTTTTTATAATGAAAGCAATTATCCCTTAAGTTTATCCAGATTCCCTATGGTTAATTCTGACTCGATCGCCGAATGACAACTGCGACGCCATGTTTGTTTATAAACACTGAAAAATAGTCCCTACTTCACCTTTGATATTTGCATCTCTATCCGCACATGAAATCCAAAGGATATCGTTTGTATCCGTTGGCTTTATCCTGCCGGGAAACCTACCCATTATGTGATAAATGGTATGATGTATGTGTCAAGAGATGGTGTGATGTGTGTTGTAAATGCCGGAACATGGCATGACGTATATCCAAGGACATTGTATAATTCCATAACATTGCATGATGTTTTTGTCAGGACCTGGTATGTTGCATGTATCAGGACATGGTATGATATGTATGCCGGGACATGGTGTGATGTATATGCCAAAACATAGTGTGATGTATATGCCGGGACATGGTGTGATTTATTTGCCAGGACATGGTGTGATGTATATTCAGAAGAGCAACATCGAAGGACCATTTCAGTTTGTATTTTAAATGAATTTTGAATCAGTCCAGGCAGATGAGGCGAACTTACTTCTCTCGGAATGTTATTTTCCCGAGAAAATCTGCAACTGAAAATTTGAAGTCAATACAATGAAAAAGCATACCTTAAAAGTGAATTTATTTGCACCTAAGACGCATCGGCCCCCACGCTTTAATGCATGAGAAGAGGCTACAGTCATATGGGCTCCGATTACAGATGACAGATTCAGATTTGGAATTACAAACCTAACTGAATTATCGGAAATGGTGTCTTATTGTAGACAGGTAGTGTTCCACGGCGAAGATTGGATGCATTCTACATGTGAGCAGCGTCAATAAATAATGTGCCCATTATACAGCATTCCTGTGCCAAAAACAATCGACAACTGACACAAATGTAACACAATTTCGGCCATTAACAAAACCAATGCCTGAGTGTCATTTACGCATTCAGAGAGTAAGATTGGTTTATTTGTGTGTTTGTTTGTTACGCCGCCCTTAGCAACATTCCCGGTTTATGACGGCGGTCTGTAAATAATCCTGTCCGGAACCCGAAAATTCAGTAATTGATATCATAAAGCATCGATCCATGAAATTGGAATGTGATGACATGCATCAACCAAGTGAGAGTGCCTGACCACCCGATCCCGTAAATCGACCCTCACGACATGTATAGTCGCCTTTCACAGCAAGCATAGGTTCATGAAGACTTCTTCTAAAAGCAGATCTTCACGGTTGGAGTGAGATTCGAGATGTATGACCCTATGAGCACACGGATGAAGTGGCATCACTGATATGGAAGGTGACATTCCACGGTGTTGCATGCTATAACATCTAGTTCTGATCACACTTTAATAAACAGTTTAAGATCATTGTTATTCAGTACAGTTTAGTCATGTTCATATTAGAAATTGTGTGTTCTTCAGAAGGGCAACATCCGAGGACCATTTCGCTTTGTATTTTAAATGAATTTTGAATCAATCCAGGAAGATGACGTGGTGAGCATTTAATTCAAGCAGGTATATATGATTACACGGACGAGAATCCTAAAGAAACGTTTAACAACTTGGACCCGACGGGGTCCGCTTTCATGAGCGACAGGGGAATGTAGCTGTTGGTCATCGCCTCGCCCCAGTGGTTAAGTACACCCTGGTAATCCATCGGAGGCGAACCTGATTCTGTCAGAATACTCTTTTGCTAAGATAATCTGCAACTGAAAATTTGAAGTAAAAAAATTAACAAGCATACCTTAAAGGTGAATTTATTGGCACCTAAGACTCATCGGTCCCCACGTTTTAATGCATGAGAAGAGGCTACAGCCCTATGGGCTCCGATTACAGCTGTTGTCCAGACTTGGAATTACAAACCTAACTGATTTATCAGAAATGGCGTCTTATTGTAGACAGGTAGTGTTAAACGGGGAACATTGGATGCATTCTACATGTGAGCAGCGTCAATAAATAACATGCCCATTATACCACATTCCTCAATGAAGTAAATAGCATTGTTAATTAAATTTCACATTTCAACTGAATGATGTTGGCTTAAAAATATAAAGAAATAAAATAAATATGTTGAAAATGATAAGGTTTCTTATTGGTTCTTGTTAAAGACAATTCGCCGCTGAAGGCTATTTTAAGGAAAATAGATATTGAAAACTCTCAAACATTGCTTGGCTCATTTGATGAGAGCGAGTAACGAGTTTTTCCACTCTCGAACACAACAGCAACCTGTTCTAAAGCTGACATGACAGGTTATCAGGATTCGCGGGTGTATCTTGCAATCCCTTTGTGGTGCTGAATTCAAAAGGTGGGATGGAAAGTAGATAGAAGCAACTTAAAATGGCATTATGAGATGAAAATTATTTGAAATACAGACGGATTGTGAAATACAGACAAATTACCTTCAGAGTTCACAAGCTGATCCTTTACGAAAATGCCTTTTAAATTAGTTTTAGCTTTGCGAGCGAATGAGTAATGGTCTGTCCAGCTGATGTAGACTCAATTCATGGCTTAGACTTCAACACTGCTTGTAGCACTAATCTGCCTATCTCCCACACACTTTGCACACTCAGTTTAGTCCTCGCACATGCCTGGATACACAACTCCAGATAGATAAGTATGGAATAGATCGCCCCCAGGATTGTACATAATCAACATATATCGTGTTTTAACGAAATACCCACATCCGTTGCCGAACAATTACTAATGGTATTTCAGTTCCCTGTCAAAATAGAGCTTGCCCGCGAGTTTCCATAGCACCCCATTTCATCTGAGAACGTTACATGGTACAAATTACTTTTTCGACTAAATGTATTCCTTAAATGCATATATTCACTTTGAGACGGCGCTGTCAAGGCTGAAGAATAGCCCAGTAGGTAAGGTGGAATCCCGTTGATTAAACTAATCTTCAGAGTGCCGCAGCGTGTAGAACTGTTAACCAAAGTAGGGTTGAACTGTCCCCGACATGGGGAAACAGGCTCTACCTTTGGCTAGTGATCAATGGTGCCCTCACAAAGCCACCGCACTGCAATGCCCTTCCCTTCAGCCTGCCGACAGCCGCTACCTTCAGAATGAATGCGCATTGCCACCCGGAGGTCAGAGAAGTTCATCAATACTGGACAGTTATGGATATGGATTAATTTTGTGTAGTTATATTGCACAGTTAGATTACATAAACCAAAAGTAAGAACGAAAACAGGAGAAAAGGGATGGAATGGGCAATTAATTGATTACTTAAACAGGTTTAAACAAATTAGCTTCGATTGTAAATTTGGATGTCACTTTCAAAAACATTTAAACACGGACATGTAGCGGCTTAGCTCTCCTTTCTCGTTCATGGACATGCGGGTTCTCATCATTCAAAATACAATCTATCAGTCACAATATCTGAAGAATTGGTTTTACTTCCATGGCGTTTCGGCAGTTAAGGAGACACACGAAAGCGAAGAGTTACGAACAATCGGAAACTGCAGCTTTTATTTTGAGGTCATCAAAACGAATCGTTTAAATATTGTTTGAAATTGGAAGTCAGTGTGAAAATACAAACATGTCAATCAAATAGAAAACAAATGTAACGCAATTTCGGGCATTTACAAAACCAATGCATGAGTGTCATTTATGCATTCAGTGATTAAGAAATGTTTGTTTGTTAGTTTTTAACGCCGCTCTCAGCAATATGTCAGCTTTATGACGGTGGTCTGTAAATAATTCTGTCCGAATCCGAAAATTCAGTAATTGATATCATCAAGCATCGATCCACGAAATTGGAATTTCATGATGACATGCATCAACCAAGTCAGCGAGCCTGACCACCCGATCCCATAAGAGGCCTCTCGCGACAAGTAAAGTCGCCTTAAACATCAAGCGTGGGTTCCTGAAGACTTCTTCTAAACCCGGATCTTCACGGTTGGAGTAAGATTAGAGATGTATGACCCTATAAGCACACGGATGAAAAGGCATCACTTATACTTTTGGTGATACTACAGTGTTGCATTCTATAACATCTAGTTCTGATCACACTTTAATAAACAGTTTAAGATCATTGTTATTCAGTACAGTTTAGTCATATTCATATTAGAAATTGTGTGTTCTTCAGAAGGGCAACATCTGAGGACCTTTCCAGTTTGTATTTTAAATGAATCAATCCAGGAAGATGATGTGGTGAGCATTCAAGCTGGTATATATACATACACGGACGAGAATCCTGAGGAAACGTTTAACAACACGTTCCGATGTGGTCCACTTGCATGAGCGACAGGGGAATGAAGCTGTTGGTCATCCTCCCTCGCCCCAGTTGTCAAGATTACCTTGATAATCCATCGGAGGCGAACTTGCTTCTTTGGCAATATTATTTTGCTAACATTATCTGCAACTGAAAATTTGAAGTCAATACAACGAACAAGAATGCCTTGGCAACTACATTTATTTGCACCTTGGACGCATTAATGCTCTAATGCTTTAATGCATGAAAGGAGGCTACAGCCATATGGACTCCCTATACAGCTTTTATCCAGATTTGTAATTACAATCCTAACTGATTTAACGGAAATAGCGACTCATTGTAGACAGGTAGTGTTTCATGGCGAAGATTGGATGCATTCTACATGTGAGCTGCGTCAATAAATAATATGCCCATTATACCGCATTCCTGTGCCAAAAACAATCGACAACTGATAATTACTCAATGAAGTAAATAGCATTGTTAATTAAATTTAACATTTCAACTGAATGATGTAGGCTTCAAAATATAAAGAAATAAAATAAATATGTTGAAAATAATAGGGTTTCTTATTGGTTCTTGCTAAAAACAGTTCGCCGCTGAAGGCTATTTTCAGGAAAAAAGATATTGAAAACTCTCAAACATTGCTTGGCTTATTTGATGAGAGCGAGTAAGGAGTTTCCCACTCCCGAACACAACAGCAACCTGTTCCAAAGCTGACATGACGGGTTATCAGGATTCGCGGGTGCATCTTGCAATCCGTTTGTGGTGCTGAATTCAACCGATGGGATGGAATGTAGATAGAAGCAGCCAAAAATGGCATTATGAGATAAATATTATTTCAAATACAGACGGAGTGTGAAATACAGACGAATTACCTTCAGAGTCTATAGATACACATAAAAAACGTTCAAATCAAAATCTCGCACTGCCAATAATGAGAGTTTGTGTCTCTTTTTTATATGTTTTTTTACATAACACTGTTACATTTGATTTTTCATCCCGTCCGGGGTCTAATATTGAACATATAATATCAAACACAATGTGAAAAATCTTTATCGGGCTCAACGTTTTAACACTTGGTTTCAGTAATGTGTGTGGGCGATATTGGCCTCCGATAACACCGGTATACAAACGTGTGGGAGATACACGTGGATGATGAATGTGAATTTCCAATGGCGATATTCCCCTGCATTCCCCAATAGCACCGGCTTATGGTGTCCACATTTCACATTTGCATAGGAATGTATTTCAGAAAATTTACATTCAATTCCACGGAAAGGCAACTTTTGTTCATAACAATGATGTAAATGTCGGAACATGGCATGACGTATATGCCGGGACATTGTGTAGTGTAAGTTCCATAGTGTCATGTCTAAGCCGGGATTTGGTGTGATGTATGTGTCAGGACATGGTGTGATGTATGTGTCAGGACATGGTATGCTGTGTATGCCGGGGCATGGTTTGATGTATATGTCAGGACATGGTGTGATGTATGTACCAAGACATGGTGTGATGTATGTACCAAGACATGGTGTGATGTATGTACCAAGACATGGTGTGATGTATGTACCAGGACATCGTGTGATGAATGTACCAAGACATGGTGTGATGTATGTACCAAGACATGGTGTGATGTATGTACCAGGACATGGTGTGATGTATGTACCAGGACATGGTGTGATGTATGTACCAGGACATGGTGTGATGAATGTGTCAGAACATGGTGTGATGTATGTTCCAGGACATGGTGTGATGTATGTGCCAGGACATGGAGTGATGTATGTGTCATGTCATTGTGTGATGTATGTGTCAGGACATGGTGTGATGTATGTTCCAGGACATGGAGTGATGTATGTGTTATGTCATTGTGTGATGAATGTGTCAGGACATGGTGTGATGTATGTTCCAGGACATGGTGTGATGTATGTTCCAGGACATGGAGTGATGTATGTGTCATGTCAGTGTGTGATGAATGTGTCATGTCATTGTGTGAAGTATGTTCCAGGACATGGTGTGATGTATGTGCCAGGACATGGAGTGATGTATGTGTCATGTCAGTGTGTGATGAATGTGTCATGTCATTGTGTGATGTATATGCCGCGACATGGTGTGATGTATATGCCGGGACATGGTGTGATGTATATGCCGCGACATGGTGTGATGTATATGCCGGGACATGGTGTGATGTATATGCCGCGACATGGTGTGATGTATATGCCGGGACATGGTGTGATGTATATGCCGCGACATGGTGTGATGTATATGCCAGGACATGGTGTGATGTATATGCCGCGACATGGTGTGATGTATATGCCGGGACATGGTGTGATATATGTGACAGGAGATGGTGTGATGTATATGCCAGGACATGGTGTGATGTATATGCCGCGACATGGTGTGATGTATGTGCCAGGACATGGTGTGATGTATATGCCGGGAACATAGTGTGATGTATATGCAGGGACATGGTGTGATGTATATGCCGGGACATCGTGTGATGTATATGACAGGACATTGTGTGATGTATATCCCAGGACATGGTGTGATATATATGCCGGGACATGGTATGATGTATGTGGCAGGACATGGTATGATGTATATGCCGGGACATGGTATGATGTATGTGGCAGGACATGGTATGATGTATATGCCAGGACATGGTATGATGTATATGCCGGGACATGGTGTGATGTATATGCCTGGACATGGTATGATGTATATGCCAGGACATGGTATGATGTATATGCCGGGACATGGTATGATGTATGTGGCAGGACAGGGTATGATGTATGTGCCAGGACATGTAGTCTGTTCCGCTGGAAATGTAAAGAGCAGACCATGCAATGCTCTGGTGCAGCTGGCATTGTGTAATAGTTTACGGGCACTGCTTCCAAACATGTTATATTTTCTGAAATCAGGAGCCCAATATTTCTGTTTTACAACACTTTTTTCTTGTCGTCAACCATCTACAGCGAAGAGTTTATTTCACTTGGCAAAACCGGTTCTCATTTCCGTTTCCAGTATTATGTAGAACATTTCTTAAACAATTTTAAACATTCCAGAATTTGAGATCCTGATCTTTCAAAAATGTCCAAAAGACCAATATAGAGCTATACGTCAACACTAGTTTTTCAAGGAAATTCCTACCTCTCAAATATGTTTTACAAGTCACAAATCATTTTCACAAATTGACCAATCTATCTCCATGCTGGAAATATCTTCTTTCAAAGGATTTGAAACATAGTATTTTCTTATGGAAATGAATTATTGCCCAAAGTGGATTTTTTTATTTATTTTGTTAAGGAGAGATTTCTCTCATTAATCGGGTAACGTTTATATATTGATAAAACTTCCCCTAAAACCCGATTGTGCAGATTGACACAACAAGCATGCTTCTTCTGCGTCGGAGAAGATTACTGCGGCTACTTAGACTGAGAATATTTCAATCTGGGATTAATCGATGTTACTTTTGTTTAAATACGATATATATTTGACTATCTCAAAGATCTTATATCCCTGTACTCTCCAGAGCGTGCTCTCCGATCCTCTGGTGGAACTCTACTGTATCAGCCTCTGTCTACTTCTGCTATGTCTGCCCGTGCCTTCTCCTTTTGCAGTCCACAGTTATGGAACTCTTTGCCTTTGAATCTGAGAAACTCTACTTCTAAGGAAACGTTTAAGTCTCTCCTCAAAACTCACTTCTTCACCTCAGCTTTTCAATAGATCTCCTGATTGTTAGCATATGTACATAGACATTACTTTTTAACTTTGTCACACCGCCAGTGAGCAACTGTCGATGGATATTAGGCGCTTTACAAATCAATTTTTATTATTATTATTATTGTTGTTGTTATTATTATTATTATTATTATTATTATTATTATTATTGTTATTGTTATTGTTATTATTTATGCAGTTTATACGAAACGGAATACCACAATGTCAGCCGCGAAATAATAAACAATAAATGATAGGATCGAGGTAATGTTAGCGTTGCTATGGATGCGCTGTTTCTACTTGGGTATTAATCCTATTAACAACTGAGGAGACAGATAGGCAGAAAAGCCAACTTAGGATGTACTTTGTCACTGTTCAGACACGGTCCTATCTTGTTCTGTGTCCATTCATCTCCCACTGAACCAAAATACTTTTTCAACACAGCTTGTGGAACCTAAGCCTCTTGTCCCTGTCAGTTTGCTTGCTTCAACGAAACTTTATTCATCGTGTTTGTTTTTATTTATTTTTTATCTTCCCGTGGCAAGGGTGTTAACTGACTATAAAAGTCCAGTTTCCACTCTTGCCGAACTAGGCTGGGATTCCTCGGCTCGATCGTAGCACTACAGACTGTGACAGACTTGATTTCATCAATTTTCCATCTTCCCGAGGAAAGGGAGTTAACTGACTATTAAAGTCCAGTTTCCACCCTTGCCGAAGTAGGCTGGAATTATGGAGTTATTTTTTAGCCAACGATTCTATGTATAGTCAAATAAATATCGCGTAACGAAATCGAAATCCGGTTCGTAAACTATCGTGCTGACGCTATTTCATGCGCTTAGCGAGGTAAGACACGTTCTATTACAATATAGATCTTGATTATTGGTCAGATCCTCTTGAATTGGCGCCACCATTAGGCTTGAAGCAAATGCAAGTGATATGACGCACGGGTAGCACTACGATCGACCCCAGAAATTCAGGTCTGGTTCGAAAAGGGTTTAAATTGGACTTTTATAAGTCAGTCATCTACCTTGCCTCGAGAAGATGTTATTTTGTCATAGCAATGTCTGGCACATGAAAAGAGGAAAGTAACAGTATTTTATTTGTGATTTTATGGAGCATTCCCCACAGAATACACACAACCCCCAACACGCATACACAAACCCTACACACCCCTCCCCTCCTACACCCCACCTACACACCCCTCCCCCTCCTACACACACAACCTTCACACCCTTCCCCCTCCGACACACACACACCCTACACACCCCTCCCCTCCTACACACACACCCTTCACACCCCTCCCCTCCTAAACACACACCCCTCCCCCTCCTACACACACACACCCTACACACCACTCCCCTCCTACACACACACACGCCCTACACACCCCTCCCCTCCTACACACACACACCCTACACACCCCTCCCCTCCTACACACACACACCCTACACACCCCTCCCCCTCCTACATACACACACCCTACACACTCCTCCTCTCCTACACACACACACCCTACACACCAGTCCCCTCCTACACACACATCTCCCCCTCCTACACACCCCTACCCCTCCTACACACACATCCCCCTCCTACACACCCCTCCACCTCCTACACACACATCTCCCCCTCCTACACACACACAACCCTCCCCCTCCTACACACACCCCCCTACACATCCCTTCCCCTCCTAGACCCCCCTCCCCCCCAACACACACATCTCCCCCTCCTACACCCCCCTACACACATCTCCCCCTCCTACACACACATCTCCCCCTCCTACACACACATCTCCCCCTCCTACACACACATCTCACCCTCCTACACACACGTCTCACCCTCGAACACCCCCCTCCCCCTCCTACACACACACCTACACATCCCTCCCCTCCTAGACACCCCTCCCCCGTACACACACCTCCCCCTCCTACACGCATCTACCCCTTCTACACACACCCCTCCCCCTCCTACACACACATCTCCCCCTCCTACACACACATCTCCCCCTCCTACACACACACTCCCTATGGTGTTTTTGTAAAACATTTTTGATCGATTGGCTTCTGGTTTATGTCTTGAATATCGGCACAGATTTTAGGCACAGGACAAATAATCAACAAAATGTATTTCCGTCAATAGTAAGACGATCTAAGTCCATGTCGAAGCAACGTCAGACATCACTGTAGACATAACGGGTGGCCCAGTCGTCTAAGGCGCCGCGATTCGCAGTGCACAGTTGCGTCCCTTGGGCACGCCAGAAACCTATGATTGTGGTTTCGAATCCCGGTTCGCCCTAATTATGTTTCTAGGTTTGTCAGCACCATACCCGTGCTCGTGGCTTTCACCGAAGTGGTAAACGTCTGAGACCTGCATCACTTTCGGGCTTTCCTCCCACATTAAGCTGACACGCCGTGATATAACTGGAATACTGTTAAAAAGCGACGTTAAACCCAACTCACTCACTCTAAGTAAATTAAATTCTCTCTTGTGGAGACTTAATATGCTCTGACAATTTTATTTTAATTATTTCGAACGAACTTCTAAGCCTCACAAACATTTACTCTAGAGTACTTAATACTTCTACAAGTGATCGCCATACCAAAATGCATGCATATTCCACCACCTTTGCCAACTGTAAATGGCGAATGTAAGCTGTGAGAAACGAAATTATACCCTCGATTCACAGCTGCTCGTTTTCTGCCGTTCAGGAGTATGAAAGACGAACAACGAATAATGAATAAAACACTGTTTAGTTATTCGTTTTTCGTCTTTCAAACGTGTACCAGGCGATGTCTGCTGAATGCGATGTCCCAAATGATATATGTTTTTGTCTCACTATAGGTGATGCAGTTTGCTTGGAGGACGAAGAGTAAGGTAATTCATCATTAAGCAGTTCTATAACGAAGCAGTTATTCGATATTCATCTTTCAACGTTGAACAGTAGATTCATGGCGAAGATGATGTCCCCAAGCAATGTCTGCAGCTGTTCCGACATGCGCTTTGTCTGATGTACAGTGAAGAACGGAAACATTACTATGGCAAACGATGTGCTTTTTTTCGAGTGCCCAGTTAATAAGTGAAGTTCATAAATGATCACACTTTTCTTGGCAACAAATAACGTTAGGAGACAAAAACCGAAGTAATCTGTCACTCATCAATTCTATTTGAAAGACAAATAACAAAACAGTTCGTTATTCGTCATTCAGGGTTTTTTTCACGAATCTCGAATGATGAATGACGCATAACGAACTAAATCAGGTTGCCTATTTCTTTCACATGGTTCAACTTGCAGTCTCTTATTCTGAGTGGTGATTGTCATCAAGTGAGTGAGTGTACCGACGAAGAAGAGGAACAAGCAGACGAGGCATAATATGTCTGCGTCAGTTACTGACCACAAATGATAGCAAGCGGTATGACTCTGAACGTTTCATTAATCGCGTGAGACGCTTACCCCTTTGTTGATACCAGGGCCAAGCCGGGTGCTGACTAACCGCAGAACATTGTCAGGGCCGATCAGTGACTTGAAC
The DNA here is from genome assembly GCF_022045235.1 of Haliotis cracherodii. Taxonomy (NCBI): domain Eukaryota; kingdom Metazoa; phylum Mollusca; class Gastropoda; order Lepetellida; family Haliotidae; genus Haliotis; species Haliotis cracherodii. The sequence continues at coordinate 8,083,682 of NW_027266278.1, forward strand.
CCACGATCAAAGGTTTATGGCGCATCTGACGCCAGTCTGTACAGCGAATTCGACGTCTCACACGACTGGAACCGTGTACCCCCACCAAAACTATATGCAATGACGAGATAACCAAGAAGGTTTTAATTTAGAGTTCCTGGGCTATATCCGTAAAGATCAGACCAATAATGGACAGGAGTATGCTAACCTGCCCATAACGTCGCGTCAGAGATTATTGCAATTATATAGCGACGTGCATGCATGTGTGCGTGCTTGCGTGCAGGTGATGCTGCTGGTTCTAGTCCTTGAGAACATCAAGGCTGAACGTCGCGGGAAATTCATTAAAGATGTTTGCTCGTTTGTTTCTTTGTTGTTTACACCGGCACTCAGCCATATTCTAGTCCTTGAGAACATCAATATTCTAAGTACATTACGGTCTGTAAATCCAGTAATTGTCATTATGAGCATCGATCCATCAATTGGGATACGATGACGTGCATCAACCAAGTCAGCGAGCCTGACCACTTGATCCCGTTAGTCGCCTCTTACGACAAGCAAAGTCGCTATGAAGGTGTGATGGGTCACCAGCACAATACAATAAGTATGTTGTCGCAATAACTGCAATGTGGTACCGTGATTTTGAACTCAAGGAACATTCTCCATATTCACCATATTTGGCACCGTATGATTTCCACCTCTTAAAAAAGATGCTGTTACACGTGTTACACCAGCCACTCACGAAAGGAACCGTGCACACCCATCCCAATCTACAATGAACACATAAACTGAGTGTGAATTTAGATCTTTCGAGCGTAGATTCGATACCTGTTAATACTATTCGAAACCTAAAGCGATAGGGTGATGTTTTGAAATTGAAACAAATACAGGGATCGAATCGACGTTTATTGACAAGAGGTCGGACTGTAGCTTCTCTATTTCTGTTTGATAACCGACGATTTAGCACATGTTTTGTATTTTGCATGTCCGAGGCAATTGCCTATTTTAACGTGACCCATGTGTTCTGACCTGCCCCTGCATGTGTCTGTGATGGTGCCGGATACGCTCACCTTTTCACAAACACCTTGTACCATCACTATGTGATAGTGATTTATAAACACATGCTCGTGATAAAGTCGGAATCGTACAATCGACTCTGCTTTTTGGCAGAGTGAGTGAGTGAGTTGGGTTAAACGACGCTTTTAACACTATTACAGTTATATCGGGGCGTGTCAGCTTAATGTGGGCGGAAAGCCCCAAGTGATTCAGGTCTCAGACGTTTACCACTTCGGTGAAACCCACGAGCACGGGTATGGTGCTGACAAACCTAGAAACATAATCAAGGCGAACCGGAATTCGAAGCCACAATCATAGGTTTGTGGCTTGCCCAAAGGACGCAACTCTGCACAGCGAATCGCGGCGCCTTAGACGACTTGGCCATCCGTGCCCCCGCTTTTGGCAGACATATGAATGAATATTGAAAAGCGTTTATCGTTTTTATTCCATAAACGAATCAATTATGTGATATTTAATTCTCTGATATTAAGCAGGTTATCACAACATATGCATATTGTAAAAGAGAAGCCCTTATAACTAATCACGATTACTTAGGAGTTTCATCAAGAAGCAAAGCGTCGTTGATAAACACTGGAAGCGTTCTCCACTAATTGTGAACAAAGAATCGGTTGTTATTCTCCAAGAAATGGAGACTCAATCCGTTATTTCGTTGGATTAGCGTAATGAATACGCGTCTGGAGGAGTGATTATGTTATTTGTTTTAGGCTTTGATTGAGCGATCAGTTTTGTCTCAGATAGACATCATTGTTCATTAACTTTACCCTTTTGAGGGGGATATTTTCTGAAGAATGTCTCATGTTTTTGTGCTGATTTTGAAAGCTTGAACATATTCTGATACAAAAACTCATTTATTTTTGTTGTTTTCATGAAATGCTGATTTTTGTCTATTTCAATTGACATATTAATTATGTCAATTTACTCGGATGCCTAAAAAGTAATTATGAATCTTTAGAATTATATAGATCTTATAGAATTATGTTCCAAAAGTATACTCAATCGAGAAATTTATTGCCATAAAAAAGGATGACAATAAGAACTTTTACCAAAAATGGTCACCTTTATTCTCAGTATTTGATTCTTAGCTCTCTGTTGGAACATGCCATGTTTGAGTCTTATTGTGTGTTGCAACCGTTTTGGGTTTGAAATAGGACAATGTTTGTTTCCAACCCTTTAATTTTTTAATGAGTGTATGGTGCCATTCTATGCTATCCGAAATATGTTTTTGACGGAATACTGTATTAATCTCTAAGTCTGGGAAGAATAATTTTTTATTTTTTTTAAATGCTCAAAAAGTAGGAGATAGGGGGAATCATCAAGACATATCATCTGATTTGTATTGTATTGGCAAAAGGAAATAATAAGCTAATATCTGCTGAAGAATAGGTGATCAGATCTTTTGGTTCTGATGGTTGGAGTGATCAGATGGTGGCGCAAAAGGTCGTTAAAGAGGTCGGGGGTCAATTCGAAATTTGCATTTTCAGCCAACATCACTGATATCGAGTGAACCACGTCTGTTGGTAGACAGGCACGACGTCATTGAGGCGCGCTTCTGATGAGTGAACCAGCCTGACTCTTGTTGTTCCACTCATCAGTGAGAGCAACATCGAGTTCATTGAGAGTTATAGGTTGACGTTGACGTTGACGTTGACGTACACGTCCGCAAATGACATTCCCGATGTGTTCATTGAGGAAAGGTCACAGAACTGAGTGCTGGCCATGACATGACATGGGTGTTTAGCTGTTGAAGGAATGGTCACAACCTTGGCGCGATGAACACGTATAATTTCATCCCGAAGAGGCAACGATGCCAAACAAGTGGTGCAAATGGCACCATGAGTGGTGCAAATGGCACCATGAGTGGTGCAATGGTGTTGTCCGGATAGCATTGACCTGTGATCAGTTCGGCCAGTCATAGTAATACCATCCCAAACCATTATGGACCCGACCCCACTACGTTCATACTACGTCCATAAAACGCTCATTAGGACCTCTCCAACATCGATTCCTTCTGTCATGGCAGTCGAGAGTGTACCTCGATTCGTCAGAAGACATGAATTAGCCCAACGTCGATTATCCCAGTGACGTTCCCTACACTAATGGCGCCTCTGATCCAAATGACGCGCAGTAAGTTGTGGTATGACACGTGGTCGTAGTACTCACAAGTGCCAATTGTACAGAAGATTTCGCACCGTCTGAGGACGTACTCTTAAACCAATTGCCTGTTGCAGCCGGACCCTTATCTGAGTGGCACATTGGAACTGATTTCTTGATAACATGGTTCTGAGTAATCTGTCTTGGGTTGGAGTTGTTGCCCTTGGGCTTCCAGAGTGGAGCCGTTCATCGACGGAATGTGTTTGAAGGTATCGAGCCCACAATTTGATGATGAGATATTGAGACATATGCAGTGTTTGGGAAACAATGTTCCGGCATATGCCCACCTGCAAAATATGTCTATGGCATATAAACGCCCAGCGCGTTGCAAATGTTACTTCCTTAATGAATAAATGTGTCTTTGGGCGTTTGGTTCCAAGAAAACAATATGCTTCTCCTCACACCCGAGGGTCAATGGTAAATCTGGCATACCACCCCTTGCTTGCGATGGCCGAGGTCAAATGCTTCATGGCTGTCACAATGTTGTGTTTGGGAGCTTGATTTCTTCAGAAATGTTCTTGACACATTAGTTACTTACTTTCGTTGCCAGACATTGGTTATTTTCCTGTAGTTTCACCTCAAAACAGAACATCCCCTACTTTTTGCATGTATATCATAGTCTAGAACATAATGTTTCCTGTGTCTCATTGCATGATAAATGTACATGGACTTTTTGTAAAAGTAAGTACTTCGAGTTGTTTAATAGAGATGTAGATTTATAAAAATATGGGACTAACATAGTAATATTCAGATATATACTTAGCCCTAGATGTTACATAAAATGGGCATATAATAAGGAATCTTCAATGCCTTTCAGGTGGCACAATTGACAAATTCGTTGTTCTAATTTGATACCCGTGTAAGTTTCCATAAATAGCTGATATAAACAACTCGAAATCTTACTTAAAAAACTCGTAATTTGTTGACATTTAAACAAGATATTACTGTTCGGAATATAAATCATTTTTTTAACAGAAGAGTGAGTGAGTGAGTGAGTTGGGTTTTACGCCGCTTTTAACAGTATTCCAGTTATATCACGGCGTGTCAGCTTAATGTGGGAGGAAAGCCCCAAGTGATGCAGGTCTCAGACGTTTACCACTTCGGTGAAAGCCACGAGCACGGGTATGGTGCTGACAAACCTAGAAACATAATCGGGGCGAACCGGGATTCGAAGCCACAATCATAGGTTTCTGGCGTGTCCAAGGGACGCAACTCTGCACAGCGAATCGCGGCGCCACCTTTTCACCTCCATGGAAAAGTTGAGGAAGAAAGGCGAACTTTATAGAGTAAGTTGACGAAAAAGATACCCCATGGGTATCGCATGTAGTTACGACACCAAAGATAAACAGTGATAATGGTTAGAGAAATTGTGCAAAAGTGAGAATCCCGCCAAATCACATCGTTTAATAAATACATAGGACTGCATTGCTACGGAAATAAAGCTTTCGAGAACAATCTGCCCCAGAAGTGTTTCACGACGAGATGAGAACAATCATTAGAGACATTCCGAAATGTTAAAAACTGCAGCGACGATATAATCATCTACATCAAAACCAGAGAGGAACATGATCTAATGCAATGTGCCAGAGTCTACAGCACAGAGGTCTAACCCTTAACAAACAAAAATGACTTTTAAAAGTATCACCTGGAATTATTGAAACGTATATTCAGGCTCAAGCTAACCTCGAGACAAAATCGCAGCCCATTATGGAAGCAATGCGTCATATGAGCACAACCCGTATCAGAGGTAACGCGTCATATAGGATTGCAAAACAAGCAATTACAGAAGTAATATGTCACAGACGTATAAACCATAATAGAATTAATACGCCCCGTAAAGTTTCTATATCAGCAGATGACATTCGTAAGCTGCAACCATCAAATATACTATATACTATCTACAAGTGTCTAGTCAATCAATGTGATACCCATAAGGAAGAACACTATGAGGAATGCGTTCCTCATAATATTGAAGTTGATATCCAGGAAGTCTCTTCCTTACTTGTGTCTACACGTGACTAAACTGACGCGTTTGCAAAAGGACAGTCATGAATATAAATAACATGATACTGTGTTCCATGTCAAGTCAAGTCAAAGGAGTTTATTGTACAAAAGGCCCCGGCCCATATACAAGAAAACCAGCTGTTGTAGACACTCATATCTAGACGTGAAGTATGGATGCGCAATAACACACTGAAACGATTTAAAACAAAATATTTTATTGAAAATTATAATCGTGATCTGACAGATAATTTTGATATGGGTTATGACGTTATTGATTTTGCGTTATTAACTAAATGTCCAGTGTATTAACATTGTGAACAACGGTTTGGATCGTTGTCTTGCTGTATACCTGTACACCTGGTTTCCTGATAAACTACCGCCTCCGTGGTCTAGAGGTAGAGCGTCCACCCGGAGAGCGGAAGGTCCGAAGTTCGATCCCCGGCCGCGTCATACCAAAAGACGTTATAAGATGGTACTTGTTGTTACCATGTCTGGCGCTCGGCATTACGGGGATAAAACAAGGAATGGTCGGATCGGAGTCCACCCGGAGAGTGGAAGGTCCGAGGTTCGATCTCCGGCCGCGTCATACCATAAGTCGTTAAAAGATGGTACTTGTTGTTACCCTGTCTGGTGCTCGGCATTACGGGGATAAAACAAGGACTGGTCGGAACGGAGTCATTATACTGTGTTTGAGTGGGGTATTCATGATTAACTGCGGCATGGTATCTCAGTGAGCTAGCACTATAAATCGGCACCAGTCCGGACTAGTACAAGCAGACACACACAGACACACAGACACACATACACACATACACACACACGTGCACGCGCGGGCGCGTTAAACCCAATTTCCCTCACCTCACCGCATCCTGATAAACTAACGAGAAAGGTAACTACTGTGCTTCATAGAAGTGGTGTAACTGTTATGTTATTGAAAATAGCAACTGTTACAAAATATTTGGTCATTTGCTGATCGCAGAGGTAGCTTGATGTTAACTGAGTGTATCTATCTATACATCCAGGTGGGGTGTACGACTACCACGGAACGTGTTGTGCGTGTTTCACATCTGTTGAACATGAAATATAGTAATTGTACTCAACATATATGACGATATATATTTTCCAGGCTGCTTGGCCAAACGAAGATGTCAGATGAAGTAGCTGACATTAATTGTTACCTGCCAACCCATGGCATTGTCCTCCCCACAATAATATTAACCTCACTTCACGTCATCATACTCGCGGTAATATACCAGCGTTGACGCCCTATGCCTGGGCCCCGATAGGTACCTTGGTATAACGTCCCCTTAGGCTGACTGTCAGTACCTGCCGCATGTGGCGCTGGACACTTGCTGGAACATACTGGAACATACTGGAACAGCTGTGGAGTATACTCATGGAGGCACATCAGTCAAATCATTCTCGTAGAACTTCACGTACGTAACACGGAACGACTCCCTTTGGATCCAACAAACGCATTTCTACGGTACGAGCAATTATGTGAGTGAGTGAGTGAGTGAGTAAGGTTTTACGCCACTTTTAGCAATATTCCAGCAATATGACGGCGGGGGACACCAGAAATGGGCTTCACACATTGTACCCATGTCGGGAATCGAACCCGGGTCTTCGGCGTGACAAGCGAACGCTTTAACCACGAGGCTACTCGACCGCCCCCAGCAATTATGTGACTAAGGAGTGAGTGAGTGAGTTTTCACCGCATTAATCATCAGCCCAACAATATCCAACGGGGGACACCAGCAATGGGCTTCACACTGTGTACCCATGTGGGAAATCGAACCCAGGCCTTCGGCCTGACGAGCGAACACTTTAGCCAATTGGCTTCCCCACTGAAGTAGAAGCAAACACCAACCTCTGCATGTTTCCATCTGTCTTCTGACATACACAATAATATACAATGATTCCTCATTATCCACACTGCATGGACGCATGTCTATCCTGTGGTTTGTATTTTGCTATTCATTGCTGTCCGTCTCCCAAGCTGTGCAGTCAGCGAGTCTCTACTTTGTCGATCAATAGTGATTAAATGGCATTTATTTGAAACATTATCCTGATATCTGTGTCTTATTTTTTATTGTTCAGTTGATATACGTCTGAAATGTGACTATGAAGATATATTAATGCTTCATTCGAAACGGCAAATAACATCAAACAGATAAAAATATGTCCCATTTGCACTAATATTATTTAAATCAAAAGTATTGAATAATATCTACATAAAAAAACATGTATATATGCATGTGATATTTTGACAATACTGAATTATGAATAAGTGACTTTGGATGGAATCGTTTTTCAAATATCCCTCTTGAAATATAGGAAATTGCATCTTGTCTCACGGGAATTATGTTTGTTAAGATGTAAACAAATGGAAGTTCTGAAGGATTAGCCTGTCTAAGGATGCATTGTTGACATTAACAATTCCCGTTACTCCTAAATGTCACAGTCATGTTCAGAGCAATTCTTTGAATATTTCTAATTTATATCTCTTTTTGGTGAAAAAAACCCATTACCACAGAAACACTTCTAACAGATATGGATAGGTCAATGTATTGAGTAAAGTTACCGACGACGTATCAGTAAAGTTCATTTCTATATTTTAAACACTATACATACAATTCCACGTACAAAACACCTGCGAAAATTTACTGCTGACCAAACTTGAGAAAATTCTCGACCAGCCATGGAATCGGCACATTCGTGTAGTCTATGCAAACTGCAGGGGTGGAAGAGTTTCAAAATTTAGAATGACATTTCCATTCCTTTGGGAGACGACTTCCATTGGACAAACAAATCAATAATACATATCAAAGCAGTGTTAAAAAGACGGCAAGGAGAACTATCAGTCTTGATTGTCTGCCGAAAACATATACCACTTGGAGTAAAAGGCAAAAAGGTTGTGAAAATCATATGAATGGATCTCTGAAAATCACTGAAGACACCAGGTCCTCGTGAACGTGAAATGGATTCGTTCGTAGCATGCAAAACACCAGCTGTCCAATAAACGCTATGTTCACAAACGTTTGGTAACAGTACATGTTCCCAGAAACATTACCCCTTCGAAAAAACACAACAAAATCATCCAGGAACAGCCAGCTACGTCATGGACAGCACAGCATGGATTGATGTGGCATCAGGGCAACACACCAGACAGGTTAATAATACGTATGACGAGAAGCGTACAAGATATATTTATTTCAGTTTCATAATGCTGTAAATTGCAGGCACCATGTACAATACTGTGTGATTACGAATGGATATCCGACTTACGTAGACAGCAGCACCGCTACCTGGTCATGTGTGCTTCAAATCTGAGTCTCCTATCCAGTCAGTAATTTACAGTTTCTATCTCCGGAGATGTTGATAGCCTGGAGCTATGGTAAAGGGGAACCGGACCTTCACGCAGCCAGCTCAGTAAGGAAACGAGTTGCCTTTGAGAACAAAGCCAGAGTGAAACATCAAGTTCGGCAACAGATTGGAGGATGAGAAAAACGTCTTTTTTGCAATCTCCTTTCCGTCACCAGTTGGTTTCCTGTTTTGAGTGAATGCCTAGGCTGTTATTGTGACGTCTCTGCCACCCACTGCTGAAAGAGACGTATTATCAGCACATTTAATGACATTACAGTTTAGCTTTAATGTAAAAAGGACACAGTTATATATATAAAGGGACATAAAATTGCGTTCATGTCAGTTATCTGGCGCGCCCTGAAAATTATATCAAGAATGTCCCAAATCGACAAGAGCGGTGGAGAGGCGTCCTCTTGTCAAGCCGGAGGTCCGGGTTCGATTCACCACACTGTGTGAAGTCCATTTGTGGTGACCCCCTCTGTTTTCACTCACTCACTCACTCACTCACTCACTCACTCACCCACTCACTTACTCACATTATATTAATCCCTCATGCCAGAAGATGGTGTAATTTTCTCGTTCGTTGGGATAAAAACAACCACATTTCTAGGGTTTCACTTGACTAGGTTCCGAAAACATCTGGACACTACGGCTAACGACTACCGAACAATTCAACATTTTGTCTAGCTTGTCAATGGGAAAGACGAGTCCGTAATAAAAGGTGTATGGGAAGTGCATCTATCGAAGTAAAAGCTATTTCATGTTCACCTATTCAAGGGTGAACTTAGTGTTGTGTTTTTACGTACAAATTACACTGGTGAAGTTCTAAAAGAGACACAAACGTGCGCCGCTGTCGTCGTTACACAGTATTTAGTTGCCAGTAATGCCCTCTGATAGAGGTTCATTAAACAGGCTAAATGGCTTTGTAAATACCGCTACGATAATCGATATCTGAAATAACAATTTGCGCACTGGTTTAAGAATCATTCTAATATTATTCTCATATAAAATCCCATAAAAATGCTTAATACGTTGGTGTGTCAACATACAAAGATCTAGGTTTTATGTAAATAATTAGATGTGTCAATAGTGTTATGTTTTACGTAGCTGCTATCACAGAGATTGATTGCCGTGTTAAAAGCCTTCACACGAAGCGGTCTAATGAGGTATTTCTTGGGGTCACGCTCTGCATTCGACGCACACCGTTACCTAAAGTTTTGCGACTTGTGAAGATCCGGGTTAGAATAGGTCTTCAGCAACCTATGCTTGCCGAAAAAGGCGGCTCTGCTTGTCGTAAGAGGCGACTAACCGGATCGGGTGGTCAGGCTCGCTGACTTGGTTGAGGCACGTCATCGTATCCCAATTGATGGATCGATGCTCATAATAACAATTACTCGATTTACAGACCGTAATGTACTTAGAATATTGCTGATTGCCGGTGTAAACAACAAAGAAACAAACGAGCAAACACCTTTGTCATGTCATTGATGCATGTCATCGATCCCAATTGCGTGGGTCGATGCTCATGATATTTATGACTGGATTGTCTGGTCCAGACTCGATTATTTACACATCGCCGTCATATACCTGGAATATTGTTGAGTTCGGCGTTAAACAACAAACCATCCAACCTACCAACCAAAGTTTTGCTTCATTTTACGTAAACAGTGAACAGTGGGCTTGTAATACACCATGGTTCAATATGACCGTCCTTGTTGTCTGTTTTCAATCATAGATCACTGTAAGGCAGGCGGCACCTAGGGGAAGTAAATCGTACGTTGTTGGAAGTTTTATGTGTAGAAAAAGAATGCGTACACAAAGAACACTGCGATGAAAGAAACAGAACTTGTATACAAAGGAAAACGCAACAATGATGAGTAGAAAACAAACAACAGTAGATCTGGAGGAACATCAGACATACAGTATTTACAACGATGCGTATAAAAGAGGTGAACAAGGGGGTTATTGGTATATATCTGAATATAAGGAGAACAAAATGTATGTGTCAGTTATGTCGGGGGAATGTATAAACATCCGATATATCATACCCATTGGCCTTGTACGTATTAGCACAGTTGAGACGGAAAGGCTTTTAATCCTTTTCATAACATATTTATCACAAATATGATAACTAAACTAAGGCTAAGGTGCCTTCAAAAACAAGGTACCATCCAACAAACTTAAATGCACATTGTCGAGATATGAGTCACGACAATGACTATTGTCTTGAGAAATCGCCAGACAATGCTTCAATCAGAGAATTGGGGCCTTGCCCTTCAATTCTATCTGAAAACTCGATTTTGTAACGTTAAGGCCAATTTGCTCTCCAGTAAATCTAGACCCAATGAGATTATATGTGGTTTATGTTTTTCTGATACCTTTGAACTGACAATTAGTGCAAATCAATCATTTAGAATGCTTGATGACGTCAAATTTTGATAACATGCTGATTGGGAATTAAAGACGGTCGATGTACAAAGTGAACTATGAAATCTTTTCTAAATATTCGCGACACAAGCCTTCCATAACCACAAACACACGGTCCACTGTACCATACCACATACATATGTCTTTGAATAATGAGGATACCAGGTGTTTGAGAAGGGCAAGCGTATCCTCCACAAATGATGATATCAGGATGATATTACGAACAAAGGCAAAGGGAAGACAAACATTCAACTAAAAAGCACGGTAAGATATGGCACAAGTCAAAATAGAGAATGAGTCCTTGATATAATTCTGATCAAACAACTTTGAGGAAGAGAGGAAGAGTCGTATGACGCGGAGAGAGAGAGAGAGAGAGAGAGAGAGAGAGAGAGAGAGAGAGATAGAGAGAGAGAGAGAGAGAGAGAGATGTCTTACGTTTAGCCTAGCTAGGCTAAGGCTGGGTGCTCGAATGTCCCTTAAATTGTGAATTGTATACACCGAAGACTGGAGTTGCATGAATATTGCTCAACATAAATGGCGGCTTTTAGTGAAAATTGGCGTTGTTAGTAAACATGCATCCATTGAGACTAGAATACACACATTACAGATAATGTGTGTTCAATATATTTGGCTTAATTTGATAACACGTTGTGACAGCAACTTCACAGTTGTTTGGTTTTAAATTAGGTTTAATTTGTTGTTTAACGCCAAACTCAGCAATATTCCAGCTATATGACGGCGGTCTGTAAACAATCGAGTCTGGACCAGACAATCCAGTGATTAATATCATGAGCATCGATCCACGCAAGTGGGATCGATGACATGCAGCAACCAAGTCAGCGAGCCTGACCACCCGATCCCGTTAGTCGCCTTTTACGACAAGCATAGTCACCTTTTAAGGCAAGCATGGGTTGCTGAAGACCTATTCTACCCCGGAATCTTCACAGGTCACTTCACAGTTGTAGCATGTCATACCGTTCAAGTTCTAACATCAGTAATATCGGATGTAATTACATACCCTGAAAGGGTTACCGTATATCCTCTTTCTTATGAATTTTGATTGGTGGATACCAGGATGATGCAAACCTATACCTAATGGCGGTTCTTAAACAAAGGCAGAAAGGAACAATATATGCTCCGAAGAGGAACATTCTGCCATATTAAAAAAAAAATTATTTAATTTTGAACTCAACTACGACTCATCTGCAAACAAACCACGATACAGGGAGAAGTGTGGGCAGAGTTCAAGATCCTTCCTGCAATAGCTCCAGATGATACAAGGTGAGGTGAAATGGGGTTGAACGTCGCGTCCAAGATTATTGCACTTGCGACGTGCATGTACATGTGTGTGTGTTTGTGTGACTGCTTGTACTAGTCCGGACTGATGCCGATTTATAGTGCTAGGTAACTGAGATACCATGCCGCAGTTTAACATGAATATCCCACTCAGACACAGTATACTGACTCCGAGCCGACCAGTCCTTGTTTAGCCCCTTAATGCCGAGCGCCAGACAGGGTAACAACAAGTGCAATCTTTTAACGTCTTTTGGTAAGACGCGGCCGGGGATCGAACCCCGGACCTTCCGCTCTCTGGGCGGACTCTCTACCACTAGACCACGGAGGCGGTCCCAGATGATACAACATACAGCAGGTGAGACTGTGTGCAGGACATCAACACATTCCCACAGTCACAACACTGGCTGTCATTTAAGACGCGAACAAAGTTCAACGTACTTTGATTCACACATAAGTGTCAGCATAACCTTATTTGGTCAAAAACTGGACAAGTACAAGCTCCGGAGGCCAAAGCTCCTCGTTCCAATTCCATGTGTATTGAGGCTAGTGCTTATTATTATCGTTATTATACAGATTAAAATTAATAATACAGCAAAGAGGCTGGTTAGGCTCATTATCAGCTCCGGGCCCTTCACACCTCTACACGCGAATGGGAATTCGAAGCGTAGCCTAGTTAAACCCATCCATAATTTTTCGGAGAATGTGAAGTCTCCCCAACTCTGCTGCCTTCTGCATTACCTAGATAGTCAGATGGGCTGTATTCTATACGCCCTATACATATTCTGGGTCGCAACATGGGTGGACTTCGGTGTCAAATCCATAAGCATGGCGAAGACGGTAGTAATAGGATCCAGCCACTCCATCATGTCACTTAAGACCCTGTGTTTGTGCCGAAGCTGGTCATCCACTGACAATGTGTTGGACAGTCTCATTAAATTCATAACATAATCTACATTTCATATTTACATTTTGATGCAAAATTATTATTATTATTATTATTATTATTATGATGATGATGATGATGATGATGATGATGATGATGATGATGTTGTTGTTGTTGTTGTTGTTGTTCATAATAAAATACAAATACAAATGGTGTTCACCGAATTACCAAGGTTTGTTCTGAAGACGTATATTGTACACAAACCACAAAAGCGGGGATATCCTTCCAGGTTTAGATTAGTGTTGCCTACAGGTACATGCTATCCTCACCGATCCCATTCTCTAGCAGGATACTTATCATATATAGAGAATACTACACTCATTCTCGTTAGATACCATTTTTAAGAAACGAGTGGACTTTCTGTGGTTTCTGATAGCATAGAAAGTTCACGAGTTTCGTAAAAATGGCATCTAACGAGAATGAGTGTGGTATTTTATTTATCACCCACGTTAGATATGTATGTAAGTGTAAATACATACCAACATTTGTTCGTTGACAGATAAAACTGAAACCGGTTGCAAAATCTCGTTGCGCATGAATATTAATATATGCCCAAATATGGGCATTGCTTACATTCCTATGCATACGTATTAACAACATGCGCCTGCAGTTGTGTTTTCAAAAATAACAGCATCGACGTTCAAGATCCTTTTGGAAGAATTTCTTCAGCTTATGAGAATTCAAGCGCCATCTTGCTAGTAGGCAGGACACCTATAAGAAAATTTGAAAAGTCACATAAGCGCCGCGCTTTAAATGTCGGACCAACAGTTGGTCACTCGCACTGCCGGGGTCCCGTCTGTGCATGGTTCGTTTTCCATGATCTATCAGCTGAATTGATATTATGTCCGTACCATTTTGGAAGAGGGAAATCAGAGTGTCCGCCAAAGACATTCATGTTTACTGTACCACCCTTTACTGAAGACGGGAAAATCAACACGTTCAAGTCTGCTTGCATGTCAGTGACAGCTTTGAACGAAGGGCAAGGTCAACACAAGAATAAGAAAAGACAACCGTGATCTACTCAGCGTGGTACGCTAGAGATAGGGAACGTTATTGTTCACCTTTGAGATATTTGGGGCCACATAATCAGAAATCAGGCACACTTCTATGGAGGCTTCGAATAATTTGTATCGGAAATGTTCACTTTGAGTGATCTGGTTGTGCAGTCGTGAACAAACGACTCCCGAAACAGTGTTACAAAATAGGCTTCGAAGAGGACACTAATGGCACGACCGGATCATCCCAAGTAAGTCTAGATATCTGTCCAGATAGTTTAAACTGACTTCATTTCACCACGCTTATCCTTTTACGTTAAATCAAATTGGAAGTTGCGAAAGTAGTCGGGTGCGTCATTGGGACCCTCGATCTATTGAACAGTAGTCGTACATTGTAAATTGATATAGCTCCATTATATAATGTCTGTGGAAGCTCAATGCATAAATTATAAAGGATGCAAACCGAATTTGATGCGTGTGACTATCTTGTTTGGTTTAATAAAGTGTTTGTTAATAGCTCTCGCTCACATGAAATTGCTTCAGTTCTGCCTTGTAGTTGCAAAAATGAATGACGTCTCGCGATTTTTTTATGAATGAAAAAAGTAGTCCCGGTGTGACAGAGGTCATGGTTATCCAATCAAAACGAATAAAACAAGGTCAACCTTGTACGACACACGTGTGACGTACGGAGTTAGTATCTTATCACCTGTATCTTCACCACGTGGGTAATAAATGGCAATTATTGTTTCCCAGTTTCCAGGCATCGACAACTGACCACTCATTCTACATTACAGATGGCCAGACAATGAGGTTACTTCCATTCAATCGTAGCAAAACAAAGCTCCCCGGGGTTGGCGAATGTGAAAGAATAAGAGCGACATAATCTTGTATCTAATCTTTTAAGTACTTTGCCTTCAGAAGTCAAAGATCACCGACGATAACCTTTAAGAAACTGTACCATCATGTGTAGGATCATGTAGGAGACGTTCCCACGGCAAACGTTAAGGTATTGTATAAAATATGTTACATGCTGCTGAATGTGTCCAGAGCATATGCCCACCGAATACAGTTTGAGTATGTTATATTTTTCGTTTACTGGTAATGTTATACACAGTGCTCCCCCATTATTATTATATAATAATGTACGTTAGTATATGTGCATAGTACCATAATCGTATTTACATCAGATATTGTATTCCGTTGCGGTACTTCTGACCTAAGACTGCCAAATCTAAATGAAGTATATCGACGCTGAAAATACACTCACTAAACACTCACTCATTTCTTTGAGGCCATGGAAGCCTTAAATGCCGCTGACCTTATGGAATGTCTGAGAGAAATCTTTTAAAATTCGACTGTTGTGTGCAGCAAAGCCATAAGGATGTTACCACGAAATAACAGGCGTTGGCAGTCTTTCCAACCAACAAATTCCGGACTTCAATGCTTTGAATAAAAGCCATTCTGCTCCAACCAGCTACCATACAACGTATTGCTGGCCTAACGAAAAGTATTTATATGCTTCAACAAATTGACAAGGCCTAAAAAAACATGACCATGATACAATGCTTGTAGGTGGGGTGAGGTGAAATGGGGTTTAACATAGCGTCCAAGATAATTGCACTTATATAGCGACGTCCATGCACGTGTGTGTCGCTGCTTGTACTCGTCCGGACTGATGCTGATTTATCGTGCTAGCTCACTGAGATACCATGTCGCAGTTTAACATGAATACCCCAATCAGACACAGCATACTGACTCCAAGCCGACCAGTCCTTGTTTTTGCCCCTTAAGTACCATCTTTAAACGTCTTTTAGGATGAGGCGGCCGGGGATCGAACCCCGGACCTTCCGCTCTCCTGGCATTTGTTACTAAACGTGATGACCATAGATATGGTTACATGTCAATCTACTCGTGTTGGTCAGGGATAGAATAGGTCTTCAGCAACCCATGCTTGCCGCAAAAGGCGACTATGCTTGTCGTAAGAGGCGACTAACAGGATCGGGTGGTCAGGCTTGCTGACTTGGTTGATGCATGTCATCGATCCCAAATCACTCGATTTTTTACAGACCGCCGTCAAATAGCTGGATTACTACTGAGTTCGGCGTTAAACAACAAACCAGCCAACCAACATGTCTATCTTAGGGGCAATTCTTCAGGGCAATTTGTAAAAAATGAAGGCAAATCTTAAGTTTACTGAGAAAGCAATACGGGATATGTTGGACCTCATTGATAACATCTATAATTTTGGCGAGAGTCACGGCACCGATTGCTCTACCCCGCTCGCTGATCGTTTTCTTTATGCACATAATTCGGAATTTCTGCTTGATTTGAAAACCAAAGCAAGGGTATAACTCCAAGAATTTAAGATTCAGGTATGTCAATGATCTTTTATAATTTGATAACGGCCCAAAAGACGATTACCTTTAATTGATTTACCCACTTAAACTGGAAAGGAGACCAGTGAAGTCACCAAACTGATTTCATGTTAAGCTTTATGCATAGAGATTTTGTCTGATACAATGAATCTCAACATGTCTGTGGCAAAGGGAGTACTGCAACTATCCAGCAGTCAACATTGCCTTATTCCAGCAACTCTAGACTTTGGTGTATTCATATTTCTTTCAACTTTAGCGGTTCGGAACCGAGTATACTCCTTCAAGAGTGTCATACAGCACCCAAATAATCAGTAGGTTGGTTGGTTGGTTTGTTGTTTAACGCCGCACTCAGAAATATTCCAGCTATATGACGGCGGTCTGTAAATAATCGAGTCTGGACCAGACAATGCAGTCATTAATGTCATGAGCATCGATCCACGCAATTGGGATCGATAACATGCATCAACCAAGTCAGCGAGCCTGACCAACCGATCCCGATACTCGCCTCTTACGACAAGCATAGTCACCTTTTAAGGCAAGCATGGGTTGCTGAAGACCTATTCTACCCCGGAAACTTCACGGGTCCAATAAGTTAGCTTTCAAAAGGTTTTATGGTAGACATGTTGATGACATTTTCAAATCTGACACACCAGTGACAACAATGATGTCCGATGCAGTTCCCCATTCCATAAAACTCATACCATAAGTTTGTATGTTGTTTCTTCAAGTGAACTATTGACATGTCTTTGCATTTATTTGTGTCGGGTGCTGGAAATCAACAAGATAAACTCACGTTTGTTTTGGTCTTTTTCATTATGAATAATATGTATATGAACATAATAAATTAAAGATACCTTCAAGAAAGATGTTGATTTAAAAAACAGTGCTAGACAAGGTATGCATTGCTTTAGTTTGATACGATTTGGTTGGTTGGTTGGTTTGTTGTTTAACGCCACACTCAGCAATATTCCAGCCATATGACGGCGGTCTGTAAATAATCGAGTAAAGACCAGACAATCCAGTGATTGTTATCATGAACATCGATCCACGCAATTGGAATCGATGACATGCTCCAGCCTGACCACCCGATCCCTTTAGTCGCCTGTTACGTCAAGCATAGTCACCTTTAACGGCAAGCATTGGTTGCTGAAGACCTATTCTACCACGGAATCTTCACGGGTCTAGTTGATACGAAGAAATATGTCATATAGTCAGTTATCTCTCAATACATAGTGAACATCATACATCAACGTCAAACATTTTGTAAACTTACGAGCCAAAGATGAATGTTATACCAAATACAGCTTCGTCTTCGCGGAGGTGTAGAATGGCTCTTGTAGCCCTAGACCTCCTGTTTTCTCTGTCAATATTTTGACGTTTTAAGATTTTGTTAGGGCTTTCAACGGTGTTGTGAAGTTTCATCGATCGGGGATCGACACAACGCTGCCAGCTCCGATTTACAGATCCGCCCCGTCAGCACCTAACACCTTCTTTTTGGAATACCCAAACCGGTACATACCCTTTGTCTTCCTCGCTTTGAAGTTTCCTCCCACATTAAGCTGAGACACATTGATGTAACAATGACCAAAGTGGTTCTTAGACACCTCTTACCAGCCACGCACTATCAACAAAAGTTTGGATTCAGGAGCAGAATTTCCCCTAGGCATCTCATACTTGTTAAAAGAAATGAGCATACTAAAATAAGATTCGGATAATCACGATGTGAGTGGGATTGTGCTTACGTGTCCTTGTACCCCGACGTCGTGCGTGAGTCATCACTTTTTCTTGCAACGACAGGTTTTACTTATGTCTACGTGTCATCCTAGCTACTCCTGACGTTTTGTTTTGTTTTATTTATTTGTTGTTAAACGCCGCATTCAATTAGTATTCCAGCTATATGACGGCGGTTTGTAAATAATCGAGTCTGGACCAGACAATCCAGTGATTGATAACATGAGCATCGATCCATGTAGTTGGGATCGATGACATGCATCAACCAAGTCAGCGAGCCTGACCACCCGATCCCGTGAGTCGCCTCTTACGACAAGAATAGTCGCCTTTTACTGCAAGCTTGGGTTGCTGAAGACCTGTCCTAACCCGGATCTTCACGGGTCGACGTCGTCAATGGGACACTACTTAAACATTCGGTAACCGGTTTCCTCGTTCAGCATCGATTATTTACAGACAGACGTTAAGCAAGGGAATATTACTGGCTGAGGCGTTTAAGTCTATGGATGCCAAGTTAGTTTTTGTTACCTTAATTTGTCAAAGAGAATCGTGTCGTGCGGCATAGACTCTACCCTAGTATATAGAATTACGCATTGATTTAGAATATAATTGTTTACTACCTGAGAGTGTAAAAATGATAGCAAAGTTTGGATTGCTTAGAAAAATCAGACATTGCAATGTATTCTCTGAAATAGTAAAAAAAGCAAGTTCCACACTCTTAATCGTACACCAATAAGGTATTGTGTAAAGTGTTATTTGAAAGTTTCATGTAAACCAAACACTGCTTAAATTCTAAACATGGTAATTATTATTTGTAAGCTTATATATATTGTTAAATATTCAATACGAAAAATATTTGTTATAAGTGACAGAAATCGAGTTTGCACTGTAACGTCAAAAGAAGACAGAACGGTTTACACTCGTTCAAAGGAACGGGGAATGAGAAAGCTATGCCCCAAACTAGGCCATTGCAAATAAGTTACCAAGGGGACATTTGCTATGAATCACGCAACTATCTTTTCTTATTATTACAGTGCATATAATTCTTAGTACTTTTTCACAAATATAGCTCAACAAAGACAATAAATTTTATATTTGCAAGTCGCTAGACCAATATATCTCGTGGCCTTTCTTCTCTGGTCAAGCACTGATAAATGTTTAGTTTCCAGCTTCCGCATGTTTGACCGTCAGCTGAAACTATATTTTAAATCAACTCTTGCTAGGCAATGCCGAGACTATTTATATCAGCACCTTCTTTGACAGCTTAGGGCAGATAACATAGCCGGAAATTACAACATCAGAGGAATTGTTAATGCTACACCAATAGAGTTGTGGGGTACAAAACTCTCTTGGTGTCCGTCCTCGGCCCACATGTTTTAATAAACCCAGAAGTTGGTTGTTGGTTGGTTTGTTGTTAAACTCAGCAATATTCCAGCTATATGGCGGTCGTCTGTAAATAATCGAGTATGGACCAGACAATCCAGTGATTAATATCATGAGCATCGATCCACGCAATTGGGATCGATGACATGCATCAATCGATCCCGTTAGTTGCCTCTTACGACAAGCATAGTCGCCTTTTACGGCAAGCATTGGTTGCTGAAGACCTTTTCTACCCCGGATCTTCACGGGTCTAAACCCTGAGAAACTCACTGCTCTCTCCTCTCTTGTTTCAAGGTCAGAAACATTTACATATTATTCTTATTTTATGTCTAAACTTCTTATTTCATGGTTGTTTTTATTATCTGGAAACTGTAGAGTTAAGATTGAATCAGTGCAGCTGTATTGTAGCTATCAAATATGTACAAGTACACGCGAGTTATAAATGGCTGCTAATAATATTATTATTATTTACCGTTTAATACTTAGCCACTATCCCAGTGATCTTTGAATGTATAGCGTATAACCAAAATAGGCGCGACATACCACACATAAAAATGGCGTTGAGGTTTAACAGTATACGTTCTATTAGAAATGATATGATTACTTAATTTATACTAAACTAAAGTTATTTGTCATTACCGTCATCACTCCAGTAAAAGTTGCATCCTTTGTTTATGACTGTTCGCATTTACCGTACATACTACAATATAACATACACTGCTTTTATTCCCTGGCTTAGATTTGAAGCTGTATTAGGATGTTATTATTATAATTATCATTGTATTCCATTATTATATAGGAATTAATGTATTTTGAATATGTCGAGACACTTGCTTGAATAAATCCACAGGAACTCACAGCTCTCTCCTCTCTTGTTTCAAGGCAAGCTCCAAACAGTTAATTCTCCATTGAGGCCTGATAGTAATTTGATTGTACAGTTACCAAAGCAGAAGCTGTCTAAGTATTTTTCTATTCCCGAGTAATCAAACTGATCTAACACAAATATCGATGCGGTTAACTGACTATAAAAGTCCAGTTTCAACCCTTGCCGAACTAGGCTGGTATTATGGAGTTACATTTGGGCTGGACTAACGAGTGTATGCATAGTCCAATCAAAATCGTGCAACGAAATCGAAATCCGGTAGGTAAACTGAAGTGTAGATTTCGGTCGATTGCGTGATTTACAAAGCATGTACACCACCAACTCGTTGTCAACAAATATTTTCAAAATCTTTTCATGTTTTTAATCAAGGTGCTCACCTATTTTTGGAAGCACTTCGCGATGTAAGGCCCGTTTTATCACACTATAGAACTTGATTATCGATCAGATCGTCTTGACTGGGCGCCGCCATTTTGTTTGATACAAATGCAAGCGATACGAGAGGTGTAATCTGATTGGTCCACAGGAGAGGCTCAGAAGGTCCATGACTCGTAATAACCACTTGTGGCGCTACGATCGAGCCCAGGAATTACAGCCTAGTTCGGCAAGGGTGGAAACTTGACTTTTAAAGACAGTTAACTCCCTTGCTTCGGGAAGATGTCGGATCCCCGCATTTGCCCGATTGTGACAGTATAGCGTGACTTCTTCTTTCCAATTAGTAATATAGTATTAGTCTTATCATCAAATGTAATATGCAGTACAGGAAGTGTGATACCATTGTGCCGGACGCGATATTTTGTTTTATCTCTTTGACGACGCCGGAAAAAGACGACATTGATATATTGATTTATAACATAAACCCCACCTAGTTCTCGTTCATGGTATCGAACATCTCTCTTGAAACTAGGTTGTCAAACAACATTTGAAACTTTTTCCGACACACGATAAAATGAATGTCTTTACCTTGTAAATAATGCCTAAGTAGATAAATAAATTAGATAAGCGCATCGTGTATCTTAATCTGACAAGATGCACACATGGGAATCGCATACTCGAAAGGACGTCGACAGACCAAAACAAACAAATAGATCTTTAATATTGGACACGAGTTTGTTCATTGTTATGTGGTTGAATCTCTTCATGTTGTCCGAGAATAATAGAATAGAAGATAATTTTGAATGGAATTATCAGGGTAGTCGTATTTGGTCGACCAACGGGACACACATCACATGATTTATTGACCGTTTACAATTTCTATAGAAATATAGTAAACAGTTTAACATCCTGCGATAACAAAATTAAAAGGGGTGAAACAATTGATAATATTATACAAAACGAAAGAAATAATTCGTTAATCATTTGTCACGTGCGCCTTGTAAATCTTCAGAAAAAAAATGTTCCGTCAGTCGACCCAAAACGATTATAATAATATCTTTCTTCAAATGTATACATATTATAATTTGATACAACTTTAATCCATTTTGTTAAGGGGGCACGGGTGGTCCAGTCGTCTAAGTCGTCGAGATTCGCTGTGCAGAGGTGCGTCCCTTGGGTACGCCAGAAATCTATGATTGTGGGTTAGAATCCCGATTATGTTTCTAGGTTTGTCTGTACCATACCCATGCTCGTGGGTTTCACCGACGTGGTAAACGTCTGAGGCCTGCATCACTTCGGGCTTTCCTCCCTCATTAAGCTGACACGCCTTGATATAACTGAATTACTGTTAAAAGCGGCGTTAAACTCAACTCACTCACTCACTCACTCACTCACTCACTCACTCCATTGTGTTAAAGTAATGTATTTAGCTTTAGTTTTAGCTATAAGATGAAATGAAGTTGCTGTTCATTAACCTATTTAGATGAGTGAGTGAGTTGGGTTTCATGGCATTGCTAGCAACATTCCAGAAATATAATTTATATGAAGTTAAAATATTTAATCAACGGAGTCAATTACACAACAACGGAAACATGCATATTTGCACTTACATTTCATCTCCCAACATAATGTTGTCTAAAGGTAAGACACTACATAAGTAAATAATGTTAAAAAAGATAAGATTATCAAAATATATTATAGGTAGAGTATAAAATTGTGTGGCCTAGACGTGCGTATGATATGAAATGGAGCAACACACACACACACACACACACATACACCGCTCAAAGACAACATGAACAAATGTATGATATCACATCCCAGACCGACTTATACAAAATGGTGTGTTCACTCACAACAGAACGCGCAATTTTCAGAGGAGGTATTTCGTTGATTCTGGGATCGTACGTACATAAATGTGTCATGTAAGTTATCTGAAACAATGTGACAATATTGTTATTTACTTTATATTTTCCATTGTGAGCAAGACAATTCGTCAGAAATGCAGAAAATACCGTCGTTGTTGTGCCTGATGTAGCGTCAGGCATGGCGTCACGCCGGACGAAACTTTTTGTGAAATATATATGATGTCATAAGCGCCTCATAACGGCATACGCAATAAACACTATCCAATATGAGAGAAATTTCGATTCGGCGTTCGAGTTTGCGTATTTTCTGAAACATGCTTAACGATCCAAGGGTTAATTATGACGTTTCAAAAGGAAGGTGATTTGTTCAATAGCAGATACCCGTGTTCACTAATGTGCTATTTTCACATTGACTTCACCGACGAAATATCCGATTTATAGTTTTCAAAACAAACGCAAAAAAACGCCATGATTGATGATTAAGTAAAATGTCAAAAATTGCGATGTTTTCGATGAACTTGTCAGGGATTGTTCTCAGCAATTTAATCAGGCTTTGCTTAATATAACTGCCGATGACATCACATGACGGAATGTGATATAGGTTGAATTTTATTCAACTTTAAGGTAATGGTTGAAGAGGAGGAACATATATGTCCATGAGTTAAACATTAGTCATTCACTCTCGAGAAACATACTGTAAATCATGAAATTAATGCGTTACATAATTTATGCGAATGTCGATCCCTAACCTGAAACACCATCATGAAATTAATGCGAACAAGAGACACTCGCATTAATTTCAAGATTTACGGTATTCCAAGCCATGCCTCGGTATGTAGCATGATATAATACAAGGATTACAACCGAACACCTACAGTACCAGATGTGTCACAACTCATTCCCTGACGGTTATCTGCAACCGACGCTCCATTGTATTTATTCATGACACTGTGCTCTTTGAAAATCAATGCCTCTTTGGTCCATAAAGAAACCTACACCCCAGGATGACATTTTCCATGAGATGTTTGTCCGTATAGATTTAGCTCAGTATATCACTGGGGTTCACTCCTAATTGTCAGGTGATACAGGGGAACCAGATAATGAATGAGTTTAAAAGTTGTGTTTGATCTGTGTTCTGTTGCTTGTTTTCTATAAACAAATTTTAGGAATAGCTTTGTCAATGATATAAAACATGGGACTCGGTGTATGTCAGTATCTCGTTTGACCTGAGAGTTTGTTAAATGTTACGGTCGCGTCATACCAAAAGACGTTAAAAGATGGTACTTGTTACCGTCTAGCGCTCGACATTGAGGGGCAAAAACAAGGGCTGGTCGACTCGGAGTCAGCATAATGTGTCTGTGTGTGGTATTCATGTTAAACAGTGGTATCTTAGTGTGCTAGCACTATAAATCGGCATCAGTCCGGACTAGTACAAGCAGCCACACACACACACGTGCATGCACGTCGCTATATTAGTGCAATAATCTTGCACGGGACGTTAAACCCCATTTCACCTCATCCATTAAACGTTAGAAACAATAAGAAGTAATTAGACAGATTGACTTCTCATATGTAGGATGTAACAAAAGTCAGGTTGTCTTCCATACTTCCACAAATCACTAATCAGATCAAAAATAAACTACGGTTGTGAGACCTTTCACACAGCATCAAACACATCCTGAACCGCCTCGACAGAATACAATACAAATCCCTGATGCTGGCCACAGGTGCAGCAACAGGTGCAGCAACAGGTACTTCACAAGATGCGCTTCAAGTAGAAACAGGAGAACTCTCATTGAAACTAAGAAGAGAACAGACAATACTATCGTTCTGGGGACGAACATCAAAACCTTTGGTGAAAGATATAGGGCAAGACAAAAACATTCCTCACTAAAGCCATCTGGGATATAAGTACGTGAACTCATCCGAAGTAATCATTTTGATGACATTCATCAGCCATCAGAATCTTGATACAAAGGATGACACCCTCCCTGGATTTTACAGACGCCTAAGGTGAGACTGCTTTGACATTAGAAGTCACTACAAAGAAAACCCAACCCTACAACGCTCACCAAACTTCAAACTACCTGGGACAGCTGGGTCCATATATACACTGTTGGATCCAATAATCCTATCAACAACATTGCTGATTACAGGATCCATATCCACTGACCGTCAATCAGTAAGCACTACTGAATTCAATTCAGTTTGCAATCAAATTCATACCAGAACTACTAGAAGCAAAAGCAGTCATCCCATCAGACTCACAAAGTGCACTACAAGCTGTCAGTTGCAGAAGCTCAAACTCCAGGCCAAACATAGCCAATACTATTCTATATAAATATACAAAACTATCGGACCAGGGGTAGTCTGTCTTACAGACCCTGATACAAATATATATCAAATACAGTCCATGCAATATGTTTGGCAAGTCTAGATCACTGCAGTATGAAGAGCGTCACTGCGCTCCTTTTTATTATATTTTTATTAAGATTCCTGAACCACTTTTTTTCTGTACGATATGTTCATTTCAGAGACTGGATGTTAGTCTAGACCAGGGGCAACAGATTGAGTTGTGTTGGATCCCATCTCACTTGGATATTCAAGGCAATGAAAAAGCAGATACACTGACGAAGCTAGCTGAAGACAAAGCGGAGACACAGCCTATTCCTTTCAGAAAACTAGAGATACTCAACTCAAAGCGAACTCAAAGCCTTCAGAGCCCAAAAATGGCAAGCTCAAAGGGACGCATGTACGATCAGCAGATGGCTATACAAAATTCAATAGAAGATTCACCAAAAGTCATACTCAAACTCAAATGAAAGGGAAGCTGAATTAGACATCTCACACTCGGTCACAAGAACCTCTACGACAAAATATGACCATCTTCAATTGAGCCTGAATCCATTGCCCACTTGTGACAGGAATATCAAGACCATGCCACAACCCGGCTCGGTTAAAAGAAGAATTGCAGTTGGATCCGCTAATTGTCGTAAAGACAAGAGATGCACTAGCAAAGGACAAACTGACTCCTTGTCTGAGAGATGGTCAGCCACATATAACAGAGCTGCCAAAGACATTCTATCAATATGTATCCTATAGCTACTCACACGCATGAGTCCAAAAGAGGGACAGGTCAGTCGAAATTGCTGTAGCAGAAGGCGACCTCTCAAACTCTTAGAGCAGCATCAGGTAAGGTATCACCATGGCTGGGATACGTGTAGGTGAGTTCTTTGAGTCGCAGAGATAATATAATAATATGAGCAATAATATGATTCTGTCAATTGTTATTGACCGATTTGTGATGAACTGTGAATTCATATAGTGACATCATGTTATTAATGATATACTATGATAACATCAATTCTGTCACATCAATGAAAACCATTCTGTATTATGTTTACATTTGTTACTAAAATAAATATATAATAAACATATCCTCAAAATACTTCGTATTGTGGTTCTATGACATTTGTGTCGGGCCGTTCCATTTCAGATTAAGGTAAATAAGTAACAATTACGAGTGCACTCAACCTGACCTTATCCCTGTGAAAGCCGTTTGAAAATTCGGCTGTCTGAACAGGGAGGTTACCATCACTGGAACTCAGCCTAACGCTTATATAGGACAACACAATAGGATGACCTTGCTCGAGTTATCTTATCACTGCCTGAAATAAGTGAAAGTAAGTAATTAGCTATTCTTCCGCAGGAATCCTTTCATCAGTTATCAAAGACTGCCAGCATCAACTGTTGACGTACCTTCAAAGAGGACATCGAGATTCTTCTTTCAACCCCGGACTCCAATGATAGATAAAGAAACTGAAATGTAACATGTCATAAGATAGGAAATGTACTTTTATAAAATAATGGGTAGGATTCTCGGCACAATAAAGCCAACGGATAAAAACGGAATATAATAAATATTATAAATATGCTAATATGATCGGGAGTGCATTTCTTCGTATTGGGATGAGTTGGTAGAGATGATATTCTCGGTGCAGTCAAACACTCTGATATTTTCCAATATATCAATAAATGCAAAATGCTGAGTTCAAATGTGTCAGTGATCAGAATCATCGTATCTGTATTTTATTCGTGCCAGGGAATACTTTGTGTTTTCCCCAGGAAAGTGGAAATTCTCCGTGAGCCTTTACGTCAGTCTCTTGAAATATGAATGAACGTCAAAACGTTTCGTTCATATGCTTATGGACGTCAATTACGTGGACCGATGCTCATGATGTCAATCACTGGGATGTGTGGTCCAGACTCGATTATCTACAGACCGCCGTCACATAGCTGGAATACTCCTGAGTGCGGCGTTAAACAACAAACAAAAAACAAATATAATGGCAAGTGACTGGCCATTAGTCCAATGGAAATGCATAACGTGACTGTAATCTTCTTTAACGAGTTTATTATGAGTTTAACAACAGTTTTTTCATGTTAACAACAACCTTGAATCCCCCCCCCCCCCCCCCCGCCCCCCCGCGCACAGTGGTGTAGCACACCCTCAGTCATTTTAAACATGTGTATTTAACTATAAATGTTATTCCGATCAATCCCTTGCACATATGAATTTTGTATGCTCATATTATCTGATAGTGATAGTCACGGGTACCTCTTTTAAGTACCCTATTATATAAAGTTTAGTTCCTACCAAAAAGCCTACTACAGTGACTACATGACCATCGTCAACGGCTGACAAAAATGGCGGACGATGACTATAAGTGCGTGCGTGCGTGCGTGCGTGCGTGCGTGTGTGGATTGACTGTATATTGTTCTGTTCATTGAGATCCATTGAATCCAAAAACAATGTGAAAACTGTATGAATCCCCGTAAGTTTGCAAATTGATGAATCACTTAACGATATAGTCCAATAATGATACTTCATTTGTCAGCATCACACCAGTGCCACTGGTAATCAATCAAAGTGGTAAACGTTTCCTGGGTCACATGCAACTATCCTGGTGGCTTTCCTCCCACTTTGAGCTTACGTTATAATAAAAGATGCGTTTAACCCAAATCACCCACTTCCTTCTATTTCACATCATCAGTCAGACACAAATCTCCAAATGTCACGTTTGGCCATTTTTGTGATTTGGGGAGTTCGTCAGATGTGAAGTGATGATGAGGCTCTAATTTCCCTCTTTTTAACTACTTAACTAAAACGGAAGCACTGTCTTGGGGATACCGTTTTCATAAACTGCCAGTGAATTCCTCGCACAATAGAGTTGACAGGCGCCACTTACGACAAGGTTCAGGCAAGTGACATGTAAGCATGCTTGGCACTTGGCTAAGTGGGTGACGGAACACAGAGAAAGGCAATTATTCCAGTAGCGTGCCTTTTCTCTGGATGAGCAGTCAACTAACAAAGGGCGTCATACAACATTGATGCCACGACATTGCCAATTTCGTTCGAGTGGTACCTCTGTAGTAATGCTATCGTACCCATGCTGTTCTCCTTTAGAAAGTTTCCACTTGATTTTGTCTTGATGTTTCATTTTGTGATGGGACCGCCTCCGGGGTCTAGTGACAGAGCAAAAGGCCGGGGTTCGATACCCGGCAGCATTATACTAAAAGACGTAAAAAGGTGGTATCTGTTTTTACCCTGTCTGACCCTGCTCTGCATTAAGGGTCAAAAACAAGGACTTGGCTCGGAGTCAGTATACTGTGTCTGAGTGGGGTATTCATGTTCAACTGCGGCATGGTATATCAGTGGAGTAGCGCTATAAATCGGCATTAGTCCGGACAAGCAGACACACACACACACACACACACACACACACACACACACACACACGTCGCAATGTAAGTGCAATAACCCTGGACGTGACGTTAAACCCAATTTCGCCTCTCCTCATATTGTGAGGGTTATATTCAGTTCTTTCTAGAATAGCCAAATGTGCTCACACTCTAGGAAACCATATGGTACTTACGTGGCGATAGAGCCTGATACGCTCATTCCCTACGAGTCATTCATGTGACCTATGACAGCCATGCAGTGACAAGGTGTAGCAGTAAATCATCGAACCGATTCCCTATTTTAACTTGTACCATATGTTTTAGGTGAACAATTAACTTGCCTCTGCGTGTGTTTGTGACGGGTGCACCCGTGATTAAGTACAAGCTTACATTTCCTGGTGTCATCATATTTCATAGTGAATCAAGAACATATGCTCATGATGAAGTCGGAATCGTATAATCAACTCAGCATTGATTTCTTGAGAATATGGAAATTTATTTTTCGATTCTATTTACAACTGCTGGTAAAATTATGTGTACATCTGTTTGTTTCTGTTTTAGGTCACCTTTATACCATCTGCGCACGTAATCCATAGGGTACAATATGGTCTATTTACGAATTCCCTGTGCGTGAATGAGTGAGTGAGCGAGACGCCGCTTTTAATATTTTTAAGTTATAACGCAGCGTGTCAGCTTGTTGTGTGTAGACGTTTCCCGCTTGGAGAAACCCAAGAACATTAGTACAGTACTGACATTGTATTTCAAATCCAGACCCGTGAAGATCCTGGGTAGAACAGGTCTTCAGCAACCCATTCTTACCTGGTTGATGCATGTCATCAATCCCAATTGTGGGGATCGATGTTCATGATGTCAATCCCTGGGTTATCTGGTCCAGACTCGCTTATTTACAGACCGCCGTCATATAGCTGGAATACGGCTGAGTGCGGTGTTAAACAACAAACAAACAAAATAAACGGACATGCCCGAGGAAACAGATCCACACATATCAATTAAACATATGTACTATTTAGCCAATCAGGTTGCAGTATTTTTTGTGTGACTTGAGCCGAGGAAACACGCGTTACGTCCTGGACATTCAGCGTTGTTCGCGGTCAGCAAGGACTGACGGAAAGTGTCAAGTATATTAGGGCTCTGGGTGGTTAATTCTATATATTCTACAAAGCAAGTATACATTTCATTATTGCTTGATATTACGTCGGTCAAGTTTTCCCTGCTTGATGTGGCAGATACGAATGTGTCAAAAAAGCTTATTGCGTCCTTTGAGATTTTTAATACTGAATGGTAGTAACATGGAAATTAGTTTTCACTATACCCAGGTTTATATTTCAGACCTGACCCACAAAACCCCCGAAAACTTAGATACATTAATTTGTCTCTCTGACTCGAATATTTTATTGATCATTTTCCACTCTCCGAGAACTAGAACATGTAAAACCGTTTCTTTTTACAATGACTGATAGAATTAATCCAGCTGTAGTACGAGGAGTGTGTAATAATAGAAAAGAATACCTGAAGACATGAAAAGGATTTATTTGTCAACATCATCGCCTTCCACATTGATACACTTTTACCAATGAAGTTGCAGGAATTTAATACCAGTTCGTAGACCCTGTCTCCTAACTGTACAAAAAGTTATCCCGATCTGCTTTGACGCCATAGTTCGAGTTGAAATGGGTTCCGGCTAGAGCTTTCGTCATGTTTGGGAACGGCGGGAAGTCTGACGGAGCCATATCGGAAAGTGGTGAAGCCAAGTTTTAATCAATACACAAATCGTTGCAGGAACCTTTCTGGATCAGCATTCAACAGAGCTGAAACGAGAAACGTTGTGCCTGGTGCGTTTTTGATCAGATGTCAGAGGATTTGGAACCCAACGAGATGATATGTTCTTGACTGCCACTGAGAACTCCATAGTGACTGATTCAGACATATACTCAGGGCCCAGTGGCTTCTGACCATGTGTACTGTTTAAGGTGAGGTGAGGTGAAATATGGTTCAACGTTGCGTTAATGATTATACTACTTATATAGTGACGTTGTTAATGTGGCTTTGCAGCATATAAGAAAACTTTCATCTCAAAGAATAATTACTCATAATTAACAAAAAAATGTATATGGATAAAACACGTCGTAAATCAAAATACATCTTAATCTGTAATGTGCTGGTGATATATTTTTTATCAACTGCATAGATTAATGTTGTAAGTGGAGTGAATATTGTTTTTACATGATTGAACGTAACATTAAGAGTGCATTATTCGTTTACATTATGAACTGTAGTTTATTAGAAATCTAAACAAATATATTTGCCTTCATATATGTCAAACAACTATGTCTGTGTCATTTTCGATGATAACAGTGTGACGATGAACACAATTTACCAAGCGGTACGACAAGAACCATATCCCATCAACTCAAGCTTATACTTTCTACATATCTCAAATGCTTAGGTACGTTATTCATGGAGCATGTACATTTCAATGAAATTCGATGGAAATGCTTACAACTGGACCTTTGAATCAAGATTCACCATCCGAGGCCTGGTTCATTCATTCCAGATTGTTTGAAGCTTTCAGACGTATTTACCAAAAGCATTCGTGACCAACTCGTTTTATTCCGGGACAAGCCGAATAGCGACTCGTGCCCCTCTCGTGGCCATTTTCTTGCGACTGGGTTTCCGTCTAAGCGAAAACGGGCATAACTAAAAGATATTGTCAACTCGTTGCGTAATGATTCACGTATATTTCCCATACATATATATTCCAGACATTTAAGACACATCGGGACTTCAGGTATTATACAGTATGATTGAACACATTTAACTGTATGTTGGGAATACGTTTAGATGCAAGACATGTGTAAAATCAAACATTCTTCCTGAGGGATTCTTTGACGGAAGTACTTGAAGTTACACGCTCATTTTAATTGGTTTGTCGTATTTTCGCACATACCATTCATCGAAAGGGGGACGAGTCTTCTTTCAGGTTACGGAAAGGGGCGAGTGGTGATGATGGTACCAAAAGATGTCACTTATCAACATTACGCACGATGCTATCCCATATTATGACCTTTACGTGGGGTTTTCACACAACTCTTACTCAATAGCACTAACCTTTCTATAAACATTTTGTGTGGTGGGTGTTCTCGGTAGCGCTGAATACCCGTTCCCTATTCGAGAACACATAGTTTCATCATTGGTATTCAGTCATCCATTCCCATAGACCTAATTACTAGGGCTGGGACGAGTTTAAATTTACTACCCGGGTACCCACCCCCCTATTACCCGATCCTACCCGGGTACCCGCTGTAGGTTTCAAAGGGTAGGCACAAAGTGTCCGATGGGGAAAGGTTTGAGTGTAGATCTGGTAAAATGGGTTCAGATACATGTATGAAACGATTTGGTGTATGCACTGAAGTTGACTGAAGTTTTATTTTTAGTCAAACATATAAAAGTCAGAAGGAATGGGCGTAGTAGTCAGGAAGAACTGCGAACATTAGTGACTTAGTTAAAACATAGAGTATTAGATACCTTTTGTCATTAAACAATATATCAGGTGACTAACCACAGGTCCGGGTAGTCCTGAGGATACCCGCATCCTACTCAGTACCCACCCGACCCGAGTACCCGCGTTACCCGTCCTAGCCCTCTAATGGAATCATAACGGGGACTGGTTATTTTCTGGCGCTGAGCTTTTGAATTCTGTTAATTCACTAAACAATTACCAAATCAGAAAGTGCCATTTCCACTAGTCCAAGATGTCGTTGCCTGTTCCTATGTTCTGTGTACCCCGAGCGTAGAAGTACCGGCGTGTTACAATAGGTCCCCTACAAACTTGTCGTTGTTAGAATATCCCCTACTGGATTGACCCGTGAAGATTCCAGGGTAGAACAGGTCTTCAGCAACCCATGCTTGGCGTAAAAGGTAACGCTGCTTGTCGTAAAGGCGACTAACGGGATCGGGTGGTCAGGCTCGCTGACTTGGTTGATGAATGTCATCGATCCCAATTGCGTGCATCGATGCTCATGATGTCAATCACTGAATTGTCTAGTTCAGCCTCGATTATTTACAGACCGCCGCCATAAAGCTGGAATATTTCTGAGTGCGGCGTTAAACAACAAACCAACCAACCAACCCTGCTGGATTGTATAGTCAAGACTCGATTATTTGCAGACTACGACATATAGC
The DNA here is from genome assembly GCF_022045235.1 of Haliotis cracherodii. Classification (NCBI taxonomy): domain Eukaryota; kingdom Metazoa; phylum Mollusca; class Gastropoda; order Lepetellida; family Haliotidae; genus Haliotis; species Haliotis cracherodii. Next base: position 8,116,471 of record NW_027266278.1, read on the forward strand.
TGGAATCTGGAATGTCGATAGCTAGGTTCTGCGTCAAACAACAAACAAACAACATGAAGAAGATCTTCTTTTAAACTGGGAGTTCTGGTTCATGTAACCTTTATCGCTTCCTGACATCAAATACAGGAATCAGTAATTCTCTTGATTCACATTAAAGCACATGCAACTGCCATGGACGAGGATGTTGCGTCTGTTTGAATTACGGCTGTTCGTGGCGGGCACAAAGGGATGGAGATGTAACCTGTCACTGCAAAGGGAGTCTTCACGATCCATTGATATTATGTTGCACGCAAATGCTACACTGTGCTCTGTCAAATACAGGCTCCCCATTGATGCTGGTCCGACAGGAAACGACATGTCTCTGTGAAGTGATTTGTCTTGGGACGACTCAAATCTTCAGATTAAAGTCCTTTAGACATAACTTCAGCGTACATGTATGATTAATGGAGCATTTGTTTATTGTAAAGTTCTGAAATATGTGTGTGTGTGTGTGTGTGTGTGTGTGTGTGTGTTTGTGTGTGTGTGTGTGTGTGTGTGTGCATATGTATATTAACAGAAAATGTAACTGTGCTTCATATAAAGTGGTGTAAATGTTACGTCATTAAAAAACAACAATTATATTTGGTCGTTCGTCTCAGCAATGTTTTATCATAACTGATTCATTGATAAAACCCTTACCTGTTAATAGGAAATAGCAACACGCCCTAAAAGGGGGTCCAAGATTATTGCACTTATATAGCGACGTGTGTGTGTGTGTGTGTGTGTGTGTGTGGTGGGGGGGCTGCTTGTACTAGTCCGGACAGATGCCAATTTATAGTGCTAGCTCACTGAGATTCAATGCCGCAGTTTAAAATGAATACCCCACTCAGACACAGTATACTGACCCCGAGCCCCGACAAGTCCTTGTTTTAGCCCCTTAATGCCGAGCGCCACACAGGCTAACAACAAGTACAATATTTTAACGTCTTTTGGTATGACGCGCCCGGGGATCGAACCCCGGACCTTCCGTTCCCCGGGCGGACGCTCTACCACTAGACGACGGAGGCGGTGTAATTAATTCAATAAAGAAAGTCAACATCGAGGGTAACCATTATTTGTGTGATACAGGCGAGGCAGCGGCCGCGCACTGAAGGCACCAAATGATTGAAAACAGTCTTTGGAATGACTTCCCGGTTGTCAATTGGAACCAGAGCGTGGTCAAACGGAGCTAGCGTTACCGGCTGGTCCGGGTCCTGTCGTAGGCGTCCTTTTTTCTCATCAATGTCTCCTTCCATGGGGTATAGGTCTGGAGAAATAACCGACCATGGCGGTACAGCTATATTATGCTGCCTCAGAGAGTATGTTACAACATGTGGGCAGGTATTACCCAACGTGAGGCTACCTCCCTGCATTTGCATAAAGGTTAGAACATGATCTCGAACGATGTCGTCCCTGTGGCGAACGCCATTCATATTGCTATAAACAATGAGTTGGGTTCATCAATGAGCTGTGATATCAGCCGATACCCTTACACTTCCATCCCGAAACGGATAACGTTGAGTTAATGCAAGCGTCGGTAAAACGTTCTCAAGGACGCCCGTTAACCAATGCACTACCATCTGAGCTGTCCATTTGAAACCTGGACGCATCTGTGAACAGCATACTGTCCCAGGCTTGTCTTCTGAACCCCAGCTGTCTACACCTAGCTGGACGTGCCTGGCGGTGATGTGAAAGCATAATCAGAACTTCAGAGCCGAAAGTTGTGCTTCCTAAACCGGTTGAGCACTGTTCTGCCTCTCCATGTAATCGGCAACAGACGACTGTTACCTCCCCTGAGAACCGGAACCGGAAGAATGTGTTTGTTTGTTATTCAACGCCGGACTCAGCAATATTCCGGCACACAATTTAGTGATTAACATCATGAGCATCGATCCACGCAATTGGAATACGATGTCATGCATCAACCAAGTAAGCGTGCCTGTCCACCCCATTCCGTTAGTCGCCTCTTACAACAAGAACAGTCGACTTTTACGGCAAGCATGGGTTGCTGAAGACCTATTCCAACCCGAATCTTCTCGGGTCTGAACCGAAAGGACAATAGGAGAATAGTGCCCTGTTTAAATTGGTTGTTCAGACTTGCCAAGTTTTTTAAAGTGACTTAAGAACTTACATGAAAATGTTAGACATTGTATCTGCTGCATTTTTTTATCCACAAACTATAAATGGTATTTACGCTAGCTTCCCATGATTTGATCCCTATTCCTATGCCATTGCGTATGTTTCTGCTCAAAACTTCAGGTGACTTTTTTTGACAGTGGTTACTGCGAAATCTAGATGGTGGATCCAGGTCGATACTTTAAGTGGCAAGTAGAGGTTGGTCAGCATGCAACAGGAGAACAGTCTACGACCTATGTAAATTATGCTGGGTTGTCATGTCACTGTAGATACCAATGAAAGAAAATAATTGAGGTCTGAGGGCAATTGACTTCAGTTTAGGAACTGTCCGAGCTGTTACCTTGACAGTTACGTATCGATTCCGCACCAACTGAATGTGGTCGTCTTGTACGCGTACCGTCACACGTGGATGACCGGCCGGTGGCAAGTCGTGAGTGTTGCCCTAATGTTACACTGCGGGTCGTCTTTAAGCATTGTATTGCAGGTTATATTTAGATATTATATCGTGGGTAATATTTGATGTTGTAAGTGCAAGCTGCTCGTGTGACCCAATACTTATATGTTTTAAATATGTGATTTAATTTATAATTTGTTTATATGTTAAATGTCTCTCATAACCCTGAATGGGTGGCCATGTTTTATCTTGTGGTGTTATGTATTTTGTGACCATGGGTGAGACAAAAATAAACAATTTTTCTTCTGCTTCTTCTTCTTCTTCCTAATTTTGATAACGTCTCCAAAGAAATGATATTGTGTTTCGATGAACATTATAATGTTTGGCAACTAGTTTTGTGACATTCCTGTTTGCAGCATACCCACGGCGCGTCGATGTTGATTTTCAGCAAGCCGTAGTATTGTGTAATCTTTATGTAAGATTAACAAAAACGTCTTTATTAGCCCCTCGTACCTTTATGACCATAATCAATGCGCGCTGTTCACATTAAAAAAACACATGTACGAGTATCATGCTTCCAATAAACTCACAAACATCCAACTTGTGAGACCGCCTCCGTGGTCTAATCGTAGAGCGTCTGCCCAGAGAGCGGAAAGTCCGGGGTTCGATCCCTAGCCGCGTCATACCAAAAGACGTTAAAATATGGTATTTGTTGTTACCCTGTCTGGCGCTCGGCATTAAGGGGCAAAAACAAGGACTGGTGTCAGTATACTATGTCTGAGTGGGGTATTCATGTTAAACTGCGGCATGGTATCTCAGTGCGCTAGCACTATAAATCGGCATCAGTCCGGACTAGTACAAGCAGCCACACACATGCATGCACGTCGCTTGGACGCGACGTTAAACCCCATTTCACCTCATCTCACTCAACTTGTGCGCCGTGCATGAATATGCACTTACACATTGTGAATCATATTGAATTTTCATGAATATGTATAGAGAGATGCTTTATTTGATTTTAGAATCAATTTATTGTCATTGAACTTGAAAATAAGGGGTTAAACTCGTGTTTGGGCCAGTAAGGTCAAGACACGGCTCACTGACATAGAGTACCGGGCAAATAACACGAGAACAAAGGACTGACTGCAATCAATTTTATTTCATATAATGGAAATTTACACGCACGTTGTTGAAGAAACGCGGCTGTTGACGCAAACATGCTTCAACTCGAAGTTCAAATGAACAACCCTTGGGATGACGCCTAAGTTCATGACGTGCCTTCTCACGCAAATATTCAAATACCCGTACTTGCGTAGCTTCTAGCTTCTATCTTATTTGCATAGTTCAGTACATCAAGGAGACCATGTCTCCTTTGAATTCAGGTGAGGTGAAGTGAAATTGGGTTTAATGTCGCGTCCAAGATTATTGCACTAATATAGCGACGTGCATTCACGTGAGTGTGTGTGGCTGCTTGTGCTAGTCCGGACTGATGCCAATTTATAATGCTGGCCCACTGAGATACCATGCCGCCTTTTAACATTTATACCCCACTCAGACTCAGTATAATGACTCCGAGCCGACCAGTCCTTGCTTTAACCTCTAAATGCCGGGCGCCAGACAGGGTAACAACAAGTACAATCTTTTAACGTCTTTTGGTATGACGCGGCCGGGGATTGAACCCCGGACCTTCCGCTCTTCGGGCGGACGCTCTACCACTAGACCACGGAGGCGGTCGGACTGTTGGTAGAGGAAGGTGTTCATGGACATGAAGGTTGGAATCTCAGCAAACCCTCTGGAACGACTTCATGGTGATGTCTCATCATACATCATGATACCGACTGTTCAAGTTTTGTGTACGTACATGTACCTGTTCATACATCCAGATCGTGGGTAGACTCATAATCAATTATATGTAAGTGATAACGCTATGGTCTATTTGTTTTCATTGTACACTCTTGCATGCTATTTATGTATTTGTACAAATGTATTTATGTATGCCTCGCGTAAACCATAAAACGGTAAGCCTTGTTTGTATGATTGTTTCTTGTTTAACGCCGCACTTAGCTCTCAAAGTTCTGTAAATATTCGAGTCTGGACCTGACACTCCAGTGATTGACATCATGAGCATCGATCCACGCTAGTGGGATACGATGACATGCATCAACCAAGACAGCGAGTCTGACCACCAGATCCCGTTAGTCGCCTCTTACAAGCACAGTAGCCTTGTACGGCAGGCATGGGTTGCTGAAGTCCTATTCTACCCGGGGTTTTCACGGGAATAAAACGGTAAGCATTCACGGTCTACACCAATCGCAGCAGAATCCCTAGAATCCAATGTTCGGCGTTCCCGAATCTATCTGCCGGGCCGACACCAGCACAAGCACGCCGTTGTGACAGACCTGTGTTGCCACATCGGAGTGTATTTCTATACAAGTGAGTGAGTGAGTGAGTGAGTTGGGTTTAACGCCGCTTTGAACGTTATTCCAGTTACATCACGGCGTGTCAGCTTAATGTGGGAGGAAAGCCCAAAGAAAACACCAGAAGAATACGAAAGGACGGACACAGCATAAGTATGTGTGGCTTTGACTTTATTACGAACGTTCAGCTCTGAACTCCAGATTTTCTTTAGTCTAAATTGCACTCTGTCCGAAGTTTCCCCTTGATATGGGCATTCTGGAGTTTGTCCCGAATCTGCATACCTAAGTACGTATAGGCCTGGATGACCTTCCATAAAATGGTCAATAACTCCTCCTCCAAGTAAACTGACTGATCCTTCCTCTTCTACCTTGCCACTTTTCAAATGAAGAGTGTTGCATTTGTCGAGTCCAAAGCACATACCGATATCATTAGAAAAGGACACGACAAGCAGAATTTGTTTTTTGAGTGTAGATCCACCAATGGCAATAAGTTCAAGATCATCCATGTAAAGGAGGTGAGTAGGGGGTGTTGGGGATCTGTGCTCAGGAGGTCCCAGATGATAACCTTCCTCTTTGCTAGCAAAACGTTCAAAGGATTTATTGACAAACAGAAAAGCAAAGGGCTAAAAGAATCGCCTTGAAATATTCCTCTTGTGATAGAAATGGGTTCCGAAGTCACCACCTGCCCCTGCGAATACATCTCAAGTTGAGTTGACCTGCAATTCATTAAAGACTTGAGTAAAACAAGCAGTCGCTCGGGGAAGTCAATACATTCCAGTGACTTCAAAATCAATTCGTGGGGTACAGAATCATAAGCTTTTCTGTAGTCTATCCAACACATTGAGAGGTTACGGTGGTAAGTTTTAGCTTCTTCAAGAATCATTTTCTGAACTAGTAGTTGATCCTTACAACCCCAACATCCCTTTCTGGCTCCTTTCTGTTCCATGTAAATAATTTCATTGGATGCGCAGTATGATGACACAATATCTGTAAGACATCCTGTAAATATTTTGTATTGTGTATTCAGACAAGTAATAGGGCGGAAGTTTTTGTGATCAGTCAAGTCACCTTTCTGCATGTGGGAGAAGTATTGTTCGACCCTTGCACAACCAAGGCGGAACATCCCCTGTATCCACAAGGGAATTAAAACAGTGAAGTAGTGAGTGTTTTCGACACAACGAAACAGTTTCCAAAAACTGTTTCGAAAACCATCAGGTCCTGGCGCAGTATTAGATTTGGACTTTTTAATTACATTTTTCAGGCAATCAGGGGTAATAAAACTCAACAATGGTGATTTTATTTGTTCGTGTACACAATCATTATATTCCTTTACCCATGGTTCCACGAGGTTACAGATGCCGGGTATAGACAACAACTGTTTCCAAAACCTTTATTATTGCAGGAAAAATGTGATCCTGGCACAGTCAGGCTGGTTAGGTTCATCATCAGCTCAGGGCCCTTGCCCCCTCAACACGCAACCCAGAATTGGACCATCAGAACCATCAACAGAATCCACACTGACATTGGATATATTTCACATTCCTACCTCGTTTAAGGAAACTGTGGATTGCCTTGTTTTCAGCATGAGTCTTAACGTGCTGCACAACAGGACTATCAGACAAATAAATTAGATCATCACAGGAAGCCACGAGTAGACGAATATATATATTCAGGGAAAGCCCGTATACATCTAGTAAGTATATCGCCAGGGATCAGTGACACACGAGTATCATGGGAAACCGCATGTGGTAGGATATATCTCTAGGGAGCATCATGCCCCGTATGTCATAACAACCCCATGTAGAAGAACATATCCTCCGGGATGTCCCGTCTGTCATTGATAACCACGAGTAGAAGAATAAATCCCCATGGAACTTCGTGCCACTTGTATCGTACTAAAAGAGTTTTTCGATTTTTAAAAAAATATTTCAGCGATAATCATTCTCAGGATCATCAGTCATTATAGAAGCCATCTTCAAGATGTTTCCGAAACGGGTTCTGAGTTCCTCTTCTACGCAATGATCCCTGGTGAATTACATTAAGTGTTGCGATAAATGATAGCAAGAGAAATAACTGACTTGAGCTACATTTCGAAGATAGTACACACATATATGTCCATGCATATTTATATATAATATGTAACAGTTTGGTTTATGTCCAAAGTGGAACATTTGTATTTCAGACCATGAATTACTTTAGTTAAAAATGTGTAAAAGTACAACACGTGAATAACGGAATGTACAAGTGCGGCCGAATCACATCACGCAAGTTATAGTTACAGTAAACTACGGTTATAACGAACACGCTTATAACGAACTGACGGATACAACGAACTAACTTTATAGTCCCGACTATTTGCTGTAGTTATGCTGTATATATGCTTATAACGAACTACGGTTATAGCGAACTAAATATAGTAGTCCCTTTGAGTTCGTTATAACCGTAGTTTACTGTATTTCATATTTTATGAATACAAGCGACATAACCCTTTCCTATGAATAGGTTTCAGGTGAAAATGGCCACTGTGCATGTGAACGTTACAATTTTCTTCATCACAACTGCATTTCATTTTAGTCTACTGATTCACGACTTACGCGACGTCTCGCTTTAAATGGTATGTGCCAATTTGCACTCTTCGAAAAAAGAAACGCATAGGTATGTCGTTCATATAACCTGACAACCCAAACAGCCCGAAAATGTTGGTGACCTGATACTCGACAAACGGTGCGACAAAACACAGCCATTGTCGATTTGCTATGTCTTAAACGGCATTGACTTCACACTTGTTCAAAAATGTCATAGTGGAAAACAGTAAAGTAAAATACACGTGCAAGTTATTGCATTCGTAACTCGTGGTAGTGGTTATGAAAAGACAAGCATAAGCCAATAATTTGTCATTCAATTGTCAACATTTTTCAAGTGAAAATGCCGAGACTCAGCGTTGCTGATCGGAACATCGCCATAGGACGTATCCATACAGGGGAAACGCAGTCTTCTGTTGCACGCCACTTCAACATCCGCCACAGCACCATTTGCCGCCTTAGTGACCGATACACACAGTTCAGTTCCACCGAGAACCGGCCGACTGAGAGTTACCACCCCTGCACAGGATTGCTACATTCGACCGTTCCACCTACGTTATCGCAATGCCACAGCCAGGGAGACTGCAGGACGCATCCCTGGCTTGAGGAGGATATCGGACCAGATTGTCAGGAACCATCTTCGCGAGGCTGGTATCCGACCCAGGAGATCAGTTATCGTCCCTGTTTTGCAACAGATCCATCGACAGCGACGCTTGCGGTTGGGTTGGTGCCATACCTTACAGCCTTGGAATTCGAGAAACTAGAGGCGAGTGTGGTTTAGCGATGAATCACGATTTCTTCTTCACCGGCGACAAGGTATTTATCGTCGTAGAAATGAGCGTTTTGCCCTACATTGTGTACGTGAATTCGACAAATTCGGTGGCGGTAGTGTCATGGTGTGGGGGGCCATATCCTACACCACGAGATCTGACTTGATTGTGGTTCATGGAAATTTGACAGCAAATCGCTACATGAATCAAAATTCTTCAACCTCACCTTCTTCTAATCATTGACCGCCAGAGGGAGCTGTTTCAACAGGGCAACGCTCCACCGCACACAGCACTTGTCACAGTAGACTACCTTCATAACGCCAACATCAACGGCTTGCCCTGGCCGTCGAGATCTCCAGATCTCCACCCAATCGAACACCTCTGGAATGAACTCGATCGACGTGTTCGTATACGTCAGAACACGCTACAGACACTCCCAATACTGGCCAACGCGTTACAAGCAGAATGGCGCAGAATTCCTCAGGACAGAATTCGTACACTTATTCAGTCAGTGCCGAGGAGATGCAGAGCCGTGATTGCTGCCCGGGGCGGTCACACAGGAAACTGAGTTCAGCATAACCTTGTGGCCTAATGTGACATGCCAATGAACTGTTTTCAATGCCTTTGTACAGCGACAACATGTGACTATCGAGCTCCAAAATATCATATTTGTATCTATGCTATTAAATTGAATGTATACTTTATTAGGTACAATAAATTTACTAAAAATCTACCTGTGTGTTTCTTTTTGGGAAGAGTGTACGTAGGTGCGCAATTCGTACGAAACTCGGGCTGATTACTGGGAACTTTTTGATCTAGTACTGACTTCTTAACATAGTAACTAGGGTTTTCAGTACTCAGTTTTTCTAGTAATCCATGGATAACCAACCTTCCCGTGATTGTCTATGTACTTAGTAACTCGGGTTTCCAACTCTCAGTTTTTCTATTAATCCATAGATAACCAACCTTTCCGTGATTGTCCAGCTTTTGGGGAATTTTAGTATTTCGTTTCTCAATCAAAGTGACTGAATCTTTAGTCGATTAGAGTAGTTTGATATTCAGATGTTCTCGACTATTTTATAGTCAAAGCGACTTATTTTAAGAATAAGTGTTTATTTCCCGTTATTTAACCCAGCAAAGGTTATTCACTCATTAAAGTAATGAGTTAATTAACTCAGATGTTAATTGGTTTGCAGTCGACTTTATTGGCTGTCTACACATCTGGTCGGTCGGAGTATACCCAGAAGAATCCGGAGAATCTCTAATTTCCTAAACCAATTAATACCCACATTGTCTAATTGTATTTTGGTACCTTGTAGGGAGAAATTAGGCGACCAGGGAGGACACCGGTCGGTATCTTGTCAAAGTGTTGTTTTAGCTACTCTCATTGTTTTGCCGCAATACAGTTGCTTAGCTAAGCTGCTTGTATTTTGGCTCTGATTCAAGTAATCAGTGATCTTTGTGAGCGCGGATTTGGCCCATTACATTTTTTTGGTCATCTATTGGTACAATTTGTTATTGATAATAAACCTGTGAACCACGTTTTCTGTATTGCTTTATTCTTGTTTAATGACACCTCTGATCACTGGAGCGCAGCCCCGGGACACACTTTACTGCCAGGTTTCGGTCAAGGGACCGGTCATTTATTATGGTGGTAATTGGGTCAGAGGAAATCAGAGGAGGTCACCAAAACATATAGCAGCCTCTAGGGGAGGTTTCTTTGATAGGCATTTAGTTGGAGTACTAAGTAAGGATAAGAATTTATGGATGAACAACTTCTTTATTACAATTAAGAGAGACGTTTCGGTGTAGGTTCTAACACCGTTATCAAGCAAGTGATTTACAGAGTATAGTAAGCAAGTGTATATACAAGTAGGAGGCAATGTTTATACAGTAGAGTAGATATTGTTATACTGGAGTAGAGATGCCTCTACTCTACTGTATAAACACTGCCTCCTACTTGTATATATACTTGCTTACTAAACTATGTAAACGTGCGAAATACGCTACAGTCGGAAAGCGCACGTTAATAAATCTTCTATATCAGTTCTATATCAGACTCTGTAAATCACTTGCTCGATAGCGATGTTAGAACCTTCACCGAAACGTCGCTCTTAATTGTAATAAAGAAGTTGTTCATCCATAAATTCTTATCCTTACTTTAGGAGAGGGTCATAATAATAATTCACATATTCCGGTAGGGTCATGTTGTATTTCCAAGGATGGTCACTTACAAAATGTACAATTGAATTTGGATGGTCATCCAAAAATGCGACAAGCATTAGGGGACGTAACAAATATTATATTTTGGATAACACCTTCGTAAAGTACAGATTATAGTACTGTGGGGGGTTGAGTCCCATCCAGGACTGCATCCAACCCACACTGCCAGAGTGAGGCACTTTCTAAAAGGCAGTGTGTGTACATACCATTGGGGGGAGGGTCATTATTGTACATTGGTGCATCAAACACCTCTGACTGTACTCTGTACCAAAATGGCAGGTCCCCGAGAACATCATTCTCACTTCACATCTGCAAAGTGGTGTGTTTGACTGATGATATGAAATGGGAGGAAGTGAGTGATTTGGGTTGAACGCCTCTTTTACGACGACGTAAGCTCCGTGTGGGAGGGAAGCCCCAATTGCAAGTGACGCAAGAAACGTTTACCCCTTTGATGAAACCAGTGACACAGTTATGTGGCTGATCACGAACCGAGTGTCATTATCGTTTTTTTTTAAAATAAAACGCATTGCTTGCCGACACATGTTCAGTTATATCACATAAATAGCGTGAAACTTGGAAATTGTCTTTATTTACAAGATCAAACTGTTATTGATATTGATAAACTCTGACATTCCTTGGACTGCCTTTAACACAAAGCTGACATACAGCGCAGCCCTTCAGATCGGCCCACTTTCTCATTAGTTGATGACTAATAATTTCTCCCCATCCTTTGATTTCATGATATTTGTTTTATCGAATTAGGAAAAGAATTCGTCGTTGTAAGTTAATTATTTTCATTTACGTTGTAAATAACATACATCAATGTCTGTTACGGGTTCAAAGCTTAGTGTACGTGAACATCGTGCGCACTGGGAGTGACGTGCTAATGTCAGAGGATATATGGCATGCGCCTTAACCTTTTTACGAAATAAAGCGATCTCCTGAGATCAAATGCATGCTTTGAATGTCTCTGTGACCGACGGTTCATCCCTGTAATCATCAAAGCTGCGTCCGTATCAAAGACGAACTGAACCGCAGAAAAGAAGAAAATTGATAAATTCTGTCTGACACACAAAAGCAAATGATAACCAATTTGAACTTTGACCCTATTGGAACTATTGCTCTCGGTTACCTGAATATGAATCTGTGGTTAGTTGGGGCAGTGGAACTCACCTTTCGTTACCAAGGTGGGTGATTCAACAATATTCCAGCTTTATCACCGTTACCTGTTAACAATCGTATCTGGCTCAGAATGTTACAGAGCCTGGTCACGCCTGGCACTGCCCAATCATTATTAGTCAGAGGTTACGACAGATGCATATACAATCTGATATAAAAGATATACTCATAAAACCAACCGACACGCAGACAGTTTCAGCCTCTCTGTCTTTAATATGTTTTCAAACCGGTTCATGTAATTTTTAGACCATCAATAAGCCTGGGTTGTCTTACCATGGATGGGAGGTTTCTTCAAGTGTATAGAATGGGCATTGGGGTGTTTGGGTAGGGACAACTTCAGATGGAGATCAATAAAGCAATGTACTTTTTCAAATTCTTAGTTCTTATTTTTTTTGCGATCACGAAATATGAGCGAAATACCATAGTTTGACAATATTTAGATTAATAGCAGATAATAGACAAAATGCAGTTCGACATTATTGTAACTGAAATACTTCAAACTACAGTTGAATCTAGTAAGTCAAGTTCTATGGATGAACAACTTCTTTATTACAATTAGTGCGACGTTTCAGTGTAGATCCCAACACCTTTATCAAGCAAAGGTGTTAGGATCAACACTGAAACGTCGCACTAGTTGTAATAAAGAAGTTGTTCATCCATATAACTTGTCTTACTTCATCACACCAACTTCTTAATGTCACTGGAAGAAGTTACAGTTGAATCGTATGCTTCTTGTGAACAGTGACGTGTCTGTGTGGAATAATTGTTGAATCCTATGTTTCTTGTGAGCAGTGAAGTGTCCATGTGGAATAATTGTTGAATCTTATACCAGTCCTGAACAGTGAAGTATCCATATGGAATAATTGTTGAATCTTATACAATTCCTGAACAGTGAAGTATCCATATGGAATAATTGTTGAATCTTATGCTTGTTGTGAACAGTGAAGTGTCCATGTGGAATAATTGTTGATTCTTATGCTTGTCGTAAACAGTGAAGTGTCAGTGTGAAGTTATTGTTGAATTTTATGCTTGTCGTGAACAGTGAGGTGTCCGTGTTGAATAATGTGTTGGATTTTATGCTTGTCGCGAAATGTGAAGTATCAGTGTGAAGTTACTGTTGAATTTTATGCTTGTCGTGAACCTTGAGGTGTCTGTATTGAATAATTTTTGAATCTTATGATTGTCGAGAACAGTGAAGTGAGTGTCTATGTGGAATAATTGTTGATTCTTATGCTTGTCGTAAACAGTGAAGTGTCAGTGTGAAGTTATTGTTGAATTTTATGCTTGTCGTGAACAGTGAAGTGTCTGTGTTGAATAATTGTTGAATCTTATCCTTGTCGTGAACAGTGAAGTGTCCATTTGGAATAATTGTTGAATCGTTTGCTTGTCGTGAACGGTGAAGTGTCCATGTGGAAAAAAATGTTGATTCGTATGCTTGTCGTAAACAGTGAAGTGTCTGTGTCGAATAATTGTTGACAACATTATGCTTGTGTCTGTTTTTAAGTGCTAAGATAGATAAATAACTGACGCAAGAAAATTTGTCTTTCTGGTTTGATTTTGCTGTAAAATGGTTTAATCCACATGCCTACTTTTTCTAACTAGCAAAGTCACTCATCCCCTGAATATATGTGGGTTATCTAACTAGCAAAGTCACGCATCCCCTGAATATATCTTGGTTGCCTAACTAGCAAAGTCACTCATCCCTGACTATACCTGGGTTGCCTAACTAGCAAAGTCACTCATCCCTGACTGTACCTGGGTTGTCTAAGTAGCAAAGTCACTCATCCCTGACTATACCTGGGTTGCCTAACTAGCAAAGTCACTCATCCCTGACTGTACCTGGGTTGTCTAAGTAGCAAAGTCACTCATCCCTGACTATATCTCGGTTGTCTAAGTAGCAAAGTCACTCATCCCTGACTATACCTGGGTTGCCTAACTAGCAAAGTCACTCATCCCTGACTATACCTGGGTTCCCTAACTAGCAAAGTCACTCATCCCTGACTATACCTCGGTTGTCTAAGTAGCAAAGTCACTCATCCCTGACTATACCTGGGTTGCCTAACTAGCAAAGACACTCATCCCTGACTATACCTGGGTTGTCTAACTAGCAAAATCACTCATCCCTGACTATACCTGGGATGTCTAACTAGCAAAGTCACTCATCCCTGACTATATCTGGGTTGCCTAACTAGCAAAGTCACTCATCCCTGACTATACCTGGGTTGCCTAACTAGCAAAGTCACTCATCCCTGACTATACCTGGGTTGCCTAACTAGCAAAGTCACTCATCCCTGACTATACCTGGGTTGTCTAAGTAGCAAAGTCACTCATCCTTGACTATACCTGGGTTGCCTAACTAGCAAAGTCACTCATCCCTGACTATACCTGGGTTGTCTAACTAGCAAAGACACTCATCCCTGACTATATCTCGGTTGTCTAAGTAGCAAAGTCACTCATCCCTGACTATACCTGGGTTGTCTAACTAGCAAAGTCACCCACCCCCTGAATATACCTCGGTTGTCTAACTAACAAAGTCACTCATCCCTGACTATACCTGGGTTGTCTAACTAGCAAAGACACTCATCCCTGACTATATCTCGGTTGTCTAACAAGCAAAGTCACTCATCCCTGACTATACCTGGGTTGCCTAACTAGCAAAGTCACTCATCCCTGACTATACCTCGGTTGTCTAAGTAGCAAAGTCACTCATCCCTGACTATACCTGGATTGCCTAACTAGCAAAGACACTCATCCCTGACTATACCTGGGTTGTCTAACTAGCAAAGTCACTCATCCCTGACTATACCTGGGTTGTCTAAGTAGCAAAGTCACTCATCCCTGACTATATCTGGGTTGCCTAACTAGCAAAGTCACTCATCCCTGACTATACCTGGGTTGCCTAACTAGCAAAGTCACTCATCCCTGACTATACCTGGGTTGCCTAACTAGCAAAGTCACTCATCCCTGACTATACCTGGGTTGTCTAAGTAGCAAAGTCACTCATCCCTGACTATACCTGGGTTGCCTAACTAGCAAAGTCACTCATCCCTGACTATACCTGGGTTGTCTAACTAGCAAAGACACTCATCCCTGACTATATCTCGGTTGTCTAAGTAGCAAAGTCACTCATCCCTGACTATACCTGGGTTGTCTAACTAGCAAAGTCACCCACCCCCTGAATATACCTCGGTTGTCTAAGTAGCAAAGTCACTCATCCCTGACTATACCTGGGTTGCCTAACTAACAAAGTCACTCATCCCTGACTATACCTGGGTTGTCTAACTAGCAAAGACACTCATCCCTGACTATACCTGGGTTGTCTAACTAGCAAAGACACTCATCCCTGACTATACCTGGGTTGTCTAACTAGCAAAGTCACTCATCCCTGACTATACCTGGGTTGTCTAACTAGCAAAGTCACGCATCCCCTGAATATATCTTGGTTGTCTAACTAGCAAAGTCACTCATCCCTGACTATACCTGGGTTGTCTAACTAGCAAAGACACTCATCCCTGACTATACCTGGGTTGTCTAACTAGCAAAGCCACTCATCCCTGAATATATCTGGGTTGTCTAACTAGCAAAGACACTCATCCTTGACTATACCTGGGTTGTCTAACTAGCAAAGTCACTCATCCCCTGAATATATCTGGGTTGTCTAACTAGCAAAGTCACTCATCCCTGACTATATCTGGGTTGTCTAACTAGCAAAGTCACTCACCCCTGTCCATACCTCGGGTGTCGCGAACGATCTCCAGAACTAAAACATCATGATGGGTGAATCCTTTTTCTAACTTTGTGTTTCATACACATGTATAGGATAGCCTCATCATTTAGTCATTCCTTGCCTTTGTGAAAGGCGATGTGTAATTCTCGATGGGTCACATGTGATGCTGCTTCGCTTCCAGTACGACTGTCGCAATTAGAGCTTGTATGCCATCGGGTTGGCATGCTACCATTTTCCCCAAAATATATTCAAAAGCATTACCATTTGCCAGAATATGTTATCACTAAATGCAAATTTTGTGTATTAGGAACCGATCATTTATAAGTTTTTCAACACATGGATTTTTTTCAGGGCAGACGTGATCAATTATGTTCTGGCATCAATTTTGCATTACAAATCTATGTAATATTTTTACCACATTCTTAAGAGAAGCCTAATATGTGTTTTGCTATGCATTCGTCGTATAATTTACCTCTTAGTCGTCGTTATGAAATCATATAATATAATTTGCTTTCTTGGCAGGTTATATACGGACACTGATGAAGCGCACCGAGAACCAGGCATATCCTTACCAACTGACGTACTGCGTTCCACCACCACCATAAGAATGTCGACACGCTCAGTCAACCTCCACTATATATTTCAATGAAACAGGACCAAATATTGGTGTTAAAACAATGCTAAATATTTCACGCTTTATTGACAATAACGTCGCAACAGTCGGTGACATCAATTCCCGTTCGAACATTATCAAATTAATTCTTATGTTGGTGGCTGGTGGCTGACGAGTAAGAAACCTATGCTCGTTGGATAATTCGTTCTGATTGTTTTCTGGATTTTTTAGCATAGTACTTGTGCTCGTGGGTTCCACCAAAGTTGTTAACAAAATAGACCAGCATCACTTCTGGCGTTGCTCTCACTTGCGCTGACTTGATGAAAACACACACGCACACACACACACACACACACGCAAACACACACACACACACACAAACACACACACACACACACACACACACACACACACACACAAGCACACACATACAAGCACACACACATACAAGCACACCCATACAAGAACACACATGCAAGCACACACATGCAAGCACACACATACACACAGCGACAGACACGCACACAAACACAGACACGCACACACTCGCACACCACACACACGCACACACCAGCACACAAACACACAGAGAAAGACACACACACCACACACACACACACACACGCACACACACATACAAGAACACACACATGCAAGCACACACAGAGACAGACACGCACACACACAGACACAACACAGACACGCACACACACACACACACACGCACGCACGCACGCACGCACGCACGCACGCACGCACACACACACACACACACACACACACACATACAAACACGTATATACATGTACAGCCCGATAAACTGCATGAACCATTTTGACACCCACTAGTCTTTAAAAAGACATTCGCCATTCGCTGACTGAACAAAGGTGCACTCCCCTCAGGTAATTGGATAGGATCAGTGTCCGAAATCTGAACAAATGGTAGGCACGGTCACCAAAGGGCCTCGTAATCTACCTGATTTTCAGTCACGTCAGGCTTAAAAAAGACATAAACTACTGAATATGTGTAAATAAACTACAACATGAGTCTCAAGAGGGACTAATGTTTGCTGAACGTCACGTGCAATCTCCCGAGGTCCATTTTACGAGAACAGAGACTGAAGACCTTTCAGAAACGGGGTATATCCTGAGGCCATATTTAATTTTCATTCAGCGTCAAGCCAAGAGCCTTTGTTAAGCAAAATTGATGCTAGTATACTCAGGCAGAGAATGAAATGATGTTACTATCGTGTTGTGTTGCAGATTACCACGTCAACATTTGATGTCATGTGGTGTTGTAATGGACATCAAGGAGAGGATTGACCTCCTGGGGACAATATCAGGTCCTCTGATGCACTTTATCACATATTGAAATCATGAACAATCACTCTGCCTCACAAATGTTCTTGCCTCAAGTGAATATTGGTACAAATGCGGAATATATGCACCGAGTAACACTGGTAATACTGTTAGGGTGTCTTGTTTAATAATACCACAGTGAGTTTCACCATCCGTTGCACATCAGATCGTGTCTTACGCTGGAGGACAGATCCTGCCACAAGGTGCACAACAAACCCTGCCATTATCTAGACAAAAAATCCTGACTTAAGCTTGACAGTAGACCCTGCCTTAAGATGAACAGGTCCTGACTTAAGCTTGACAGCAGACCCTGTCTTACGATGAACAGATCCTGACTTAAGCTTGACAGTACACCCTGCCTTAAGATGAACAGGTCCTGACTAAAGTTTGACAGCAGACCCTGTCTTACGATGAGTGGCAGGTCCATACTTAAGCTTGACAGCAGACCCTGTCTTACGATGAACAACAGGTCCTGACTTAAGCTTGACACTAGACCCTGCCTTACGATGAACAGGTCCAGACTTAAGCTTGACAGCAGACTCTGCCTTAAGATCAGTGACAGGTCCAGACTTAAGCTTGACAGCAGACCCTGTCTTACGATGAACAACAGGTCCTGACCTAAGCTTGACAGCAGACTCAAAATCAGAGGCAAATGTACGATTCCCACTCTATCATGAGCGTGGATACCTATCAGATAGTGATTATACCAGGTGTTCGCGAAAAGGTGAGCGAATCCTGCCCCATCGGTTGCACCGTCACAAACACATGCAAAGGCAAGTCAATGGTTAATCTACGAAAAACCCACCGAAACATATGGCACAAGTCAAAAAAGGAAATTGCATTGCACACCGTTCTTGTCATTGATGTATCAAATTTGAAAATGACCTCAACGTGTCTACCATAAAACTGTATGAAAGCTTTACTGAGGCCTTGAATGTTGTAACCTTTATCAAAAAGGTTCTGAGCAAATGTCGTATGGCGCTCTTGAATTTTTGGTAGAAAGAACACGCGCAATTGTACCTCAAAAGTTGAGAAATGTAGACACCAAGGGCAAGAGCTGTATGAATATTGCTAGACAAGGAAAAGTGACTTTTGGAAAGTCATCTCTCTTGTTACACAGTCTTGTAGAGAGTGTTTTCTCGTTCTTTATGCGTGGATCCAAACAAGTGAGGCTTTCTCACTGGTCGCCTGTATTTTTTAGCTATTTTTTAGTTCAGGTCAGTAAATCAGTGGAAGGGAGTGCAATGGTCAAGCTTTAGTCCGGTTCTTTTGTCCAGTTTAAGGCAGGGTCTGCTGTCAAACTTTACTCAGGATTTATTGTTCATCTTAAGGCAGGCTCTTCAGTACGAACGTCGCCATGTTGAGACGTTTTCAGTGCGAACGTCGCCATGTTGAGACGTCTTCAGTTTGAACCTCGCCATGTTGAGACGTCTTCAGTACGAACGTCGATATGTTGGAATGTTTTCAGTATGAACGTCGCTGTGTTGAAAATTCTTCAGCGTGAACGTCGCCATGTTGAGACGTCTTCAGTACGAACGTCGCCATGTTGAGACGTCTTCAGTGTGAACCTCGCCATGTTGAGACGTCTTCAGTTTGAACGTCGCCATGATGAGACGTCTTCAGTACGAACGTCGCTATGTTGAAATGTTTTCAGTATGAACGTCGCTGTGTTGAAAATTCTTCAGTGTGAACGCCGCTGTGTTGAAAATTCTTCAATGTGAACGCCGCTCTATTGAAATGCCATCAGTACGAACGTCGCTATGCTTTGATATTTGTTTCTGTTTGAACGTCGCCATGTTAAGACGTCTTCCTTTTCAGTGTGAATGCAGCTGTGTTGTCACGTCTTTAGGATGAATGCAGCTGTGTTGACACGTCTTTAGGATGAATGCAGCTGTACTGACACGTCTCCAGGATGAATGTCACTACGCGGTTATCTCTTCAGTATGAACGTCGCTGTGTGGATACCCTTTTGTTCACGCCGCTGTCGGGTTACCCTAAATGTACGAAGGCCGATGTGCTAACATCCATAGTCTATTTACCTCGTTGTGCCATTAAGCACGTGCACGAACCTCATTGTGTAGATAGCTCCAGTATATGAACCTATTTGTGCAAATAACCTTAGTATATGCGAATAACCCTGGTATATGCAGATCTTGTGTATGGACTTTGCTGCACGATTAACCGCAGTATATGAAAGGCGCTGGGGAGATACCCCTGATGTATGAAGTTCGCTGTGCGGATAACCATTGAATTTGAACATCGCCGTGTAGATACCCATATCATATGAACCTCGCTGTGTAAATACACCAAGTGTATTGACATCACTGTATTGATAATCCAAGTATATCAAGGTCGCTGTCCGGACATATCTAGTTTGTGAGAGATCCCCTTTGCTTAGAGTGAGTGAGTGATTTAGGTTTAAGACCGCTTTTAACAGTAGTACTGTTATATCACGGCGTGTCAGCTGTATGTGGGAGGAAAGCCCGAAGTGATGCAGGTGTCAGACGTTTACCACTTCGGTGAAACCCACGAGCACGGGTATGGTGCTGACAAACCTAGAAACTTAATCGGGGCAAATCGGGAATCGAACCCACAATCATAGGTTTCTGGCGTGCCCAAGGGACGCGACTCTGCCCAATCGCGGCGCCTTAGACGACTGGGCCACCCTTGCACACACCCCACCCCCCCCCCCCCCCCCCCCTTTTTGCTCAGAGGCGCATGTGTTAATGAATATGATTTTCCTTTGAATGTGATCAAGAAGATGATATATATATATATATAGAATATATTTGTCGGATTAGACATTTAGCCTGAGGGTGTGAATTATAAGCAAAATACCGCTGTTCCGTGGAATGATGTCATCGGTCCATCTGTCTTTGAAGGCGACACATCTTTGATAACTCGTCATGACATTGGTAACGTGATGGATGTCGTCTTTTCATTTGGTCGTCATCAGATATATTCGCTGCATTTGGACACACTCAACTCTACTGCTTGGGTAACATTTGGGAATAGTATATGATTCGGCAGCATGTTGTGAATATATTCCCTGGTTCGGTAGCATTGTGTGATGTGAATCTATTCATTGATTCGGTAGCATGTTGTGAATATATTCCCTGGTTCGGTAGCATTGTCTGATGTGAATATATTCATTGATTCGGTAGCATGTTGTGAATATATTCCCTGGTTCGGTAGCTTTGTATTTTGTGAATATATTCATTGATTCGGTAGCATGTTGTGAACATATTCCCTGGTTCGGTAGCATTGTCTGATGTGAATATATTCATTGATTCGGTAGCATGTTGTGAATATATTCCCTGGTTCGGTACCATTGTATGATGTGAATACATTCATGGACTCGGAAGCATGTTGTGAATATATTCCCTGGTTCGGTACCATTGTCTGATGTGGATATATTCCCTGGTTCGGTAGCATTGTCTGATGTGAATATATTCATTGATTCGGTAGCATGTTGTGAATATATTCCCTGGTTCGGTAGCATTGTCTGATATGAGTATATCCCTTGGTTTGGTAGCATTGTCTGATGTGAATATATTCATTGATTCGGTAGCATGTTGTGAATATATTCCCTGGTTCGGTAGCATTGTCTGGTATGAGTATATCCCTTGGTTTAGTAGCATTGTCTGATGTGAATATATTCATTGATTCGGAAGCATTGTCTGATGTGAATATATTCCCTGGTTCGGTAGCATTGTCTCCTGTGAAGATATTCATTGATCGGTAGCACGTGGGTAACATGATGCCAGTCTCTGACATTTGTAGCAGGCGTGACAGGTATCAATCAGTCACGCAATGTTTTGGGTAACGAATTCCCAAATCGACTTATGTTTCAGTAAAACGTCTTCTGTACTATAACTTGCAGAAGTTTCACCACATTCGAGGGGTGTTTTATCTCTCTGGGAAAACGTCACCGTCTTGAACATCTTCCAAACTAATTTCAGTAACAGCGAACTGTCGAGAGTTCAGATGTAAAAACTGCAGTCTAAAATTTTAAAATATTTATACAAATAAGCCTATTTTGCCAATTTGAAGTTGGGACCTGTAATAGGCTTTAGATTGCTTGGCTGGTCCCTCCACTCGCCTCGCAATCTCAAGAGCCATGTCTGTGATATGTTGACAAAATAAATTAGAATTCTTTCAAAAATAATTTTCTAGGAACTTCAAACCATCTGCAGTGTTAAGTAGGCGTAAATAAGCTTAAATGCACTGAGTACATTAAATTACATTCTGGTCTTCAACGTTGGAAACGGTGTCTGGTGGAGCAGCGAGTGCACATGTGAAACACAATTGTGCATCTCTAGCTACGGGCAATCTTGAAATTTCCGAGCCACTTCGCACTACGTATACCCATGTACAGGACGTTCGCCTTAAGTGGCGCTCCATAAAGTAGATCTAGAAAGGTAGAAGTTCTATCTGTTAAACAGCATGTGACTTTGTGCTAATTACATTCGCCATAAGATTCAGAAATAAATACGTGTTCGCTGCACAATAAACATATATAAATTGCTCCAACGAACACGTATTTATTTCTGAATCTTATGGCGAATGTAATATATATATATATATATATATATATATATATATATATATATATATATATACACACACACACACACACACACACACACACGCGCGCGCGCGCGTGGGCGTGCGTGCGTGTGTGTGTATCAGTCAAGTCTCATCAGGCCATAACTGATTAACCGACAATGCTCAAGTAACTTTGGCGCGTATTTATAAATGAAATGTTGCTCATTTTGAAACAATGTAGGTTCGTGATCACAACTAAGTTTACATAGCAGGAAAACTAAAATGTTGCGCTTCCACGTGTATCTAAATGTTCACTGAGTGGAATAGCGCGGTTGTGTGGTTGCTATATTTAGCATCGGCGAAGATTCATTCTTCCTTTTAATTTAAGTTCTGTCTTCTAGATAAACTTTTCATTGCACCCACTCCAAGCAATCAAGTATATATATAGGCCTTCAGCTATGTTGCTGTAAGTAAGGCAACGTTAAGCAACGCATTTAGAAACCTGTGGAGTAACGACTACAGAGTCAAATTTAGAACTTGTCCAACAAATTCTAAGCTTTTTTGGTTGTCTTTGGCTGTTGATAATTTTGTATTTGCTTAATACGCTCTCTATTTTTGTACTGTGATTCAAAACAGGCAGGTAACGTTAAATCATGGACAATGTCCTTTCATGATTCGGGTTGAAGGTAGATACAAGCGTTAAAGGGATCCACACATCGCTTTCTTTAGATATTTCTCTAAATTTTGGGTGCTCAATACAAAGCGCCTAGCGGATGCTGTCGTCAATTAACTTTGCGGGATAGTTTAGATGCAATACGAAACTCTTTAAGTTTAGCAAGGCGGCTAGTTTAAACCATATCCCATCATGTTACTAATACGTCTTGCGAGACAGTAAGGGATATTACGTTTCAAATCGTAAGGGTAACATGATGAAAAATCTAAATCTAAATATCAGTATCCTTAAATTAAATTGATTGTCATATCGAGAAAGGTTAAACTGGATTCGCTTTTTTACATAGTGAAATTGAGTGACGAAAAAAGGGATTTAGATTTAGTATGACTGTCACTGGTTTTTAAAACAGTCCAAAAACCTTAACGAGGAATGTTTTATTGTTCTTTCGTATATTCTCCAAGAGTGTCTCTCACCTCATCGTAAAACATATTCTCTAAAACCCCAAAACAAGGCTTGCATAATTTGGGGCTACCTTTATACTCATGGTTTCTCCTTTCTTTCTGAATATTAAGATCCATAAAAAAACATGTTATTTATAATAACTAACTTCAATGCATCATTGATAAACTCATCAGAAAATCTATCTGGTATTTCACAGTGGTACTCTTACAGCCAGTATCTATCAGCTTTCAATCCGAGCCCCGTTTCAATATTTCTGTACAAACTAACAACATACAAACTAACTAGCATCGATCCATCCGGTACCTCAGTAGGTAATTACAAAAATTAACGTCATCTCTGAGATATGTTTACATAATGGCTGAAGAATGATATCTATGGCAAGACGCTGAGTCCTCCTACAATAGGTTTAAAAGGAAAATCCTCCGGATTTCCAATAGTAATAAATTCACAATTTTTTATAATTATTTCCATTTGAATAAATTACTTTTGTGTACTTTGGGCCATCGTAGGCCATAGGATTTAGCGGTAAGACAGTCTTTTTCTTTACCAAACATTTAAGCACCATTCCTATCTGACAGTTTGTTAATCTTGTTCTGGACAAATGTTTCTTCTTTTTTACGAGAATTGCTATTATCTGAATCATAATTTAAAATGGACATTCTCGGAAAAAAATGGACAGTATCATTCTCGGATTTATTAATAATAACTATAGCACCTCTTTTATCGGCTTTTTAATAACAATGTCTGCATTATGTTAAGATTAGTAAGGCCTTTCGATTTATATTCAGTTAAGTATTGTTTTGTTTGTTTTACATGGACAGAGGCACTTTCAAGTTTGTCCTAATATGTTTCTCACCTGCGTGGAGGTATAAGCCTTGACTTATTTTTCACAACTTTCACAACTTCGTCATCATCCCCTTCAACATCGTCGTCCTCTTCGGTTTCAAATATTCCGCCAGTCTCAGTTTTCGAGTAAAGTAAACTTGTTTTAATAGCCTCCGGGTTAGGCGTAGGTGTAGCTATAGGTGTTAACTATAAACCCTTTTTTCAGTAAAGTTATTTCATTTACACTGAGCGGATGACAAGTTTCACCTTGGGAGTCTTGGGTTTTTCGAATCTAAAAACATTTTCCGAATTGCATGGCCGATGGAGGTAATATTGACACCATCACACTTGTTTGCAAACGTTTTGTTTTTGTACTCACAAAATTTTAAAATTAAATCGGATTAAAATCAGAACTTAAATTAAAACGAAGAATGAATCTTCATAATCACTAATATAGCAGCCATGCAGCCGCACTGTTAACTCCCGGAGAATAGGAGAAAAGTTTAGAGTTGAAACAAATAGAGGAATGTCATCTATGTGATCCGAGTCGATACCCCGTTGTTTAAGTTCAGATAAGAATGTATCATGTTCGTGCGTATCCAAAACCAAATTAAATAGAATGTTCTTAATGTGCGTGACCCGTGCTGTTCTCCGTGCTTCGTCTGGACCATACCACATCATATATATTTGTTTAGGTAGTCTGTTATTATTCATTTTGATTACATTTGTCCAGCATTTAATACACTTCAGAAGGCAAGCTGTGTACAATTGATGTCTTAAACATTCCCCTAGAACAGCATCGTGACTGGCCGAATTCAGTAGATAAAGTATTTTCCTGAAATATTTCGTTCGTACCCTTTCCAAAGTGTCTGTGTTGTTACATTCCAAGATTTCTGCTCCATATGTACATATTGGAGTAACTATGCTGTCAAAAAGGACGTCTGTCTATATATGTGTAGAGAGTTGATGGTAAGGCAACTGACGAACGAGGATATCTAGCTGTGTGTCGTCTGTTGACGGTAAGGCAACTGACGAGTAAGGACATCGAGCTGTGTGTCGTGTGTTGATGGTAAGGCAACTGACGAGTTAGGACGTCTTTCAAAATGTGTGTAGTGTGTTGACGGTAAGGCAACTGACGAGTGAGGACATCTATATGTATGTCGTGTGATGAGGGTAAGGCAACTGACGAGCGAGGACATCTAGCTGTGGGTCGTGTGTTGACGGTAAGGCAACTGACGAGTAAGGACATCGAGCTGTGTGTCGTGTGTTGATGGTAAGGCAACTGATGAGTGAGGACATCTAGCTGTGGGTCGTGTGTTGATGGTAAGGCAACTCACGAGCGAGGACATCTAGCTGTGTGTCGTGTGTTGATGGTAAGGCAACTGACGAGTTAGGACGTCTTTCAAAATGTGTGTAGTGTGTTGACGGTAAGGCAACTGACGAGTTAAGACGTCTTTCAAAATGTGTGTAGTGTGTTGACGGTAAGACAACTGACGAGCGAGGACATCTAACATTGTGAAGTGTGTCTGTGGTAAGGCAACTCTCCTTAACTAGATATAAAACATTAGAAACATAGGGTGGTTTCTTTTCGTCTGTGCATAGCAAAATATCATACGTCATGTCCCCAACCACAGGATATTTATGTTACTACCAGCAGATGATTTTCTGTCTGACTCTGATGCGGTGAATATCATTTCCAGATAATTTTGGGCTGGAAAATACCATTGTTGTACACGAAGACGTTATTATTTTACAATAGACTGTCTACATTTGCCCTGACATTTCAACATTCCAAACTATTTTCTGTAATCACAGGTAATGCAGTGTAATCCATATCAATTCTCTTCGATGAAAGTCTGGCGTTATATTTCGTTTATTCTCCGTGACATATTTCCATCTACCATACCGCAATACCATACACGTCCATGTGTTTGTTAAAGCGAACGTGTGTGTGTTTGAACAGTATTCTCGTGTTTGAGCAGTATGTGACGGTGTTTCACGTTGGTTTGGGAGGAAAAACCGACGTCATTCAGATCTTTGGCGTTTACCATAGTGTTGAACCTAAAAGCCCAGGTATGGTGATGATAAACTTAGAAACATACAGAGAGCGAACCGAGATTGGAACCGACCATACTAAACGGCGCAACTCTGTAAAGCTTAAGCGGCACTAGATTCGGGTCATTAGCGACCTAGTCAGTTAGATTCCAATCATTCGAACCCCCTTAACTTTACCTAAAATACATTTTGCTTTATGTTGTCCATCGAACACGCAGTTAAAGATTAACAGACGTGGAAAGAGTATTGTTTTTGGATAGCGGAAGTTCGGTTGTTCGATTCCCGGCTGCGTTTTCCAAAAGACTTTAAAACATCATACTTGTTGTTGCAATAATCCTGAACACGTCATTAAACCACATTTCTCCGACTCTTCTGATTGCAGAAACAGACTGTACCGTTTGATGCATGTCACTGATTGCAGTCTAGATTGAGACTAGTATGGCCCCACACATCCCTTAAAACTGAATACCGTTGATTACGGTGATTTTATATTGCACTTGTAACAGATGCTATATGCTATATGCAATACTTCAAGCAACTGCATGACGGTTTACGAGGTAACGTCATTGTCCGTTCGAATTCTGTTAAGATCTGTTGTGACTTATTTATTGATTTGTTACATCAACCTCGTGTTTTGTGTCTCTGATGATCTTTCTGACCACTGAATTTTTGACCTCCTTCGTAGTGGCAAAATAGCATTTCTGTTGGATGATGGATGTGAATTGTTTGCATTAAAATACTTACGATTTGTATCAGAAGTCCGGTGCCATATCCATGTGGATGTCCACAAACAAGCAAAAAGACTGTATCACAAAATACTATTTAGCTTACGTAAGTCAGTACAAATAAGGTGCACACTACGATACATAAACAGGTAGCTGTTTTGCATGATAACAACACTCAACAGAGGAATATACTCGATATATGTATATACAGCATTAACAAGAAGCAGGTCACGGTCAAGCCAGCAAGGAATAAAAACCATATGATAGTCAATTAAATCGTCTCATCACGCCTTTGACTGTCGCCAGGCAACAAACACAGCGTCCCTGTTGTCAGAACTGATGGGGAAGAGGTCGCCGAGTGCAGTATCCGGCTATTTCGTCATGGCTATGTCCACTACTGGGTATATACAAGTAGCAGGATGTGACTTTACTGCTATACATCATGGATATAATACAAGTGTATTAACATCATTCTCTGTATAAGTCACCGTATGCACAGATCCAAGTGACGGGTTATGTACAAGCGTTCACTCCCAACTATGACCAGTCACTCAAGGCAGCTCATCAGTCCAGCGTATGGCCAACTTGAAACACAGCCCTGCCAGGAAACAAGTTCTGCAGTCAATTATGACGCCATAATAGATCTGCAGTAAGGGGTCAACCTAGTTGTTCTGTTTCCTGACAAACTGTATGCCAGCCGGCGTGCGTCTATCTACACCTTAACTTCAAGTATCACGCATTGTTCCATCCAGTTTCTCAGCACAGTGTTCATTGACTAGGCACGGTGTTCATACAGTTGAGCAGAGCGAGGCACATCAGTACATTCACACGTCGGAGTCGCGTGTGGCCTGGGTTTGCACAAGAGCTGTCCTTTTCTCGCCACCTTTCAGCATGTCCTTGAGAAATATTTTGATGAATGTATCTCTGAACTGCTTGCTCATCGTACAGTACAGGACAAAGTTTATTCCATTGTTGATGAGAGCGAGAATATCCATTAAATCCCCCAGAGGGCTGTACACATTTATGAAAAACCCGTCGATCACCCCACTCAGCAGTTGAAGGATTCCCTGCGGAATCTCAGTCAACAGAAACAAAGCAACGACAATGAGAAGCATGCGCGTCGTTCTGTTGGTCTTCCCCTGCCTTTTGTTGTCGTCGTCCGCTTTCTTGGTCTTATTCAATAGCTTCTTCCTCCTCTTTTCCGCATCCTTCATTGTCTTAACCAAACACACGCTTAGTATTGTCAACAGAAAACACGGTAATAGTTTTACCAAGAGGGCTTGTGTCCAGAAATTGAGGTTCTTGATGAAAATTGCGGCAGAAGTGTCTTTCTTGACATCAATGTACCATGACGTAACGTTATTCTCTGTATAGTCGGTAAACTTGTAGGACACGCTGTTAGGTACACAAGCAATCATTGTCACTACCGATACGATCAAAATTGTCAGCTTGGCTCTTTGAATACTACACAATTTGGCTCCGTGTCGAGGATTGCGTATGAATATGTAACGAAAGAGTGCCAAAGAAACCGTCAGCCAAATGGAAATGGAGTGTACCACTACGCTGAAAATGGCGTAGAACAAAAGAAAACGAGCGTTTGCTAACGGGGACGGACGGGAATCAAACATGTGGTAGTTCAGTATGGCGTATGGGAAATATGCCGCCATTGTGAGTCCATCAGACACGGCTAAACCCGAGAGAATAACGTTAGTCGGTGATAGCATATTCTTGCTTGTCAAAACAAAAAAGTTCAAAGCATTTGCCACAACCCCAAAGATGCACACAATTGGGGCAGCGTATCCATGGACGGGACGATACCACGAGTTCCATACATCCAGACCTGTCAGAACCTCTTGGGAAGCGTTGCCTCCCATGTCTGACAACGTGGAGTTGCTACCGACCGTAGTGTTGAAGTAAGCTGCTGTTGACGTCAGTTGTCCAGGGTCGGCCATAGCGTCTCGATGTCAACCAATCAGCGATGATGTCAAGCCTCGGGATGATTTGGTTGGTCGATGAGGATCTGAGCTGTTAACTATAAGGCTTAGTCAAATTGACCTCTTGCATGACCATGGGTGCGGTGATAAGTGGTAAGTCCGATAGGTGCTGAAGACGTCCTTCTTCCTGCAACAGTAAGCGTACACATTTAGGATGTCACGTGATGTTTCACTTATACATGTAACAAGAAGCAAAAATGTAAACATCAAAGGGAAGTAAATTAGTGGACACACTAACGAGAACCGAACTGTCGTGACAGGACATGCAACAACACGTCTCATTTAACCATTTTGAGTGCTTATAGAATATGACAGTCTCATTTAACCACTCGGGTGCTTATAGAACAGCACAGCAGGTAAATAATCAGGAGCATTAATAAAGTTAATTTTTGCCGTTAATCATGTTCAACGATGGCGTTTCCTGTCATTTGTTCGGAAAATCGTTACAAGCGGTCACACATATGTCCATTATTTTGCCAGATTCGCTGTTCAAGCACGATGTATATAACCAGTTCGATATAACGAAGAAACACCAAGACAGTAGACATATCTGTAGCACATTGTGACTGCTATAAAATTAATTCAAGGACGTGTTGCACTAAGACAGGGTCGTTTTCTTTTTTGGAACAACGTGGGCGTCAATGCTTATACCGCAAAGGTTGTGGTGACACTGATACTGGAAATATTAAAAAAAATGATAATTTATGATCCCTAACAATTAATTATCTCCATGTACTGCTGCTGTGTGTATTTGAATGTCATTGAAGTAATCATGTATGTGGGCGGGGTTCTTGTATTAAAAAGTGTAAATCAATTTGTCATTAACTTGCCTTCGTTTACTTAAAGGACATTTGTAAAGGATTTCGATTTGGCACAGGGAAAGCCTCAAATCCTCCATTTTTGTCGTACGTAGCGACAAAAGCGAGCAGATGATTGTTCCAATGTGAGTTAGCTGATATGTGTATATTTGGGCTTCGAAAGCATTATTCATTGGCCGGGGTTAATGTTTCTCTGCATGAATGGGTACATGATTTAATGAGCATCAGAATACATAAAGATAATCTGTGACTCTCATATAGGGCATCCAGTTCGTCATAGTGATTGGATAGCTCACAGCTCCCAAACACCTACACAAGTCTACCAGCACCAACACCAGCCAACATCATACCCTACTCAATTCACCACCAAATGCCCATGCATATCACCAACCCTTACCCTCAACTTCGACCATACCTCCCTCACCAATGCCAAACTTGTCATCAACCTCAACCTCAACCTCAAGCCTACCTCATCCGTATCAGCAACCTGATCCCCCACCCAAATCACCACCGTCAATGCCCACCCATATCATCAACCCCTACCCTCAACTACACCCATATCTCCACCACCAATGCCAAACTTGTCATCAACCTCAACCTCAACCCTACTTCATCCATATCAGCAACCTCATCCCCCACCCAAATCACCACCGTCAATGCCACCCATATCCCATGACTCACCACACCCCTAACGTCATCCATATCACTAACCTCATCCCCCACCCAAATCACCACCGTCAATGCCCACCCATGTCCCATAACTCACCACACCCCTAACGTCATCCATATCACTAACCTCATCCCCCACCCAAATCACCACCGTCAATGACCACCATATCGCATAACTCACCACACCCCTAACGTCATCCATATCATCAACCTCATCCACACCCAAATCACCATCCTCAATGCCCATCCATAATTCGAAAATCTACCCCTACCCACACCAACACTCCAAATGCCCATCCGTATCCCCCACCCAAACGGCCACACCACCACCCTCAATGCCCACCCATATCACTAACCCCTACCCCAAACTCCACCCACATCACCTGCACCAACCTTCACTAACGCCCCACCTCACCACCATGACCGACGCCTTTCTAACCTTACCACAGTACCCTCCACCACAACCACCACCACAAATACCCACTTCAACAAAATGATGACATCCCATCGCCCAACCGCATCACCAATCCAATCCTACCACTGTCATATATGCCTCTGACAACCGCAAACCCCTAACAGAGACCAGATTGCGTCATACCGTAACCCTGTTGTCTCACACATAAAACAGGGGGCGGTCGGGTAGCCTAGTGGTTAAAGCGTTTGCACGTCACGCCGAAGACCCGGGTTCGATTCCCGACATGGGTACAATGTGTGAAGCCCATTTCTGGTGTCCCCCGGCGTGATATTGCTGGAATATTGCTAAAGGCGGCGTAAAACTATACTCACTCACTGACTCACCCACACATAAAACATACATGTGTCATCTGACTGGTCATAACATTCGACATTCTCCTACAGCCGCTGACTTCCTAATTGATAATTATGTAGCAATCAGCAGAGTGCATGTTCGAATCAATTCTACACATTAGAGTGTTTTGAAGCATAAATCTTTATTAACTCTCAAACATGACAGATTACGACTGTAGAGGGGCCCCGTTCTGAACCATGAACAAACACTCATTTTCACAGTGGGCAACGTTGCCGCAAGCTTTTCCTCAGAGATCAGTGTCAATAAATTATAATGAAGATGGCTTTATGAGTAAATCCATACACCAATACTGTGTAGGCTAGATAAATGACCACGTGATCAACTAATACGTAGAGGTCAAGGTCATGTCCAGGGGCCATGTGAGGCGACGACGATTAAGTTGGTGCTTGCACCAAGACAGCGACAAAGGACCATCCCATCTCTACTCATATATATCTCGAACTCTTAGGGAATTTTTTTGACATATCTACACATGACAGTGATCACCATCTCTAATATACCATACGAGTGAGTGAGTGAGTTCGTATTAGCGCCGCTTTGAACAATATTCCAGTTATATCACGGCGTGTCAGCTTACTCAGGGTGATGCAGGTGTCAGACGTTTAACACTTTGTGAAACCCACCGGTATGGGGCTTACAAACCTAGAAACAAAATCGGGGCAAACCGGGATTCGAACCCACAATCATAGGTTTCTGGCATGCCCAAGGGACGCAACTCTGTGCACTGAATTGCGACTTAGACGACTGGGCCTCCCGTGACCCAGTTATTTTGAGAAAGGATGGCACAAGAACACAATAAGTTCCGTGAGGTTGGTCATACCATATGATGTAAAGAAACAAAGATTGAGCAATATTCCAGCAATGTCACGGCGGGGGACAACAGAAATGGGCTTCACACATAGTACAATGTCGGGAATCGAACCGGGATCTTCGGGGTGACAAGCGAACGTTTTAACCACTAGGCTACCCGACCAACCAAGAAACAAAGAAGCATCTGAACATCAACTATTGCGCTGAAACGGTTGCTACTTACTCGGTGTTAGTTTCTAAATGTCAACACAAGCAAGTCACATGGTCTTCAAAAGCAAATGTGTATTTTCAGAAAATTAATACAAATTACCATTTCACAAAATACCTACTTTGGATGGAAATATATAGTAGCTGGTGATAAACATTGTCCAGGTGTATATTCAAAAAGGTGATACAGTAAACTACGGTTATTACGAACTCAAAGGGACTACTAATTTTAGTTCGTTATAACCGCAATTCGTCATAAGCATATGTACAGCATAACTACAGCAAATAGTCGGGAATAAAAAGTTAGTGCGTTATATCCGTCAGTTCGTTATAAGCGTGTTCGTTATAACCGTAGTTTATTGTATGTGTTTGGTCACAAATGCAGGTAATTTAAGTTAACAATCATTAAACTGTCTTGGGGGGCTTGAGATCAATCCCGAATTATGTGCTTGAATCCCAACGCAATCCGTCAACGGCATTCTTGGACAGAACATTTTCTAAGCAGTCAATGATTTTTGCCAGAGGTCGCTAAAGGGGACTTTTAGTGGTCAAAGTGTCTTCTGAGTGCTCCTCATGATTTGATGGTGAACCCTTTTGGACAATCGGCAAGTTGAAAGACCTACACCTGCGGCACGAAGGCTGGGTCAGGCAATGGTGGGTCACGGCTGCTTCATTCAAACAGTGATAGTACGCAGCAAACACATACATGTTCCCTGCGAAGCACGTACAAGTTCGAGTTGTGTGGGTATATAAATATTACTCGACTTGTTCACTGGTCAATAGCTGGGAGCCAGGCTACCACAATTTGCTGTTTAGTTGAG
Source organism: Haliotis cracherodii (assembly GCF_022045235.1). Taxonomy (NCBI): domain Eukaryota; kingdom Metazoa; phylum Mollusca; class Gastropoda; order Lepetellida; family Haliotidae; genus Haliotis; species Haliotis cracherodii. The sequence goes on from NW_027266278.1 coordinate 8,149,324, forward strand.
CACAACAGGCAGACAAAGACCTATAACCCCATATTTTCTCTGATATTGTTTCAAGGATCATACAGGATTCTTGGTTGTCGAAGAAGTAAACATCCAAAGCCCGAATCACTCTGGGCTTTTCTCTCACATCAAAACTGACACCGTGATATAACTGAAATACTCATACATGCTTGTTCGAGAGGGGACAACAGGGGAACATTATTGATTAAAATGTTCACCCAACACGGCGGTTCGATTCCCTACACAAATACCATACGGTTCCCAATTGGTTCCCCACCGAGCCACTGCTAGTTAGATGCTAAATGAGAAGTAAACCCTACTCGCTTGTCCATGTATGTTAACAGAGTAACTGTAAAATCGTTATGTGAACTACCTACGAAAGCGTTTGTTTCGAAAGGCCCCATTCAAGCCCAAATACAAATGTCCCTTCGATTTTACTTCTCACACATACAAGAAGTTTCTGTAGTGCTCATCGCCATTTAATGCGAGTGATATGAAATGTTCAGTGGGACTTAGAGTATCGGCTGCAAATGGTGTATATGGTAATCTAATCTATTCCAGTCTGATACCGTGAAACACACCCACAGCATTGAGTGCTTTACTTCTCTATAACCTACAATTGCCTGACCAACAAAACTCTCAACCTGATCGTTACTGTCTATTCAGAATGTGGCATTTCGACAAGATGTCTGAATACCAGCAACAGCTGGGCGTAAACTAAAGTGCTGGTGTCCACATACCAGACAGCGTGCAGGACACAATATTTGAACTGGGTGACCCACCTGTCTAGTTACAAGCGTTGGAATTTACTAGCTAGTATAATTATTTATATATAACATAAACTTGAGTGAGAAAGTGGTGTCAACGCCGCATTCAGCTAAGCTTTATTCCAGCAATATCAAAGACACCAGAAATGGGCTTCTCGCAGTGTTCCATGACGGGAAGGGAACCAGGGTCTTCTGCGTGACGAGCGAACGCATTAACCACTGGGCCACCCCTACCCAATACAAAGACGTAAAGCATCACATACCATTATGCTGTGAAGTGCGAAGTGAGGTACCATCTTGCACTACATTAAAATGTTTAAGGAGTGAATTTTGTTTTCAGCTACACTCAGCGGTCTAATACTACTATAAATATTCCAGTATAGCGAGCTAAACATGTGCATGACAGCATCAGCTATGACGCTGTCCACGATACAACCGTGAAAACATTGCACGCCACTGATTATCATGATTCTGAGGTCAAGAATGGGCAACAAGAGATTCTGAGCCAATGGGGATGTGGCAAAACCATCATTAAGATCTATACTCACTGCCATACCAACAGGAGTATGCACCAGATAAGTACAGTCCAGACACAATTGCTGAAGTACCTTTATTGCATGTGTGTCGATTGAGGTTTAATTCAACCGTCGCAGACCCACTTTGAAATGATGTAAGGAATGGAGATACCCAGCCGTTTGTGAAACAGGACACACCATCTGAATATGAAAGGATTCCAGGCCAACGGTTCACCGCACGTAATTAAACCCACACCATGAATCAACCTGGCTCTTGTAAAGTGTAAATCTTGCAAGATCTACAGTTTACCCCAGCCATGGTATACTATGAATATTGACATTCCCCACTTACGCTTGCCATAAACACGTGGCCGTCTAGACCTGTCTAACATGTTAGGGCACCCGGTCAGTCTTACCGAGGGATTGAATAACAACAGTCTAGGGAAATCAACGACAACATTTGCAGCACCGTTGGATCCGCCAAATCAGACAAGCTATATAATAAAAATGTTTATGCTTCCTGTGTAAGATACGCGTAAAATACATTTTTCAAATTATTACATGAATAAATTGTCGGAATCGCTTTATATACGTCTGCATATGATGTCCCTCTCTGTATCCTCCTTACACCAGATGCTAATGAACAGTTCTCCCAAGAGAAGAACGAAACTTCATGCATATCGTTTCCAGCTAAACTTTCACCAGATACAGAGGATGTCCGCCTCGCTACATGGGACTTGTCAAGAAAGACATTGGCAATATTTTTTTATATTCTATTCTGAAATTAGGTTCATCTTCTTAAATCGTTCTTCCAACTTTTCAGTTTTTAAACATTTGTGTTCACAATGTAAAAAAAAACACAGCTTCAGAGGCAGAGAGATTAGTGATGACGTTTCATTGTGATGTCATGGCAACCGATTTCGTCCCAATGGTCTGTGAAGAGCTGTGATGCAATATTATCTCCTGTAGAAGCAAAAACGTTTCCCTTTTAAAGCTAACTAAACCACATCGCATAATCATAGCCTTTTGAGCATGCATTCGTGGGTAGATGTCGCGCGTTGTTATTATGATTATTATCATTATGATTATTATTATTATTTACAGATTGAAATACAAAAATGCAGCAAAGGGGGTTTTGGTGATACTGGGACACTCAGGCTGGTAAGGCTTGTTATTATTATTTACAGATTAAATTATAAAATGCAGCAAAGAGGTTGAGGGCCCTTGCCCCCTCCACACGTAGCCCAGACAGCGAATGGGACTTCTCCCAAGAAGCGCTGCCTAGTCAAACCCACCCAGAACTTTTCGGAGAATGTGAAGACTCCCCAACACTGCTGCCTTCTGCATTACCCAGATTGTCAGAAGGGCTGTATTCATGATAGCAAACCCGGGTACTCTCCCAATGTCAGTCAACAGATTTGGAGGTACCAAACCTAAGGCACCGAGAACAATGGGGAGTCGGACAACTTGGTACTTGGGTTGAAAGCGTGACATTTCGAGAGCGAGGTCCGCATATTTGCCATGTTTGTCAATCACATTGGTGTCAAAAGGGACATAAAATTCAATAATATGAATGATTTCATTGGATTTCTCAAAAAGGACACGATCAGGTTTGTTTTGCCTTGATACGTCTAAGGCTGTATACGGCCCAATTCCAAAGAATTTATTATTATTATTATTATTATTATTATTATTATTATTGCATCATATACACCAACCACAAATCATACAACCACATGCACATAACACTTCACCTGACCAAACTTCACGAAAGATCATTATTCATTGTTTGTATTTGACAGATGCTCAGCTTATTAAACGGGATCCCATGCTGTTTCCTATCGAAAATATCCTCATCGCCCGGTTCTACAGACTATTGCCTGTTCCGTGACGCCAATCGTTGTTGTATATGGTTTCATCTCGTCTGTTGCTGCTGCTGCAGATCCCCGTCTGACTGAACACCTAAGGGTGCATACTCCTGACTGTACAGTGATAGATGCTGTGGTGTTTCTAGTCTGTGCAATACCGTTTGTGCCAAGTGTACCACTACTCCTGTTATGACATCTGCCCCAATCTTCACGCCGGTAGCATAGCAGAGTGGCCCGCCCGCAATCAATTCTATGCTGAACACTTCCCACATTAGCACTGAGTGGTGTTCCGCATGGAAACTATTGCAGCCGAGCTCAGCTCCTGTCCTCCACCTTTTCATCTTCTTCTGTCCTCCCCTGTGTCCTCCCCTGTGTCCTCATGTCCTCGCTGTTCTCTGTGATCATGCTAGGCTGTGCTGCTAGGTGTCAACGCGTTATTTGTATTGCATAATCTACTCTGGTTTAACACTTTGATTACGACGAACAGGCACATGGGAGCGTTGAAAGGGCACCTTTTGTCAGCGCTGTGTCTTGAAAACAGCCATGAATCTATGGCTAAAAGCCTTTGCGTACGTCACAGGAAAAACAACAATGTCGTCACTGATACCATTCGTTAGCGTTTGCTTGAGAATAATTGATATGTTGATTATTAATAAAGGCATGTCCCCCTTTGAAGGGAAACATTATAAAAACAAACTAAATCCTGATAAGGAATTATGGATTAAAGAGTTCGTATCGGTACATGCACTTAATATGTCTTTTCCTGTTGACGAGAATCACACAATGTGCAACTGTCTTCTGCGTAGGTGACAGCACAATCATTTTCACAATCTAAAACTCTTAGCGCCCATAGTGTACCTTTAAGTCATTTAACTTCAAGAAAACTTTTACGCCTGAGTAAGTGAATGTTGATTTAAACCCAAGCAAGCACTATTTTAGCGGCCAGTAAATAATCAATTTTGTGCCAGGCAAAAATCGCAGAAACATGATTATAATTCTGAAAGCACGTTGCTGAAAACATGGAAACGACAGCGCAAAAACAAACAGACTGCAATCTTCCAAACGAAGCATGCGGGGAACAAAAAGGAACATGATCGTCGTGTAGCGTGGATCAACCATCAGTCAGTAAATGTACATCTCACAGCACTAACATAATGATACACATCTGGGAGATTCTATGGTAGCGCTGTAAGTTGTACATTTACACATTGTTAATCCTCGCGATTATTCAAAAATGACAACGTCTGCCTTTAAATGTACCCCTTGGGTTTATTTGGCGTGCCGTGGTACAGAGGCTGGGGAGAGATGGCGTCCGAAACACATGTAAGCAATATGCAAAGATAAAACCAATTCCCGAAACAGGAACATCTGATTCGAAAATGGACGACATAGACATAACACATTCAGATATGAATAGTAGATAACAGACGCCGAGGCTAGGCATGGAATCACCAGGGTTTATGTGTGAGAAAAACACGACTTGGTAGATCCGTTTAAAAATCCCACCTCTCACGTAACTTTTGTTGACCGTAGTGTTGTTAGGCCATAGGATGATAGCTTGTCAACTCTGCTGGTGTGTTAAGCTCGCATAATCCCAAGAGCAGATGATTTTATACTACCTGACCTGCACCTGACATCAGGCACATGAATAGCATTACAATCAAATAAAGACCTTGCGAAAAATCTTAACGCGGATTAAAAGTAAAAAATATTATTGATTGTGTGAATTCAATTCGTTCGTGCAGAGACATGCAAAGCAGTTGTAAGCTACAGCAAAAAGCAACAGTGTGCTTCAGAGGTTGTCAATGAAGACATCTCTTTTCAAACAAAGACTAAAAGAATATTTACTTGAAGGATTTCCGCCCGAAATAGACAAAGTGGGTTGTTGCAGTCCAGGACAATTACTCTGCAGAGGCTGAAGGTGTTGTCATGCCTTACAGGTTCGTCAAGTATCATAAATCATTTGGCAATGAGGTGCTATGTTTCCCTATACCTGCAAATTCCATTTGTAATATTCCCGTTGCAGTTTTATCCTGCACAACACAACTGATAATGAGCTCAACAACAGAGCGTCAAATAACTCTCTTTCATGAAAAATCTGGTATGAGTTAATGTTGAATATGGAACACGCTAACGAGGTCCTTCGTCCTTGTCAATTATAGGTTTTATCCTGTAAGAAATATGTAACAAGCTGAACATGATACTTCATAAACACTGGCAACTGCGGATGACACTGTAATCATTGTATGTGAATCAATGACATTGTCTACGCCTGCCTGTCGCTTCAACAAACATGGGTATTTGGAAGATTACCCCATTTCTGTTCGTCATTTAAGATGGTTGATGAGAAATGTTTTACGTCTGGAAACCTGACACGTGCCTGTTCCAGATTCATAAAGTACATGCCAATTGATCTTCCGTTCGGAGACTTGTATCACGGCCCAGTGGTCCGTTGTGCAAAGAAATTGCTGCGCTGTGATTGTCAGAACACTTCAACACTGGTTCACAGCAGTCGAAGTTAGGTTTGATTTGTGAACCTGGCCACGGATTTGTTTCCGTACATCTTATTAATTCATCTGATTAAGACTGCTTTTGTGTATTATTTTTTGATAATATAAATAAACGACAGCGAACACTAGAAATGGACTTCGAACAATGTGCCCATTAGTGGAAGCGAATTGTGGCTTTCAACGTGAGGAGTGAACTCTTTATACTACGATGCTCTGATATTTGAAATTAATTGTTTGGTTAATTATTTTCATATTTCATGATTCTATATTTGGGTCAAATTTTGGGATCAAACACATTGAGATGGAAGAGGGGACACACCACTCTAATTTTACAAAACTATCAAATAGTCTCTACCACTTCCCTCATGGTAGGTAAAGGGACACAACCTCCTCCCCGAAGACAACGCTTTCCACAATCCACAATACTTCATGTACTCAATTTCCTATCCGAAGCCTGTTCTGTTAGCCGCAAGAACACTACGTTCCAAAATGAGAGAATCCAAGCGGGCTTACGGCAAGATAGTGGAATATGGTCTGCTCGCCTACTGACCACATTGATTGTAAGAAAACGATGTTGATTACCATTTCAAAGACATCTATTCTGGTCCTCCGCAAGTTTTTGTTGAGGATCTGGATTGATTACAGTAGGGACGAGAGTAACCGCTAATGCTTAGGTTTAATTCACTCCCAACGTCCTCCACAGTTGTGTAATTTTGATATTACAGACACTTCAAAGACAAAGTCAGATATTAAAAATATTTGTAGAACTTTCAGTTTGTTTTCATGAAACAGATTTCTTTTCGTTTGACCTGAAGATCTGATGCCACTCTCAGAGGGAAGCAATTCCATGTCTTTATTCTGCTATCAAAGCTGTTGTTGCTTCATCGAGCAGTATAGGTGGCCGCGTTAGAGGCCGATTCCAATAATTCTCTCAATCCTGTGTGCAGTAAGTGAAACCAATATGTACAGACGAAGATTCCAAATACCCTGTTGATATTAATCTCTGATCAAACTGTTCTCAGACCGGCTGAATGAATTCGATTTGCAATTGTACACGACGTCCAAACACGGAGAGCACTTTGAGGTTGTCCTTTTGTTTTCACTTTACCTCTTAAACTTTACCTTCATGATAATGTATGAGTAGCAGGTACTACCAGTAGGGCAGGACATGCTTACCCTTTTCGCGAACACCAGGAGTCATCACATGTTTGCAGTGATTTGATCAAATTATTCCCACCGCTAATTTGACTTTAAGATGCAATGAATAAACGTTTCTCTTTACTTTGTTTTGTAAGTTTGTTTGTTGTTTAACGCCGCACTCAGCAACATTCCAGCTATATGACGGCGGTCTGTAAATGTTTCTCTTTACTTCCAAGGAGCAGAAGCTCCACACTTGTACACAGCCGAAGTAATTCAACATTGACATCATTTTGCTTCAACAAATTCAGTAAATGCACTGGATTGTCTGGTCCATCGGTAATCCTTTCATATAAATTTCACCCCAATTTTGGCTTTTACGTCCAATGACATCTGTTTCCGAAGATAATCGAGATTGATTATTCCGTGGTTTGACGTTTTATTGTTACGTATAGCGTTTCCTGTTTTGAGAAAACTCACTTGAGTACATTTGTAACTATGATAGAGGATATGTATAGATTTGTGAGCTTGTTCTGATGGCATAAAAACACCAAGGTAGTCACCCTCTTTAGTCATGAAGTTATTTCTGTTAATCGTGTTCAATTACGATGATACGCGCTAATGGCGTATGGTTGGGACTGTCTGTTCTTTGAAAAGACTAGACTGTTGCTGAGTGTGGCGTTAAGCAACAAACAAAAGCATACACCCTCCCCTCTCATTTTCTCATTAAGTGATGGTAAGGACTGAATATATAGTGGGTATGGTGTACCGACGAGTGTGGTGAGTACCACAGCAGGACTTATCCAACTTCTAAAAACACAGACCAAGCCGCAACAGCTGGCTTCAACTCTGCCACATGGATATAAACTTCATGAGGTCTAGCAATAGGAATGACAAATTCGTAATTCAATGAACTTCCTTTTCCGTTGTGGTCAAGACAGCGCAAACTTTTCCCACTGCACAGAAGGGCTTCCTTTCCCACTGGCAAACAAATCTACACAAATAACAATCAACGCTATTTTCAGATGTATCCTGCTGTAAACTATGAACTGTGGACTTTGAACTGAGGCGAACTAATTCCAGCCTCCTATAGTTGGTGTTATTGTCTAATCAGGCAAACAAATGAGTCTTACTTGATTAGAATAAAAGCCCTGACTTCTTGAGCCTGTTTAGTTCTGAAGGGAAGATTTAGGGTTGAGTGATTGAATAGTTGGTCGATCGAGGTGACCAGTGGTCAGACATATCCTTTATGAGGATCAGTAATAATAGATCATTACTACACAACCTATCGCCAATCATTGTCTCCATCAACTTCTGCAACATCATGACAATTAGTTGGACTAATTATTCATCAAAGTAAACCGTTTTTCATCTTGGGCAACTGGGCATATAATCTGAAACGATTCATCATGTTTTGAAGAGTGCGTTGTGCTATGTTCATAGGAAGAAGAGTCATTCCTAGTGGGGGGATTGCCAGATAATAAGGAGATTTAAGAACTTCTGAGGATCAGTTTGCATATGTCCAATTTCCCCTGGGTTTTCAGTACCCCTCGTAGGTGGAATTAACTTTTCTGGTTAAGCCATGTAACATTGTCAGCGATTGTTTTAAGGGCAAGGCTGTAATCGACTATCCAGCAACCACTATCCTTCAGAACTTAATATAACATATAGAGTACGTCTGGCTGGTTCAGAAATAACTTCATACCGACATGACCCTTTATGCATCGAGTATTTTATATTGCCTGGAATGCATAACGGGGAAAATTGTGCCATGGTGCAATCAAATAATCCGAGAAAAATTGTGATGTTTTTTAGTCCTTTTGGAATCGCTTAATAGGGAGGTCGTTCTGTGGATATAAAATCCCATTAATGTCTCCATGGTATATATTGTAAGATAGAAGCTGTATATCCATCAATATCATTAAAATCAGATCTTAGTTCTCGCTACCACTAAACAAAGATCTGAGGACATCCCATCACGGGTCAAGTCAGACCGAGTTTGCGCGAACTTTGACCGACCAATGGAATGACTGACAAGAAGTTGACATTAGCCTATCAGAAGGCAGCTTGTTCGTGCCTTACGGCACTAATTTCTAGATTGTATGGATTCAGTCGTTAAGCCTGTAACCATCGTTCGAAATATCCCGTGTTTTCGAGGTTGCATGATTAGAAATCACATTCCGACTGTCACTTTCATGATCTGGTAAGCGAGGCTCTGTCTGGTCGGATGAAAGGTCGTTCTGAAGTGACCCTTAATGGGATGCCCTCAGATCTTTGTTTAGTGGTAGCGAGAACTAAGATCTGATTTTAATGAGTGGTGGATGTACAGCTTCTATCTTACAATATTTACCACGGAATTATCTCTGTTGTTCATCATACCAACTTCAAAATTCTACTTGGGGCGTTCGGGTAGCCTAGTGGTTAAAGTGTTTGCTCGTCACGCCGAAGACCCGGGTTCGATTCCCGACATGGGTACAATGTGTAAGCCCATTTCTGTTGTCCACCGCCGTGATAATGCTGGAATATTGCTAAAAGCGGCGAAAAACAATACTCACCCACTCTACATGCCACTTAAAGGAATTTTTAGACAATCTGTCAAATAAAGAGACAAATATTTCGGCAGTTTGTAAATTGCCTAGGTGAATAAAATGTTACACTTTGACTGATTTTACACACTGACTGTAACACATATATGCTTGACGCTGCTGGGTCGTATGTGATGCGATCGCAATATCACACATGTAGGAGTTAAGTCAACATCAGTTACATAGAACCTTTAAGGATATCATTCCTCAAGATGAAACAAATCTCAGAGATATTGGCTTAATGGGCATGTTTCACAAACTATCATAAGATGTTGAACGCTGTTGTACACGCTATCTATGAAGGTCATAAAAAGTAATGGAAAAAATGTTAGCATCCCTACTTGATATTGACGATCTGGAGGTAGAGTGACTCTTATCAGCGATGCCAAGGTGCTTAGCCGATACTCGAAATATCTCATTTTAATTTTATCCCACATCGTCTGAAGAGAAACGGTTTTTATCTTGACTTGTGCCGTTTGAAAAGCTTTCAATAGGAGCCACGTCCTTTGTGACGTCACAGACAACCGCCATGTCTATTGGTGTGTCAATACCGCGGTAATTCTGACTATTTGCTGACAGTAATGAGTTTTCTTTCTGTCTCATTTAGAAATCAGAAGGAAGATGTTGGGATGGGACAGAGGGTAATATCGCCAGGAATTGGCTTCATGGCTTTGATGCCCAACTTTGTGTATCATAATCACAGGCTCCTTGCCCCGAGTTACCGATTTCACCCATAAGCGTCTCGTCATGAACGCCAAGTGCATAGTGTGGAATATGACATTCAGGTTATACATCAATGTAGGTATATGTATGAACCACGCTTTACAATGAGGCGGTCAGGTTTATGTGGTTATATGGTGTAACCAGTCTTACAATGTGGCGGTCAGGTTTATGTAGGTATATGGTGTAACCGCCTATACAATGTGGCGGTCAGGTTTATGTAGGTATATGTGGTAGCCAGGAGTAAAATGTGGCGGTCAGGTTTATGTAGGTATATGGTGTAACCAGGCTTACGATGTGGCGGTCAAGCTTATGTAGGTTTATTGTGTAACCAGGAGTACAATGTGGCGGTCAAGCTGTGTAGGTTTATTGTGTAACCAGGAGTACAATGTGGCGGTCAAGCTGTGTAGGTTTATGGTGTAACCAGGAGTACAATGTGGCGGTCAAGCTATGTAGGTTTATGGTGTAACCAGGCGTACAATGTGGCGGTCAAGCTGTGTAGCTTTATGGTGTAACCAGGCGTACAATGTGACGGTCAAGCTATGTAGGTTTATGGTGTAACCAGGTGTACAATGTGACGGTCAAGCTATGTAGGTTTATGGTGTAACCAGGTGTACAATGTGACGGTCCAGCTTATGTAGGTTTATGGTGTAACCAGGAGTCCAATGTGACGGTCACACTTATGTAGGTTTATGGTGTAACCAGGTGTACAATGTGACGGTCCAGCTTATGTAGGTTTATGGTGTAACCAGGCGTACAATGTGACGGTCCAGCTTATGTAGGTTTATGGTGTAACCAGGAGTCCAATGTGACGGTCAAGCTTAGGTAGGTTTATGGTGTAACCAGGCATACAATGTGACGGTCCAGCTATGTAGGTTTATGTTGAAACCAGGCTTACAATGTGACGGTCAAGCTTATGTAGGTTTATGGTGTAACCAGGAGTCCAATGTGACGGTCAAGCTTAGGTAGGTTTATGTTGAAACCAGGCGTACAATGTGACGGTCCAGCTTATGTAGGTTTATGGTGTAACCAGGAGTCCAATGTGACGGTCAAGCTTAGGTAGGTTTATGTTGAAACCAGGCTTACAATGTGACGGTCAAGCTTATGTAGGTTTATGGTGTAACCAGGAGTACAACGTGACGGTCAAGCTATGTAGGTTTATGGTGTAACCAGGCGTACAACGTGACGGTGACTCTGCTGATGACCAGAAAGTTACTATTCATGTATTTAGTAAGTGAGTGGGTGAGTGAGTTGGGTTTTACGCCGCTTTTTAAAGTAGCACAGTTATATCGCGGCGTGTCAGCTGAATGTGGGAGGAAAGCCCGAAGTGATGCAGGTCTCAGAGGTTTACCACTTCGGTGAAACCCAGGACAACGGGTATGTTGCTGACAAACCTAGAAACATAATCGGGGCGAACTAGGATTCGAAGCCACAATCATAGGTTTCTGGCGTGCCCAAGGGACGCAACTCTGCACAGCGAATCGCAGCGCCTAAGACGACTTGACCATCCGTGCCCCTTTGGATTAAATACATGTTATCACAAAGGAACTGGACGCAGCATATATGTCTTTACTCTGTCGATGACCTGAGACGTGTCATCTATCAAACACAATTGATCACTAAGTCATTGTCGGTGACCTGTGTTTCGGTTCACTAAGACACTGGAAGTATCACAGAACACAATTGATCACTAAGTCATTGTCGGTGACCTGTGTTTCGGTTCACTAAGACACTGGAAGTATCACAGATCCAGTTCATCTTTCCTCATAGTTAATCTATAAGGTACAGACAATTGGTACGGTTATACATGCAGTATACTTGTTCGTTGGTTCTCCTTGCTGTTTCACTGTCTCTTATACCTCGGTTCTGATTGCAGCATGTTATTATGTCTCTCGTAACTTTGCATGGGATAGCTCGTTACTATATTTGATATATGTCGTATTGTATGTAGAATTTCTATTAATTGTGTGTATTATGAAGAGGTGAGACTCGAATAAGATATTTGTAAGTCGTGCAACCGTTATGTTATTTATTTATTTCAGTTATTGTTTAACGCGGCACATTAAACAAAAAACAAAGTAATAGTCATCGCGTGACCAGAATATATATGTTCATTGTTTAGGTACAAACGAACGAAGTCAAGGACCGTTGCAGAGACCATTCATTCTATCTTTTGACAGGTTTATGTTCTTGGTATAACTTTGACAAGAATATTGTCTGGTGACGGATATGTGGAATAGTGCTCTGTGTGACTGACGGGTGTAATTGTGATCGGCGCTAGATAATGGCTCTAAACACGGTACAATATCTGAGAGTCTCCATCTAAAACATGCTTTCTCTGGTGATTGGTGTATGATTGATGGAGAATTCTGCAGAGGATTGGGGGATCTTTTGTGCGTAAAGCGCTTGTGGTGGAAGTGAGTGATTTTACATAACTAGCATCACGGACATTGATGCCCGCCATTCGCCAAAACACTTTCAAAACACTTTCAGCATTTTGTAGCTTTAAAGAGATTTTTCATAAATTTCTCATCTTTTATTCATCTTGTTTCACCTCATACAGTTCCCTGAGATAATGGAATATGATCTTTTTCTGAGGTAATATTTTAATGAACAAACTTTTGAATAAAATAGCTTAAAAACTCGACAGTCTTAAAAGTAATAGCCTCTATTCACAGACGTTTACGCCCCCATACGGTCTTAATGTTTCAGAAATTGCATTGGGGAAATAGATTATTATCTACCCGTTCCCTAATGGGGGGATGTGCCTCGTAATCACATTCTCTCCGATTGTATTACACATTCTTGAAGACAGCTTGTCGGAGCATACCGTGACCAAAGTAAATTTACAATTTATCATAGTTATGAATGATTACCATTTGTAACGGTAGTATCTGACACACCATGAAGTGTCTTTGTGGCTGATTACGTTGTTAAACTATTGGTGGGACATGCCGACACTAGCTGTTATGTTAGTGGGTGGCGTGTCCATGGGTCATTGGAAATGGAAAATGGAAGATTGTTGGACAAAGTACTGCCTTCCACGCTGACAGATTCATCAGTTCATATGTCAAAAACTTTATAATAATGACAATCAACGTACCACGTACATGTCAACTGTGGAAGCTCTGGAAATTGTTTTTCACCGTTTTCAGTATTGGTCAGATCTTGCTTACATTGTATCTGTATTTTTATGTAGCATTGGGCGGGGTTGACATTGTTTGTGAGTGAATATGGTGTTTCAGTGAGAGTAGCCTGTGTGAGACAGTGGACTAGGGTTGTGGGATGTCTGCATGTCTGTCAGCGAGTGATATGTCTGCGCGAGGGACCTCTGTGTGTGTGTGTGTGTTTGTGTGTGTGACCTGTGTGTGAGAGTGACCTGAGTGTGTGAGTGACGTGTGTGTGTGTGTGAGTGACTTGTGTGTGTGAGTGTCCTATGTGTTTGAGTGCCCAATGTGTGTGAGTGACCTGTGTGTGTGTGACCTGTGTGTGAGTGACCTGTGTGTGTGACCTGTGTAAGAGAGACCTGTGTGTGTGAGAGTGACCTGTGTGTGACTTGTGTGTGTGACCTGTCTGTGAGTAATCTGTGTGTGAGGGTGACTATGTGTGAGAGGGCGTTTTTTATGTGTGAGTGACCGTGCGTGAGAGAGCATCCTGTTTGTGTGTGAGGGCGTCTTGTGTCTGTGAGTGACCTATGTGTGAGTGACTTGTGTATGAGGGTGCCTTGTGTGTGTGTGAGTGACCTGTGTGTGCGAGGGCGTCTTGTGTGTGACTGTTAATGTGTGTGTAAGGGCGTCGTGTGTGTGTGTGAGTGACCTGTGTGTGCGAGGGCGTCTTGTGTGTGACTGTGAATGTGTGTGTAAGGGCGTCGTGTGTGTGTGTGTATGTGTAAGTGACCTGTGTGTCTGTGTGTAAGAGGGCGTCTTGAGTGTGTGAGAGTGAATGTGTGTGTGAGTGACCTGTGTGTGATGGTACTTTGTGTGTGTGAGTGACGTGTGTGCGAGGGTGCCTTGTGTGTGTGAGTGACATGTGTGTGAGAGGGTGCCTTGTGTGTGAGTGACATGTGTGTGAGAGGGTGTCTTGTGTGTGAGTGACATGTATGTGAGAGGGTGCCTTGTGTGTGAGTGACATGTGTGTGCGAGGGTGCCTTGTGTGTGAGTGGCATGTGTGTGCGAGGGTGCCTTGTGCGATTCTGTGCGAAAGGGGTGTGTGTGTGAGAGATCGTCTTGTGTATGTGTGAGTGACTGTGTGTGAAAGGGATGTGTGTGTGAGAGAGCGTCTTGTGTGCGAGAGTGACTGTACATGTGTGTGAAAGGTGTGTGAGAGAGCGTCTTGTGTATGAGAGTGACTGTGTGTGAAAGGTGGGTGTGTGCGTGACTGTGTGAAAGGGATGTGTGTGTGAGAGAGAGAGAGAGCGTCTTGTGTGTGAGGGTGACTGTATGTGAAAGGTGTGTGTGTGAGAGAGCGTCTTGTGTGTTAAAGGGACTAGTGTGTGAGAGAGGGCGTCCTGAGAGTGATAAGTGTCTCAGTAGCATATTGCCTCACATCGATTTATTCAAAAGCTAATAATGATTTGTTGTTTCAAACAGCGAGCTTGGAATAATACTAATAAAATGTGAGCGTGCACCGCATTCTAATTTGTTGAAAGATGAGGTTAAATGGGAGTTTATGCAGTGGAATCTACTTCCCTAATGACTGCAGTTATTGCGAAATATCAAATTGCTTTCTCCGAGGAATGTGAAAAACTTTATAACCGGCAGACCGACATAAATATTGTATTCAAATATATTCAATGTAATTACAACGTAACTTAAAATACATGGTAATTTCATTTTCCACGTATTGTACTAGCTAGCTGGAGCAGTTGTCAAGGGGCCATATTGCATCATCGCGTCCTTGATTACCTCGTCGGCTCCCAGAGAGACACATTTTTCAGCTTTTCTCTCGACTATTGCACGACACGAAGAAAGAGTGTAGCACCACCGAACATTGGCGTAACCTTCATGTTCACAATGTCATTAAACATTATGCGTTTTTGATTTGTGGGAGTTACTGATTACTATGGACCAAGAAACGTCATTCGGAACCCACGAGGTTAGACTAGAATTTTAAAATTCCAAATGAAAACTCGTTTACAAATAGAATTCTGTGGTATAACGTTCTCAATTACAATTGCAATTTTGACAACGCATCCTGATTGTCTCTGACGCTTAATTCGACAGTGCCATGTGATATCAACACGGTCAATCCCTTAACGTCATTAGCACGACGTGTCAAACATGAGACGTCAAGACGTGCCATATTAACCACACGCCTGCCCTGAGAGCCACGATCGGTGTATTTCCAGAACAAGAACATGAAAATAGAGAATTCTGACACGAATGTTGTAATATTAATACGATGCAAACACAGTCGTAAATATGTCTTGATGTGTGTTTCGTGTCGTCAAGAAGATTGTCTTTTGTATTGAATCATATTCTCCAAGGACTGGCAATTTCAACATGAAGGCATCAATCACGTGATGTGACGTCACCCAATGAAGCATTTATCACATGATGTGATGCCCCACGATGACGTCAATAAATGATATAACGTGACGTCACTCAATGATGCCAACAATGATATAATATGACGTCCCACAATGTCATCTATCACATAATGTGATCCTCAACAATAAGATTTAATCGAAAAAATATTGTCTCCGAAAATATTTGAGATTTTTTTTTCAAACTTTAAAATAAGATAAATTTTCTGTCACAAGGATTACATTGTTGCAAGGAATAATATTTAGGCTCTTGGTGTTAACTTAAAATATCTGCTGTAGCTGTCCAGTTTCCACACATAAGTGTTCAATTGGAAAACCCTGACGTCATGGGGCAGGCACTGTGCTCATCTCTGCAATCTCTACAATCCATGCTCCTTACTGGGAAAAGCCGTCATGTAATGCATTTAAACATTGATCTTAGATGTGCGTGATGCACAGAGCCTAGACATAAACACATAATCGTATAGAAATATGTCAATCAAAAACCGCTTCTCACCTCAACCTAAATTCGTTTGAGCTTATCCCTCGGGGATTATGATTGTATCTCACGGGTGCTTGTGCATCCCGATCCGATTGGATATTCCCGATAAATACATTCCCATGGTGATTAGTCTACTACTTATAATATCACCCCTCGTCATACGTAAAACAGAAACACATCGAAACTACGTACAGTAATACTCCAATGACGTTACTTTATCAATGAACTAAGAGGATCAATATAATTCACATGTGCAAATACTTATTATGACACCCGATCTTTCAACCATTATTGCTAATTACGTTCTAAGCCAAACAAACAAAACCAACAATTGTGAAAATGGTTTTAATTTTATTTTTCAACATCATCTCTCTTTTTTCAAAACACTTCTCATATCGATAGTGAAGCTTTTTTTCAATTCAAATCAGGAAGACGTTTTCTGAAGCCACCCTGAAAAACCCATTCACGGCAGCTTTGAGGTCATTGTTGTCGTCGTTGCACTTTCCACTAAGGTGTTTTCAAGTTTTGTAAACAGGTGGAAATCACTTGCTGCCAGGTCTTGTGAGTATGGAGGGTGAGGAAGCTCTTCGAACCCACATTGTCGCACAACGGCCTTTGCAAGTCGAGAGGTGTGTGAAGAGGCATTGTCATGAAATAGTAGAACTCCAGCAGTCATATTCCTCGCGGATTTCTTTTGATAAAATCTCTCAGGCGATGAAGCAAATAAGCATAGTAGGCACCGGTAATCGTCTTTTGACGTCTAAGTAATCAACAAGGATCACACACTTTGCATCCCAGCATACAGTGGCTATAGCTTTCTTCACTGATCTGTAGATGGTGCCGGAGAAGTGGAATGATTGATTGACGTTTTGACTCGGGATCATAGTGGTATACCAATGCTTCATCACCCGTACACTAATACTTGTTTCAACTTGACGAAATCCTCCACAATTAGCTCAAAATTATCTCTGGCAATGTCAGTTCGTTTTTCCTTGAGATCAGAATTTGGAAACGTTTGGCATCAACGAGCAGAAATCTTATTCATCTGCAAATGTGCATGAATAATAGTTTCGATGTATCTATAGCTCAGACCTGTGTCTTCCTCAAGTTCAGCAATGATAATACGTCAATCTGACAGAATAATTCTTTTCTATCTCCTTGATTCAAACTTCATTGATGGAAGATGAGGGACGCTCAGACCTAGGGTCTTCAAGGCTTGTTCTCCCAGCCTGAAACTTAGCTGCCAAACGTTTAACAGTGGAAAAGCTGGGGCACCTCTTCCTACACATGTGTGCCATGCGTTCATGAATTTCGTGGGAAGTAATTTTCTCTGAAGTCAAATACTTGATGACTTCTGGGTACTCGTTCTTTTCCATTTCTGTGTCCATTTGGGCCCCTATCACGTTCAGCTGGCTGTTACTAATATACAACAGACCAAATACGCTTGCAATGAGCTCCTCAAACAAAGTACTACATTGACTAATTCACTTTGTTATGGCCCATAGTTGAAACTTTGTCAGGCTTTGAACTTTTTGACCAGCCCTCGTTGTGCGAAATGCAATACTTCAAACAGACATACATCTATCTGTCGGAATTCTCTTATCTATTTTTTGAAAGCACTCCCCATGATGTACCACGATTGGGACAAGATGTGTCTGACTATAGACCTACATATGTGAAGATATCTTGACGTTGACGTAGCGTCAGTGCCGTCTTTGTTGGTTTCAGGTGGAAATAATCTAGTAAATGTATTCCTGTTGTGAAGTGGACGTCTGACAAGAGCCGTCACAGACTGAATTGACAAGCGAGCCCAGTGCCAGAGTGGGAAATATTGGTCTGGCATGATTTCATTAAAACGTCTTTCTTCGGTTGTGTTGGTAGATCTTACCGTTTAAATACCCCTACTTGAGCTAGGGCGAAACAGATGGACCAAAGTAGACACTATACACAAGTCGACGCTCCTATACCACAAGTAGCTAGATACATCCACAGTCATGTCGAGAACAGCATTGGCAATATAGGCTTCGGAACCAGGTCTTCTTGTTCCTATATTAGCGTTCAGCATTCCCACAGTAAATCCCCGAAGGAACAGTCTGTCCCAATGTCGATAGACCACACAATACGCTCCTTTCATCAATGGTTGTATCCACGGTAGATGAGATGGCCCGAATGTTTAATTACCAATGAGGACAATGTAATATCAATAAAATGTGTGAAGAACGCGGATTAAAGTGCGTTCTAACCATAGAATCGAGAAAAGCATAATTTCACACCATGGCATATAACTAGCAAAACTTTTTTTTTCACCTTCAGGTCTCACAAAAAAATGGACACTGCCTTATCACTGTTAGTATATCTTAGAAACTGAAAATACCCTTTTTAGCGAAAAACATTTTAAAAATATATACAAAAATTGATGACAAGGATTTATAGTTAACGTATTTCCCAATGCACAGTAACTATCTCTGATGGCATATGTATATTATATACAAGCAGGAATATAAGGGTTTTTCCTTGACATCATCGTCCCCAAAAAAGAACTCGTGAGAGGATGACTCAAAGTGTTTAAGAAAGTTTTTGTATTTTAGAGTTGTGATTATCTTCATAGTATTCACAAGTTCTGTGCATTTCCCCCTGGTATTAAGTACCTCTCAATGTAGTATAGTGAGTGAGTATGGATTTACCCCATTGTTATCAATATTCGAGCAATATTGCGACGGGGAACACAAGAAATAGGCTTTGCTCAATATACATATGCCCATGTGGGGAATTGAACCCGGGGCTTGAGCGTGACCCCAGCGCCCCTCTGTTTGTTTGTTTGTTTGTTTTTAACGCCGCACTCAACATTCCAGCTGTATGACGGCGGTCTGTAAATAAACGAGTCTGAACAAGACAATCCAGTGATTGACATCAATCGATCCACGCAATTGGGATACGACGACATGGAACAGCCAAATCAACGAGCCTGACCACCCGATCCCGTTAGTCGCATCTTACGACAAGCATAGTCACCATTTACAGCAAGCATTGGTTGCTGAAGACCTATTCTACCCCGGATCTTCACGGGTCAAGGCCCCATGTGGTACATGTAGATGATACGAGATTAGCAACTTGTTTAACTCCTGTGATGACCCTCTCCACCAACATGAGAAATAGTATCAGCCACTCATTACCCTTCTCCATCCCCCCAGCATGGTTCCCTTACCCCCGACACTGACATTAAGAATAATATACAGAACAGTAGCAATGTCTTTAGGGGCGTGTTTAACAGTGCTTGGGAGTGAACTATCATTATATCGTTAATTTGGGATGTACAGATACTTATTTAGATAAACGTAAACGAGAAATATAAAAGAATTGTTTTACCTCTATTATTTGGAACATGACGCCAAAAGCAAAGGCTACATTTGTCGTACGTCCCATGCTTGCGGTGGAGAAACCAAGCGGTTAAAGCCTCAGCTTGTCACGCCGAAAACCCGGGTTCGAACCCCCAAATGGGGTAGTGAACTTGCTGGAAAATTCCTAAAAGCGATTTTAAACCTTACTCACTCACTCTTGCATTATTTTGTGAGACAAATTAACACATCTGTCTTGTCCAACAATCAATGCATATCATTCTAACTCCAACTCTGGTATATTGCATATAGTGACGTTTCGATGTATATTCTTACACCTTATCAAGCAGGATTTGGAAAATATTATCAAAATCAACGTCTTCGACAAACTCTCAACGTCGGTGAGTAGGTAAGAAAACGAACGTACAACATTATGGATAACAGAACTCCAGCGTGATAACGGTATAAGAATCTGCATCGAAACGTCGCTATATGCAGCAAACCAGAAGTTGCTTAAAGGTGTAAGATCTGTGATGCATGGCTGTTTGTACGGAACAGAATAGTTTGGCTTATATGACCTTTACAAGAAGAACGACGACCAATCGCAAAACCAGGGACTATTTCCCGTCTTCCCCATCACCGGGCTAGTTCATCGTCGACATACGTGATGAATTATTTTCGACAAATGTGTCCCCATAGACAACGTTTGAAGTTCTACGTATACCCGCGCATCTTTCAATGATATTCAAAGACCTGGCATGCTATCCATTTCTCATAGCCTCATTGCACTGATCGGTTGTCCCTCGTGTAAGTTTTTTGTCAGAATTGACGTTAAACATAGGGTTTTTCCATTGTATTTCTTAACATATCAGTCGGAAATATTAGAATAACGAATTATCTTACGTGTTCATTGTTGTATTCATGTCTGAAATCCCACATCAAAGCCACGGGTCCTCATCATGTATTCTTTTGAAACAAACATATCGTTAACATTGTCACTGTTAAAGAAGGGTACCTTAAAACATTAATTTTGTTTATTTACAATATCTGATTATGTTTTCCACAAGTTGCGCAAATCAAGAAAAGGGATGTTGAATTAAAATTTTCAAAATGTCCACACATGTTAAAACAACAGGTAATTTGCATACAAGTCACTTGCAATGCATTTTACAAATGAGCAACGGGTCTGGTCTTTTTCCAATAAATTGTCTCAGCACTACTAACGTCGTAAGCCAGTTGTAGAGACTGAAGTTACGACAACCGTAGGATCGTAATGTACTACGACAACCAGAGACCTGCATACAACATAAACTGTCTGGTAACGGCAATAATGCGTCAAACCAATACACTGTGGATATATATTTGCTTCTATATATAGTATGTAAGGGCCAATTTATCTGGAAAATAGTTTTCCCTTCTTTATTCATCAAAGCAGGTACAGCATATATTATGTCAAAAAGATTTTGGTACATGGTATTCAAGAAGTGTACGTCTTTTCATACATATAAAATCTTGCCTATAAAGTCATCTGTATCAGTGTGTCTTACAGGTTGTTTTTTAAACAAAGTGTGGAAGGAAGATCAGGAACGAAACAAATTTGCATAATTACAATTTGTGAATGTCGTGACCTTTGTAGCATTGTAATACCTAATTATATCATGTTGTATATGTTCAAAATATGGCATTAATCCTTTCCTACATTGTCTGTACAGTACTTGTTTTGTCATTAAAAATACAGTTATCAATAGGTTGTTGTGTTTTCCTTGAAATCCAACCAAAACATTTTCCCTGTTCTAATCAACGGTTCCTTCCACAACGTATGTTATCCAAGTGTACAGTTTCCCCCAAATCTGTCTTACATGTTCACAATCATATAAAATATGGATTATAGTTTCAGGTTGATTTGTACAGAAAGTACACAAAGGAGAATCAACATATCCAAATTTATGTAAATATTTGTTAGTTGTAAGAATGTAGTGAGTAATTTTAAACTAAAACCATCTGCTATCCTAACGTTGAGTGCATCTCTTTGCCATCAATATATGTTCTTGCCAATCCGTTTACTAAATGTCTTATTCAACATATTACAGGTGAGGTGAAATGGGGTTTAACGTCGCGTCAAAGATAATTGCACTTATATAGCGTGTGTGTGTGTGTGTGTGTGTGTGTGTGTGTGTGTGTGTGTGTGTGTGTGTGTGTGTGTGTGTGTGTGTGTGTGTGTGTGTGTGTGTGTGTGCTTGTACTAGTCCGGACTGATGCCGATTTATAGTGCTAGCTCACTGAGATACCATGCCGCAGTTTAACATCAATACCCCACTCAGACGAAGTATACTGACTCCCAGCCGACCAGTCCTTGTTTTAGCCCTTATTGCCGAGCGCCAGACAGGGTAACAACAAGTACCATCTTTTAACGTCTTTTGGTATGACGCGGTCGGGGATCGAACCCCTAACCTTCCGCTCTCCTGGCGGACGCTAACATATTACAATTCATCTGGAAAATATGCTTTGAAGATATAGATAAGGATAGATGGGAATGAGGATTGTAGTGAGAGGATGACGCTAGATGTTGTTACCCTGTCTGACTTTCGGCTGTAAGGGATATAAAAGGGACTGGACCCCGTTCCATTATGCGATCAAAGCATGTAAGTCTATGTTAACGTGTCGGAGTTACGATCACCTTAGTGCTGCGGTAGCTTTGTGGGACGGACCCTTGTCGGTTCTGAGTCAGTATACTGTGTTTGAGTGGCGTATCCATGTTGAACTTCCAGTTGTACCCTGTGACTACAGTAGAGACCCCATTGAACCTGATTGCATTGGAATTCAACAGGAATTACAAACACCATCGTGACAGCTAAAACTGCAAGCCAAACATTACAGGGGCACTTGAGATTTGATGAAAAGTTAAATAAACATGGCACAGAGGTACTGTTACGGCGTTCGTGACAGATGTCCCGGCGCCACACTCGTGGTAAGTGGATTTGTCAGATAATTTCCTGCTCAGCAGCTATGGAATTAGTCGACAATTGTACAGTAATTACATCCTCTATTCACAGACGCTTGCACTGGTCAGCCATAACCCCAGCATTCCAGTTCTGGAGGCCAATGAGGAACAGGATTCAAATCATGAGTGACAACCTCAAAATGTAATCTGTATGGGATAATTGTTCTTATTTAAGGCGATGCTCTTCTTTCCGTTTATTTGTAGTTCTCTCTATAAATACTTTCAGTAAGATATCACGTATGGTATTGAAGGTTATGAGTGAGTGAGTATGGTTTTACGCCGCTTTTAGCAATATTCCAGCAACATCACGACGGGGGACACAAGAAATGGGCTTCACACATTCTACCAATGTCGGGAATCGACCGCGGGTCTTCGGCGTGACGAGCAAACGTTTTAACCACTAAGCTACCCGGCCGCCCCTCAAGTTTATGAAAGGGGTGAGGTGTTGTCTTGGATTTGTGTTTCGAACAGAGAAGTTTCCACTCAGTGTTTTTAGACAAACATTTTTTTATTTTTTTTTTGAAAGGAGTAAAAGACCTCTGGGGGAAATGTAACATATTAATTTTCAAAAAAGTCAGCGTGTCAAGTGGAAGAGAGAAAATTATGATTTCAACATTTTGGGTAGAGATAGAAACTAGTCCGGGCTGATGCCGATTTATAGTTTTAGCTCACTGAGATACCATGCCGCAGTTTAACATGAATACCCCACTCAGACACAGTATACTGACTCCGAGCCGACCAGTCCTTGTTTTAGCCCCTTAATGCCGAGCGCCAGACAGGGTAACAACAAGTACCATCTTTTAACGTCTTTTGGTATGACGCGGTCGGGGATCGAAACCCGGGCCTTCCGCTCTCCTGGCGGACGCTCTACCACTGGACCACGGAGGCGGTCTCCGCCCCTAAGAGAGTAGATTAGTGGCATTCCTCTTAGGCATCATTCAGTGGAGCTTTCGGACATATTCTGAAAATTTCAAACAGTGAAAGCACTAAAGCTGGTGAGATGATAAAATACAATTCGGCCTGCGAACCGAACTGACATTCCTGGTCTTCGTTTCAAAGAAGGCATATACAGAATATTTAATGCAGCTAAAGGTTTCAGAGATGACGTCTTTTTTGAGCAAGAGTTGCGTTATCACCACACTGGCACAGGATGAACCTAACGGACGCAAGAATCGCAGAATGAAGAACAGGAATCTGTTGGCGTCAGCTAATCCGTAATTCCCAGGGTCTCTGGAGTCTGTTCTTATGGCGTCTCAAGCGGGTTCTTTGGCCAACTTCCTTATTAGCACTCAAAGGTCATGAGAAAATTTACTGTACAATCAACCTGCCACATGCCAGTGTCTCGTACACATAGATTGGAATAGGAAAAAATCTTAACCCTGCGAAAAATACACCGACGTGTCATAGGTACTAAACCGGTATTAAACAACGCATTTATCGGGAAATCTCGTGAAATCTCAGATGAGTGTGGCTAACTTGAAGCACGGAATTTTTTGCCCATTCAATTTCCGCAATGTGACTAAGTCCCAAAGGTCTCAGAGGACACATAATACAGTCACAGCTGATCAAACGAGGGGGGGATAAAACTAAAGGAACTAGCTCCATTCAGAGACGCATCACCTCAGAGACAATATCGGCTCGCGGTACACATTAAATGCAGCATTTGTCAGAATCGGAGGAACATTTTATTATTGAATGTAGCGTTCCTATCTGCGCTAATACGCGTCTAATGTAGGATCGCACTACGCTGATCTATAGATTACAGCACGGTGCGGTATTTCTTTCCCCGCTATGCGATACCTCATCGTTACTTAAGCCCCTTTAATAGGCAAGAAGAAATGCACTCGCTAATAGACTGGATTACTTTTGCATGTGCGGATCCGCCTCCAACACATGCAAAAAGAACATATTCATACAGCTCTCCGAATGTAACGATGATTTTCAGACTGGGTGATGAGGCCACGTTTCATCACGTTCATTGTCGATGCGTTGCCTTCTTAGTGAGGGATTTACAATAGAGCGGACAAGGTTACACTTTTATCATATTGCTCTGTTGGTCGAAGCCGGAACCGGAAGTGACGTGTGGCATAGTCAAGGTTCACAGGACTCATTTTTACTAAACGGAAAGACATGCGGGGAGGTTTTCTTGTTGGCTGTGATTTGACGACACTAAACATAGGATTAATTGGTCCTTGGCATGGAAAACAAATAACCTACTTCCTTAGGTTTGAGAGAGAAGTAAAAAATTAACACCATGTTTTCATAATGACCAAAACGAACATCCGTGATATAGACATGACTTCATGTTGTTTACATCCCCAATTGAGGACGTTGCGCATGCGTACCTATTACCGGATATGGTACGGGTTCCGTTCCACAAAGCGATCGTAGCACTGCGACTACGTATGCCTATGTTAAAGTATGGGAGGTATGATCACTTAACGTTATGATTGCTTTGTTGGACGGGGCCCGGATCAGTAGCACGTGTTTCGGCCGTCGACTGTTTGCTAAAAGCGGTTGCCTTGCTGCGATGGCCAACATTGGGACCAGTCTTGGTTATACAACACTATATTGCAAAGTGAGTGAGCGAGTTGGGTTTAACGCTGCTTTTAGTATTCCAGTTATATCGCGGCGTGTCAGCTTAATGTACGAGGAAAGCCCGAAGTGCTGCAGGTCTCAGACGTTTACCACGAGCACGGGTATGGTGCTGACAAACCTAGAAACATAATCGGGGCGAACCGGGATTCGAACCCACAATCATAGGTTTCTGGCGTGCCCAGGGGACGCAACTCTGCCCAGCGAATCGCGGCCCCTTAGACGACTGGGCCACCCGTGCCCCCTATATTTCAAAGAGATACCGGCAGTGAAGACGATTGAAGATATGACTGGATCATATTTTGAATGAATTTGATATTTTGTAAACCTACACCCATCCAATAATAAAGATAGTGATTAAAAACAATTGATTTCAATATCTAGTCGAGTCCTGTATTGTTTTGTCTCATCAACGATGAAGGCTGTGTCAGAGCACAAAAATCTTAAATAAGTGCCATTTAGTGCAGAATAGTGATTGGCTAGTTTAGCATCCTTCACACGTACCAGGAGCTCGGGAAGCTATCCATATGTTGTGATTTTATTGCAGTAATAGGGCCAGTCTATGCACTCATTTGCATGACATGGCTATTGAATGCCTAATTATCTTGAAAAAAATACACGTAACAACTGAGGTATATTGTTCCACGAGTGTGTGGAGTGCATTCCTTGAGGGCACACACTGACTGCAGGGTAGTGGGTGAAGTTTTCTGTTGGTATAGCGTACACACACATACGCACACACACGCGCGCGCGCAAATACACACATACATACACACATACATACAAACACTGACTGCAGGGTAGTGGGTGAAGTTTTCTGTTGGTATAGCGTACACACACAAAAGCACACACAAGCGCGCGCAAATACACACACACATACATACACAAATACATTCACACACTGACTGCAGGGTAGTGGTTGAAGGTTTTTTGTTGGTCTAACGTACACACACATACGCACACACATACGCGCGCAAATACACACATGCACACACACATGCATACACACACTGACTGCAGGGTAGTGGGTAAAGCTTTCTGTTGGTATATCGTACACACACATACGCACACACATGCGCGCGCGCAAATACACACATACATACACACACACATGCATACACACAATGACTGCTGGGTAGTGGACGAACCTTTCTGTTGGTTTAACGTACACACACACACGCACACATATACACACACATCCATGCATACATACACAGATACATACATACATACACTGACTGACAAGTAGTGGGTGAGGCTTTCTGTTGGTGGTCTAACGTAACACACACACACACACACACACACACACACACTACAGGGTAGTAGGTGACGCTTTCTAGTGGACACACACAGAGAGAAACACCCACACACTTATATACACACACATACATATACACGCATGCACACACACATACACACTGACTGCAGGGTAGCGGGTGACGCTTTCTAGTGGTCACACACACACTCACAGAAACACTCACACACTCACATACACACACATGCATTTACACGCACGCGCACGCACACGCACACACACACACACATACACACTGACTGCCGGGTAGCGGGTGACGCTTTCTAGTGGTAACACACACACACACATACACACTCACACACTCACAGAAACACACACACTTACATTCACACACATGCATATACACACACACGCGCGCGCACACACACTGCGGGGTAGCGGGTGACGCTTTGTGGTTTCCTAACGTCAACAGCCACTGACTGTTCTTCATTTGGCGTAGACAAGGACAGATAAGTTGATATATTTTTGCCGTGAGCTTTAATTTTCACGCAAAGCAGCAAAACGGGGAATTACTTGCAATCTGAACTGAATATCCTGGAGGAAAATCGTAAATGGGACCTTGACAATAGGTAAATTAATCGAAAAGCTTATTTTGAGTTACTAGCTTCAGGCCGTCTTCACTGCAAGCAATACGACACCGTCCACTTGAAGCTGGGCTAAGGCAGGTTCATTTAGCTCTTCACACGTATTGTGAATGATTTGGATACACACATATTTGATTGTGTTCGATTATCGCCCACTGAATACACTCCCGGGATAATAGTCGGTCGATATTTAAGCTATTCTTAAGTGTGATGATATTTACCACGGTAAATTTCTCAGGAAGACATGTACGTACATGAAATTGTCTATTCTGTTGTGCCTACACGTGAATATGCGGAAACGTTTTGCGATCTAATTTTGGAGGGTCGGCTGGGTAGCCTACTTGTTAAAGCGTTGGCTTGCTACGCTAATGACCCGGTTTCGATTCCCATCATGGGTACAATATGAAGAGCCCTGGTGTCCACACACCAAACACGGCGTAAGAGTCTTTTCGACCATTTCGTCAGGAGAGCCTGATAATGTCACGTCTAATACACGATGAGGTTCGGAAGTGGGAGCGTGTTTAGCACGTCGTTTTGGTAACTTTCTTGTGTAAAATAACAGTTAACACGACTGCCCAAGTACGACATGTGTAGGACGTGTTCTCCGACTCCTGCGCCGCATTAGGCTATGGCTGAGAAACTGGAATTTGAGTCACCCAAGTTATGTGTACGAATGGATTCCCAGCTAAAGGAATAATATAGAATAATACATAATATTTACCATTCCGTCTTTTACCAAAGATTGACGCATAATGCAGTGAGATTAATCCTGCCACAACAATTCCAGTTTTCATCAGTGTTCGACAAGTGTACTAATTCTGCTTCCTCGCACAACTGTCAGTGTTCAGCGGTTGCCACGGACACACGGATAAGATGCCCTTTTAATAGATTGAACATTTTCTGGGCGAATCCTTCATCATTAAAACACACTTTTCTTGCTCAACTCAAGAGCCCAAGAGATTTCATTTGAAATGTTGATATAAAACCGTTTACAATGTAATTTAGAAACAGCGGCAGAAGCCACGTCATGAAATGAGCTGGCGAAAAAACACTCAACAACGGCATTATCATTCTCCCACCCACAACCCACAACCCACAACTAACACCAACACCCCCACCCACTCCACACCCACACCACGCACCCCTCACCCCTCACTCCACCGATCTTACTCGTCCTCCTTTGAAGTATTCCACAGTCCTCCTACATGTCCAGCTTACACAAACCCGGCCTTACTTGTCCTCCTGTTAAATTTCCTCTAATCATTCTTCATGCACAGCTTTACACATGCCTGGCCTTACTCGTCCTCCTACCAAATGTCCTCTTATCATTCTTCATGTACAGCTTACACATGCCTGGCCTTAATCGTCCTCCTACCAAATGTCCTCTAATCGTTCTTCATGTACAGCTTTACATACGCCTGTCCTTACTCGTCCTCCTACAAAATTTCCTCTAATCATTCTTCATGCACAGCTTTACACAAACCTGGCCTTACTCGTCCTCCTACAAAATTTCCTCTAATCATTCTTCATGCACAGCTTTACACATGCCTGGCCTTACTCGTCCTCCTACAAAATTTCCTCTAATCATTCTTCATGCACAGCTTTACACAAACCTGGCCTTACTCGTCCTCCTACAAACTTTCCTCTAATCATTCTACATGTACAGCTTACACATGCCCGGCCTTACTCGTCCTCCTACAAAATTTTCTCCAATCATTCTACATGTACAGCTTACACAAACCCGGCCTTACACAGCTCGTATTTGTTATGAACACCCGACACAACTCGTCCTCCAAATGAGCTAGCACTGTCTTAACCTGTGCACAATCCAACTCGCACTCTAGGTAAACTACTAGTATCTCCGGTCTTCGTATGCTGGTTGCCAAAGACCTAATTGATGATTTGATTATCCCTTTGACCTTAAGCAGCAAAAAAGCTAGAGTGATTCCCATTGATGCCAGTTCCGTTTTTATTGTGACACATGCTTCGAACATTGATTACAAGATGACACGAGTGGAGACGTGGGAATTTCGTTCCTGGTCACAAAGTATATCACGAAGCAGATACAACCCGTCCATACCCCGAGAGATATAAACCTATGGACAGGCATGTCATACGAGTGGCATCAGTGGCACTGATTTATTCCAGCTCATGACTTCTTTATGACAAGTTTTTCATTCAGTATAGTCCCAACTGCTTTTCACATTTGCTTAAACCTTGACTTCGTGTGATGAAAACGACGGCAATAGATAAATAACACTTTTGCAAGACACATATTGTGTAGGTGTATGTTTAGCTACGGTGCAATATGTTGGTAAGGGAAACCCACTGCACTGAGGTACCGGGGGGGGGGGGTTAACTTCTTCATGAAGAACGAGCTCCCCTGGATACAAGACGACTGGGCAACGGATGGGTACCCGACACCTTGGTCATCAGTGTGAAGTGTGGGCCCGTGAAGATCCGGGAAAGAATAGGTCTTCAGTAACCAATACTTGCCATACAAGGCGACAATGACATGCTTGTTGAAAGGTGGTCAGGCTCGCTGATTTGGTTGATGCATGTCATTGTATCCAATTGCGTAGATCGAAGCTCATGATGTCAAGCACTGGATTGTCTGGTCCACACTCTATTATTTACAGAGCGCCGTTATATAACTTGAACATTGCTGAGTGCGGCGTTAAACAACAAACAAACAAACAAACAAACAAACAAACAAAACAAACAAACAGTGTGACAGGAAGGCTGGGTAGCCTAGCCGTTTTATATATTAGTTCATACTTCATTCCGAGGCTCAGTCGTTGAGTCTACGGTCATTCTGTGCTGTGCTATTGTTCAAGGCGGTCTATAATACTGTAAGGGATTCTCTTTCTTGCCTTTCCTGAACTTTGGTTAGCCGTGAAAAGAGTCAAAAGTGCGAAAACGCGTGCCCCCCCCCCCCCCCCCCCCCCCCCCCAACACACACACACCCCTCCCCCTCCCCCTCCCCCCCTCCCAGTACAACCGTACCCATTAACACCTCTTTCAAGGCCACTGTGGTCGATAAAGAAACCTTGATCCGGTAATCGAGATATCCGGTTTGGGTAAAAGCCTGAAAGTTCAACCACAAATCGAAAGTGCATAACATCACGACCAACAGTCAAACTCAACTATCACGCTGATATTTGATTTACCTCGACGACACCAAGAATGCCAGATCAGTTTCTGGACCGTTGACTTTGTTACACTACTCAATGCATTGATAAAAAATATGAAACTGTAGCTCATTTTGAGTATTGCTTGTATGATGACCAGTATGCATCTCCTCTTTTAAGAATGCCTTGGCCATATCTACGGTGCCGCAATTTGCTGTGCAGAGTTGCACAGCTTCGCCCCGAAAAATGTTTCTAGGTTTGTCAGCACAATGCTCGTGCTCGTGAGTTTCACCAACGTGGTCCGAGACCTGCGTCACTTCGTGCTGTCATTCCACAATAAACGAACACGCTGTGATATAAATGGAATAATGTTCAAAGCGGCGTTAAACCAAACTGACTCACTTGATTCTATAGTTAATACAGGCTACACATGTATTTTCGGATTTATGGGTGTTTGATGGCTCTTCAGAAGTTCGCAGTTACAAGTATATATTATAAAATCAAAAAGATACTAGGCTGAAAACAGTCGCCTAAACACTGCAAACCTAAGGTCCAAAACACAACTTTGATCACCGGATCATACACACCGGCCACCATTTCTTGTTTGTTTTATTTTGAGCCACTATCAAACATTGGTGTGTACTTCTTTTTGCCCGGCAGTGTATTTGAACCTCGCAGCTGTTAGTACATAGAACAGTACGTTCTTCGTCAAAAGAAATGCTAAGAGAGTGTTCTAGAGCGTGGCAGTCAGTACCGACAATACGGCACAATTTCAATTACCACCTCATAGTGAGTGAGTGATTTGGGCTTGAAGCCGCTTTCGTCAGTGTTTCAGATAGGTTATGGCGTGTCAGCTGAGAGGAAAGTCCTAATTGATGCCCCTGAGCACTGGTATGGTGTAGAAAAATAATCAAGGCGAACTGTGATTCGAACCCACGTTTATAAGTTCCTCTCGGATTAGATGACTGAACCACACGTGACTCTTCAACCCACAACCATATGACCTCAATCAATAAGTGAGTGATGCGTTAATCAACACACACACACACACACATACAAACACTCACACACACACACACACACACACACACACACACACACACACACACACACACACACACACACACACACACACACACACACATACAAACACTCACACAAATACACACAGAGAGTGTCACACACGCGCACACACGCACTTGCACACACACAGAATCACACAAACACACATTGAGAGTAAGACACACACAATAACACATGCACACACACAGAATCACACAAACACACATTCAGAGAAAAACACATTCAGTTACACACGCACACACAGAATCACACAGAGACACATTCAGAGTAGCACACAGTCACACGCACACACACAAAATCACACAATCACACATTCAGAGTAACACACATTCAGTCACACACGCACACACATTCAATCATACACGAACACACACAGAATCACACAAACACACATTCAGAGAAAAACACATTCAGTTACACACATACAGAATCACACAGACACACAGAGTAACATACAGAGTCACACGCACACACACAGAATCACACAAACTCACATTCAGATTTATAACATTCAGTCACACACGCACACACACAGAATCACAAAAACACACATTCAGAGTAACACACATTCAGTCACACACGCACACACACAGAATCACAAAAACACACATTCAGAGTAACACACATTCAATCATACACGCACACACACATAATCACACAAACACACATTCAGAGTAACACACATTCAATTACACACAATTACTCCCGTTATATCCAGTTCCCATTGCCAACAGTCGACTTAATAGAAGTACTGGTTGTGAGTGAGTGAGTATGATTTTACGCCGCTTTTAGCAATATTCCAGCAATATCACGGCGGGGGACACAAGAAATGGGCTTCACACATTGTACCCCTGTCGCGATTCGAACCCGGGTCTTCGGCGTGACGAGCGAACGCTTTAACCACTAGGCTACCCGACCGCCCCACGGAACCGGTTGTGCTAAATCCAAAGAGTTGACGCGGCATGCACTCAGCTACAACCTACAGAGCCACAGAAAAACATTTCCATGGAAACGAAATGTTTAATCATGTGTATGATAAGATAGTTTTAGCAGTTGCCACGGCGACTGAAAGGTCAACATGAAAACTCAAGACGGTTCTAAAGTTGTCAGCTTCCTGTTGAGAAGAAACATATGTTCACGGAACAAGAATGCATTGGGCATAGACAACCGGACTACTGAGGCTTATGTATGTCGTTACCAAACAAACTACGCATCATTTTGTTCGTCTTTCTATTAATGCTGGAACGCATGTATTTGTATCAGGGTACTTATGACCTACAATTAAGGAGGAACATGGCTACCCCAGCCCTTTAACCAATAACCTTTATGTTTATATTCCCTTCAATGCCAAATACACGGACAAGTATAGTGTAATCAATTTGTAATTGGGTATATATATTTTTTTTAATTTCAATAATATAAGTTAATTATATGAACAAAAATACTTATTTTATTGAAACATTCCAATTTGTCGTGGCACAATGAACGGGGAAAAGTAAACATTAATAAAACAATTTAATTTATAATGGCATTATTCTTGAGAAATAGTACCCATTAATAAAATTTCAATATATTATGGCACTATACACTGAGTGAGTGAGTGTTTGAGTGAGTGAGTGAGTGAGTGAGTTGGATTCAACTCCGCTACGAACATTATTCCAGATATAACAGCTCAGTGTGAGAGGAAAGCCCAAAATTATACAGGCCTAATTAAGACATTTCCCACTTTGATGAAACCCACGGGTATGGTGCTGACAAGCCTAGAAACATGAAGGGGTTTCCAAGGTTTCCGAACCCACGATCCTAGGTTTCTGCCCAAGGGCCGCGACTCTGCACAGCGAATTGCGCTTCCTAAGACAACTGTGCCAACTGTGCCATCCCTATTGCACGAGTAATAATACCCATTAATAAAACATCTGTTATGGCATAACGCATGAAAAATGGTACTCATAATAAAACAATTCAGGTATTATGGCATAAAGCATAGGAATCCGTACCCATCAATAAATCAATTCAATATGTTATGACATAATGCACGAAGAATAGTGCCCATTAATAAAACACTTCAATATGTTATGACATAATGCATGAGAAATAGTGCCCATTAATAAAACACTAAATAGGTTATGGCATAATGCATGAAGAATAGTGCCCATTAATAACACGTGCCAATGTGTCCCCGTGATGTTCTCGAATGTTGCCAAAAGCGGCGCCAATCAAACTCACTCACTGAGAACTTATGACAGCGGGAGGTTTAGAAGCGGATGTAAAAGTCCGATATTTACATTTCATAAATAAAATTTGACATTTGCAGTCAGTGGGTAATCAAAAAGATTATGTATGAAATGGTTGCTCTCACTCAAACCGTTTTTATCAGAAAATGTGTTTTGGGGTTTGCAGGTTTACAGACTGTAACTGCGCACGTTGCATTAACGTCTAACATGACAGCGAGAAAGAAATACAATTGCAATGAATATATGAAATGCTTTCAAGAACAAAATCAACCTGTCGGATTGTACATCTTACGGAAATAAACCTTGCTATTGATGAGCTAATGCTGAGTGGGGTGAGAAAGTGCAAGCGTGTCTCTGTGTGCTAATCAACTAAATACTGGAGATGGAATGACACAAAAAGCAGCACGCTTATTCGGCCTTGACGCTCAAGATGAAAGAACATTCAAAGAATTTATGGGGAAAACAGCCGACAAGTTATAACGTTCACGACATTAGTGCCTGCAGGCAACGTTTCCATTAGCCGTGGTCACATGTTACGAACATGACAACATTGTCCAGATCAAACACACAGGCCTCCGTCAAGAAACCTCCAAGCCTCTTTGCATCTTCGGAAATGTAGCAAAAGCTTCAGTCGGGTTTTTTGAAAATGTTAAAGTTTAATAATCCGATTTTTTTAAGATGAATAGAAAAACACCAACATTACAAGACCCCCGTGTCGAAAACACAAATGTTTCTTCTGATGTGAAATGACAGGTTATTACGAAAACTGTTCAAAGTAAAGGCGTGTGTTGCATGATGACTGACAAGATTTGTTTTTGATAACTTATACATATATGCTACGTATATGACGTACAGCGAAAATGTATGATTCATTTATAATTTGCGCGGCTATATTAACCGATATATCGCTGTATGTGTCTATTAGAAACGGTTTCTTAACATATACGAGTGCAACGAATTTCCTCAATGCATCATTTTGTCAAATGAAAATGTCAGTCCCGAAAGTCCTTAACACTCCCGGTTTTTTGTTTTCATATTGTATTTTTCTTTACGTGAGCGAGTGAGTAATTCCAAAACATCATGGTTCTGTGTCAAACGAAATTCTCAGTTTGTATCCTTGCAGTCAGTGCCTTAATATATCATAGTAAGTATTTGACGTTTGGGACAACGCGGTACAACCAGCCAAGAATAAGTGTGTGACTTGGGTTGAAAGTCGCTTTGAAGCTGTGAAGATCCGGGGTAGAAAAGGCGAATATGCTTGTCATAAGAGGCCTTGGGTTGATGCAACACAATCATGGATGACAATCATAATCTGCGATTTGAACCCTCCATTATAGGATTCTGGCGTGTTTGATGCCGCGACTCTTAACAGAGAATTGCCGCTTCCAAGTTTTGTTTGTTTGTTGTTTAACTCAGCACTCAGCAACATTCCAGCTAAATGATGACGGTCTTTAAATAATCGAGTCTGGACCAGACAATCTAGGCATTGACATCATGAGCATCGATCTACGCAATTGGGATACGATGACATGCATCAACCATCCTGACCACCCGATCCCATTAGTCGCCTCTTACAACAATCATAATTCCCTTATCACGGCAAGCATGGCCTGCTGAAGACCTCCAAGACAGCTGGTCCAACCGTGGCAGTTATAAATGTATGTTGGTGTAAATATTTCAATATTGTGTTCCATCGGTTAAACACCTAAATCATATTGATATTGCTTCCGCTGTAATCGATTGTATAAGTGAGTCAGCTGGGCTTAACGCCGTATGCAAATACGAATATCTCAATTTTGGTCGTGTGACGTGTGACCGGCACATTTTAACAGCGTGTACAGTTACGACTATCTCTATATTGGTCGTGTGACAAGCGACAGAAAAAACAGTATAAGTGAGTTGGGTTTAACGCCGTATGCAATAACGAATGTCTCTTTTTTGGTCGCGTGACACGTGACAAATCTGTATGATTAAGTGACTAGTTCGGTTTAACGCTGTCTACAAGTATGAATATCTTTATATTGGCCGTGTCAAACGTATTGCCTTAGAGACTTGAGCAAGTCTAGTCCCATTACTGTCTACTGATGAGCCCTCTGACATAACCTACAACATACAATTTTATCTAAATCTCTAAACAATGTCTCTGGCCATGAATTCAGTGCTTCGTTATCCAGCAGCAGTGCGTCCTTACCCGATGCAGCACTGAATGGTAGGCATACCCTGTTGTGCAACTGACACACGCTTGAAGTTGCAAGTGTGCTTTCAACAGTATTTAAGTAATGGGGTTTCAGGCTCCTGTTGCCGAAAAACCCGAAGTGATGCAGCTCTTAGACATTTACCACATTGGTGAAACCGACGAGCTGGGTGCTGACAAACCATAAAAACATGATCATACGGTCTGGGCTGGGATTCGAACACCCGATCTGGAACGCATAAGGGTCCCACCTCACAACGTATTGCGGCGCCTTATACCCCTTCACTTACACAACATTTACACACGTAAGTAATTCTACACCACTTGTAACTATACATACGTGTGTATGTGTAAATTTACTATGCGTTCACATGAAAAGCATCTTAGGTGTGTAAATAAAGTATGTAAATTGTGTAAGGCACACATATTCGTCAGTCTGTCCATGACTTTCAACACAAAACAGGTTGTTTTCCAATCAAAGTTGAATGAGAAGAGAGTTACTTCACCGAACATTTTCGCGTGAAGCAACATGTGTTTGATTTAATATGAACTCAAAGTTTTCACTCCTTGAAACCAAAAGAAAACACTGTCCGCTCAACTCTGTATATACGCATAAAAGTTGGCAACTGTTGACAATTTGTTAGATGTTGGCAAAGGTACAGATATTAATCAGATCATCCTCTTACGTCAACATAAACGTTCACATTGCAACATATACACACAGTGCAAATTTACATTTACATTTGCACCTGCTCCAGACATGAAGCAAATTTGCTCCTGGTGTAAATATACACACATGAATAAACGCGTCCACATGACAAGTATACTCTTGGTATGTATTTCTACACACGTATGCACATATACACACATATGTATAGAGGCGCATGTGAACGGGGTATTAGACAACTTGGCAAAAGTTACCAAGTTAAGATAACGGTAAATTTGATATTAAAAAAGTGTGCGAGAAGATCGCATTTATCATTCATTATTCATGCAGTATCGAATGTAGATTCAAAAGGTGTAATGTTGTATTTATTTACGTTCATTCGGTTAGTCAATCCTTCAATGATGGAAATTATAGTGGGACTGACTTTTATTCAAGACAGATGCAGCCGGATAAAGTCGTAATTTGATAAACTGATATTCATAGATGGAACGAAACGAATTACAGTCATATTCAAAAGAACAGAATTAGAGACAGCTTCGAATATGGCAAAGAACACGATCACAAGTCACGTCATAAAGTCACTTGAGCCATTAAAGCAGCGACACCAGATCTTTCCGAAAATTGCGGAATTATACTGAATAAGCAAAATCGGTGCCTCTGTCAGCAGTATTACTACTACGTCTCATCGGTCTTCAGCAGTATTACTATTTCGTCTCATCCATGATCCTGGCCAGACACACACAGGGTTGATGCCAGCCATGACGAATCATCAACTCTGTGCATGTATGATATTCATTTGGGATCAAAGGGTGTGATCATTCTTATCTGATTTCAGTCTGCTCTGTCGAGTGTAAACTGAGAATGTTCATGCAGGATCACTATTTGAATACTGTCCCTGCGGAAATGTAATAGTGTGAAGTAGTAAGGAAGGTACGCCATATGATAATAAGATGGCGATAAAAGAACAAACTTGTACGTGTGTGAACATGTTTAAATGCACCCCAATCTGTTTGTCTGTCTTTGTTAAGCACATGGGACTGAGAATGTTCATGTGTCTGTCTTTGTTAAGCACAGCGGACTGAGAATGTTCATGTGTCTGTCTGTTAAGCACATGGGACTGAGAATGTTCATGTGTATGTCTATGTTAAGCACATGGGACTGAGAATGTTCATGTGTCTGTCTGTTAAGCACAGCGGACTGAGAATGTTCATGTGTCTGTCTGTTAAGCACAGCGGACTGAGAATGTTCATGTGTCTGTCTATGTTAAGCACAGCGGACTGAGAATGTTCATGTGTCTGTCTGTTAAGCACAGCGGACTGAAAATGTTCATGTGTCTGTCTATGTTAAGCACATGGGACTGAGAATGTTCATGTGTCTGTCTGTTAAGCACATGGGACTGAGAATGTTCATGTGTTTGTCTATGTTAAGCACATGGGACTGAGAATGTTCATGTATCTGTATATGTTAAGCACATGGGACTGAGAATGTTCATGAGTCTGTCTATGTTAAGCACAAGGGACTGAGAATGTTCATGTGTCTATGTCAAGCACATGGGACTGAGAATGTTCATGTGTCTGTCTATGTTAAGCACGTGTGATTGAGAATGTTCATGTGTCTGTCTATGTTAAGCACAGCGGACTGAGAATGTACATGTGTCTGTCTATGTTAAGCACAGTGGACTGAGAATGTTCATGTGTCTGTCTATGTTAAGCACATGGGACTGAGAATGTTCATGTGTCTGTCTATGTTAAGCACATGGGATTAGGAATGTTCATGTGCAAGGGTTCTGTTCCTACAGTAATGTTGTTATGTATTGATGTTTCCTGCAAACGAGACAGAGAATGTTCACGTGGATGCACTATTTTGAATTGTTGTAATATATTGCTAGTTAGTTTGTTGTTTAATATTCCACCTATATGACGACGGTCTGTGAATACTTAAGTCTGGACCAGATAATCCAGTGATTGATATCATGAGCATCGGTCCACGCAATTTGGATACGATGACATGCATCAGCCAAGTCAGCGAGTCCGAACACCCGATACCGTTAGTCGCCTCTTATGACAAGCATGTTCTAACCAAGATGTTCACGGGTCTTCCATGCTGTTTTGGTGTATCAAGCACATGAGGGGACACGGGAGGCCCAGTCGTCTAAGGCGCCGCGATTCGCTGTGCAGAGTTGCGTCCCTTGGGAACGCCAGAAACCTATGATTGTGGGTTCAAATCCCGGTTCGCGCCAATTATGTTTCTAGGTTTGTCAGCACCATACCCGTACTCTTAGATTTCACCGAAGTGGGGAACGTCTGAGACCTGCATCACTTTGGGCTTTCCTCCCACATTAGTTTTACACGCCGTGATATAAATGGAATACTGTCAAAAGCGTTAAACCCAGCTCACTCACTCACTCAAGCCCATGAGACTGTTCATAAGAAAGGGGCATTTTGAAGCCCGCTTCGAGGTTGTTGTGAATTGACGTGTTAAGAATATAAGATTGAAAGTGTTCATGAGGAAGGAGTATTTTGAAGCCTGCTTCTGTGTTGTCGTGTATTGATGTTACCTCAGCTCTGGATCTTGTTGGAGTAGATTTCAACTACATGTATGTGGAACACTACACAAACAATCGCAGCTGCTGAGATATCAATACAATATGTTATTGATGACACTCATATTTCACAGTCAACACACTTGCCACGATTTAACATTTACTTACTCACTCAAAAGCAATGCTAAATGTCTATCGTTTTCCATAGCCACGAGGTGGGGCGAGCGAGGTGAAATGGGGCTTAACGTCTCGTGAAACACTATTGGACGTGTATAGCGACCAGATAGACTAACACTTGGTCTATGAAAACACTTCTTTAAACTAATTGTTGACATTTCAAAAGAACCTTTTCCCTTCTGCTGTTATGGAATGAAGAAAACTAGATTTGTCTTAGTCTTTCTTGACAACGGTATGAGGATCTTTTCTGAAATGTCACCTTTACAGTATTAAAGATGTTGTTATCCATAAATTGTGTCTACTTTGTAGATTCGTATTAGTATATTCCAGTCATTGCGCAGGACTAGCGACGTACATGCACGCGCGACGTACATGCACGTGCGTGCGTGCGTGCGTGCGCGCGCGTGTGTGTGTGTGTTTGTGTGTGTGGCTGCTTGTGCTTGTCCTGACTAATGCCGATATTACAGTGCTAGCCTACTCAGATACCATGCCGCAGTTTAACATGAATACCCTACTCAGACACAGTATACGGACTCCGAGACGGCCAGTCCTTGGTTTAGCCCCTTAATGCCGCACGCGAGGCAGGGTAACAACAAGTGCCATATTTTAACGTCTTTTGTTATGACGCGGTCGGGGATCGAACCCCTGACTCTCCGCTCCCCTGCCGGGAGCAGTGGATTACACTGATGTATCCATGAAATATAATACCCTGCCACGTCGCTTCGCTTCTATTGAATTAGTTGTGCACGTGGTTGGGAAACAATATTGACTGTTAGCATTCGCCACTGGTGTCAGAATACACTGCAATACCGTTATAACAAATACATGTCCCGGAAGTGTAAACATCAGTCAAACCGTGCTCAATAAAGCGTTAATTGTAGAAGAAAAGGTTTTCAAAAATCGAAAGAAGAGTTTGATATCAGCAGCATCCCACCCAGCAACACAACGGTCGCCTGATAACAGGACTCCATACTGGTGAGGTGAGGTGAGGTGAGGTGAGGTGAGGTGAGGTGAGGTGAAATGGGGTTTAACGTCACGTCCAAGATTATTGCACTTATAAAGCGACGTGCATGTACGTGTGTGTGTTTGTGTGGCTGCTTGTACCAGTCCGGACTGATGCCGATTTATAGTGCTAGCTCACTGAGATACCATGCCGCAGTTTAACATCAATCCCCAACTCAGACACAGTATACTGACTCCGAGCCGACCAGTCCTTGTTTTAGCCCCTTGATGCCGAGCGCCAGACAGGGTAACAACAAGTACCATCTTTTAACGTCTTTTGGTAGGACGCGGCCGGGGAACGAACCCCAGACCTTCTGCTCTCCGGGCGGACGCTCTACCACGGAGGCGGTCGACTCCAAACTGACTCCACTGGAGGCTGGAACAGCTTTTGGATTATTTAACTCCTAGAAAATAGTCCATCGATTGCCTGTCTGTGTAAACCTCAGCCAAAGGGCAAGCGAGTACAGTTTTACGCCGCTTTGATAATATTCCAGCAACATCAACAGAACACCAGAAACTGGCTTCAATTGGTCCCATGTTGAGCCCGGACCTTCTTCATGACGAGCGAATGTTAAGCCACCAGGCTTCCTCATCAAGGAAATGATACATTCGAACATCACTTCACACCCCAACCCAACGCCAACAGTATTAACAGCAGTGTATAAAACCCTTATTGCCCTACATGGACGTGAAGCACAAGTCACACTGGCAGAGTGTACTATGTAAAGACACATGTGCTAATACGGCAAGATTAGATTTCTTGAATCAATATAATCTAAAACATAATATTATAAGCTAAAACAAGCTTCCAAATCTAACCAAACATGTTTGAGAATTGACAACAAAACAAAGCTTATCAACAGGGATTAACAAAACAGCATTTAAACAAACCATACTTACAGTTGCAATTTCTTGATCCGCGGACCACCTCTCCCTAATGCTAATCGATGTGATCAGGGGATTGTGAGCGTGCAACGCCACAAGATCCTAATGCCACTGTCCACTCTATCGGTTCTCAACTTGTGCCCGCACCGCAATTAAAGCGCCAAGCGTCGGCGATATTGCCCGTCTCTCCGTATGGACCTCTCTTTTATTATTTCATTACGGAAAATCTTCATCACACCTGATTCTTCCATGGTCGTATATTTGGCGTTGTGAACACTTGAGAGCATGTGGCAATCAACGGACACTGCTTAACTCATATCACTCATCGCGACGTCGACGACGGCGGAAAATAAAGTCAACTGGGGCAAATAGAAATCCAATGTTCTGTCTACCATGAAGTTGGGCAGTATATTACAATTGCAGCATCGATAGGTGCTTTTGAAGTGAAGCTGTCGGGTTCAACTGTGGAAGCCAAGCGCTAAAAGAGTCTGGTTCCAGGGCTAGCTCTATTGAAACTGCCAAGGCAGTGGAAACAGTGTCCATGAATATTGTCAGTGTTGAATACTTTACGAGATATTGCCTATTGAAAGTTACAACGCTCCTTGGACACATGTCCAGACATATCAGACTGGTGATAAAGTAGTGGTTGAATGCGTTTATAAATGTCACATCACTTTTAGGGGGAGACTAGAAAAAACTCGGACGTCTGCTTAGGCATTTAGTGTGCAGCTTTTCCTCTTGAGCGAGAAAACGAAAGCGTTTCATTGCAGAAATGTATATACAAATTGATATATGAAACTCGATCTTTCTACCGTGGTACTGGTTCCCAAAACAACGTAAACCTTCTTATCACCGTCATTCAGTGAGTATGTACCCTGGTGACAGTATATACGTGTACGAAAAAAGAGTCGATCGCTGTTCTAGAAAGTATAGCGCATTTAGAACAACCCATTAACCTAACAAAGACAAACTAAACTGGGGGCTGTCTCACATATCATGGTTTATGAAGATTCATACACAAAAGCAACGTTCATTATCTCCATCGGAAACCTTCCAACGCCGCGGAGAACGTGACCAGAGAAGACTCGCGGAGACTGTATACAAGGATGCTTTTAACTATTAAAACCACGGTTAACATAGAACAGCTTTTTATGCACAGTACCCTTTATATTTTTATAAAAACAATATGTGCTCTGAGATGTTTTTTTTTTCTCATGTATATGTTGCCTATGGGGTTAAAAGTTATCAATAAACACATCTCGGTTGAGTGAGAGCTGTCTTCTTTGGACTAATTATGTTTGCTCACGGTTGCAAGCAAACATTCTACCCAAGCTTTGTATATTTATCAAACTTTGTTGCCGGTTTGCGAAGACACGACTTCAATATATCGATTTTATCTTGTGCGATTGTTTAACAATAACACTGTATTAGTACATTAAGACGGCGTAGGTTGGCTGTGACAAATTCGACTTGGGACAAATATTTTGGGCGCGGAGACATATTTTCTGAGGGACGGGATAATTATGGTGTCACTATTCAAAACACGTAATTTGTTGTGGGAAGGCGAAAGGGAGCACAAAGTGTTGTTTTACCACTGTTCTGGTCCAAATTATTTTACTTAACACCTGGTCGGTCCATTATGAAAATTACCACCTCATGTAACTATCGATTGCCACCAAGCGGAACTATGTCATACACCTGACACTGTCGTAGTGTAATTAACACAGGGCGCTTTTGATGACCACACCTTGCCGTCAGTCACACCTCTGAAATGGCATCATCGGGTGTACGCATTTGAAACCGAATGCCGACGTCATCATGATCGCCTCTACAATAACACACGTGGAGCTGCCAATTGGTGTTGTGTCTATTTTGGGTATTTTAAGTTTAGGGGTGAAGATATTTGATTGTTTGCAGTTTTGTTTAAGATTTTTAATTTGGTGTTCATTTAGGTAGTTTGTTATTCTTTGGGATATTGGGGTAAGTAAGGGGTGTTTACGAGCTAGAGCTTGGTTTTTAGGGCTGATGTTTTGGTTTATTAAGTTTTGGATGAGAGGGTTTGATTGGGACGCGGCCCAGAAATTTAAGCTTAGCTGTTCCCTGCGTAGACTTAGTGGCATTTCTCCCGTTAAGGCCTGAAGTGAGGTGTAGGAGGTGCCATGTTGGGTGCGTGTAATGAGTTTGAGAGCCTGATATTGTATTGAGTCAAGTTTTTTAGATAGAGAGTTGTTTAGGGTGTTGTATATGGCGCAGCCGTAGTCTAGTTTTGATCTAATTAGGGATATGTAGAGAGAGAGGAGAGTATCTTTGGAGGCTCCCCAGTTAGAGCCAGTTAGGCATCTTAGGGTGTTTAGGTCTTTACTGCATTTAGTTGTTAGGTTTTGGATGTGAGCATCCCAGGTGAGATGTTCATCGAAAATAAGTCC
Source organism: Haliotis cracherodii (assembly GCF_022045235.1). NCBI lineage: Eukaryota > Metazoa > Mollusca > Gastropoda > Lepetellida > Haliotidae > Haliotis > Haliotis cracherodii. The sequence continues at coordinate 8,192,623 of NW_027266278.1, forward strand.
TAAGAATTTGGTTTGTTTTTGAAATTTGATTGTTTGATTGTTTAGCTGGAGGATTGGGGAGGCGGGTTTCATGTTTTTATGTTTGAATACTATTCCTGTTGTTTTTTCTGAGTTAAGGGAGAAGCCCCATTTGTCAGCCCATTGTTGTATTTTATTAAGAGATTTTTGGAGTAGATTTTTGGCCATTTTCATGCTTTAGTGCGGATCCCTCAAAATCCCAGAAATAAGCTTAAACTTACCCATCTCAAAATCAGAAATTAAAAGTGTAAACAAACAAAAAATCACAAAAAAATGGCATAACCTATATCTAAACTCAAATAGCCAAATCAAAAGAGTGCTCAGCAAACCACTAACCAAACCAAAAATTCTCCATCCATCCAAAAAAATCGACAGAGTAATCACTAAACTCCAAACAGGACACACCAACCTAAATAACCACCTAAAAAATTTTAAAAAACACACTACAGGTAACTGCCCACACTGCAAACAACCAGAAACCCCAGAACACGCACTCATCCACTGCACACACTACCTAACACATCGAACCGCATTACAAACCACCCTCAATCTAAACAAGGCTCTCACTCTAGAAGCAATACTAAACCCACAAAATAAACTAGAAAACTTCAAGGCCTTAGGCGTATTCTTAATAAAAACGGAACTGATAAAACGCATCTAAAACCATAATAACCTACCAAATCAAAATCACAAAAACAAACAATCATCCAGCATACCCAGCTCCCTTAGTTCTCCTCCCCAACCCCATCGGCATCTATTCCAAATCTCAAAATTCCCAAATTCTATATAAGCAACCCCTAAAGCCCCCTCTTGGGTTGCACAGACCACCCTCGCCCCTTTCGGAAACACATTAAATGGCCTGGCCGGGCCCGTGTGCGAAATACGCATCAGTCGGAAAGCGCACGTTAAATCTCCAAAGTAAGTAAGTAAGTAAGTGCCAATTGGTTCAGGTGCAGGTGCTACTAAGTGAGGTGAGGTGAGGTGAAATGGGGTTTAACGTCACGTCCAAGATTATTGCACTTATAAAGCGACGTGCATGCACATGTGTGTGTGGCTGTTTGTTCTAGACCGGACTGATGCCGATTTATAGTGCTAGCCCACTGAGATACCATGTCTCAGTTTAACATGAATACCCCACTCAGACAAAGTATACTGACTCCGAGCCGACCAGTCCTTGCTTTAACCCCTTAATGTCGAGCGCCAGACAGGGTAACAACAAGTACCATCTTAAAACGTCTTTCGGTATGACGCGGGCGGGGATCGAACCCCGGACCTTCCGCTCTTTGGGCGGACGCTCTACCACAAGACCACGGAGGCGGTCTGATAAGTGAATGAACTGGGTTCAACACTGACTTGAATGGTATCTCGAATTATATCACTGCTTATAGCAAAATGAGGCTGGATCATGGCTCGGTTCAAACACAGGATCATCATCAAGCCGGATCCTACTCGCTAAAGGGAGGTTACTCTGTAAAAACAAATTGTGAGACCCACCTGTCCATCCACGCCCTCCCCACCCAACTCTCTGGTCCCTTGACCCAACCCCTCCACAAAAGGCTCCTGAGGATAATGTTTCCTTACATATATAGGTGTTACGTGTCGTAAGTGATGCTGCGAGATGAAACAACTAGACGACCGTGTGTATAAAAGTTTTTAAGGGATTATGACTTGTTAGACATACAAGATATATCTAGATCTTCTCTGTAACAATATGACGCTTTTTTGGAACATGTCTGGTGTAAATACAAATCACTGTAGTCGTGGTTGTCTACCAACGCCATGGGATGCAGTGCAAGGATAACCTTACCATTTGCTCAACAAACCAACCAACCATTTGCTTGGTTGAGAACTGATATGATGATATAACATGATTATTGTGACATTGAACGCTACACCCTGCTGTTGCTGATGCTGAAACATACGGCCGTGTCTCTATCTGTGACTTTTAACTACATTCAGATGACAACATCTACTGCATAGTCGTCACCTTGGCGTCTGTAGGAACCAGCCTTAGCAGATGGGAGAGTGCGTCATCCAGTGTATTCGGACAATAACGTTGTCAGGCGCCATGATACTACGTGCTTTATCAGCTCGTATCGAATTCTTAATGAAGGCAGCAGCCAGTACTTAAGTGAAGTTATAACAAATCATTGTTATTAACGAATATGACAAAGTGAACTCGTGGGAAAATCGATAAGGTTTTGTTTTCAGGGTTCTTTTTAAATTTCACATCATTTTTCATCACTGAATATTTTCTACAGATAAGGTAGCAAGATTGTGGTCTCCTATGAGAGGCGACATATGGCTATTGATTTATCTCAAAGGTTATGTAATGTTGCTGTAATAAATAATAGCAACAATAAAATTAAAACTACTTTGAATTGGTTGACGAGGAGTATGCTGGTCATATAGTTTATCGGAAACAGCAACGAAGCTGCCTTGCCCCAAATCTCTGCGCATAACCTCCCGGATTTGGAGTGTTCCCATCTTCGGGAACAATTGATCATAGCTCCAGATGAGCTGCGTATCTGCGTAAAATACGCATTAAAAATGAAGAAATACGCAGTAAAATCAAGTCCAAGCGTATCAAATACACAACGAACATTACAGATTCGCTACAAAAATAAAAGTTATGCGTATCATCAAAATATTGTGAAGTAACCCTGCGTATTCCATTAGCAAATCAGCAACTTATTTTGAAATTATAAACGGACATTCCGTCAACCTTGCCAAACTCCACGATGACAGTTACATCATGGTCATTTGCCATCACACTTTCTTGTGGAAGTATCGTGGTATTTTTGAGTCATATAAAGCTCTCAAACCCACACGACACCAGTTTGCAGGGACTAGATGAATAGTGTTTTTAAATATTTAACTGAAATACCCACATGTGTAAAAACTAGTGGGTAACAGAAATTTGAATACCAAGATAGAATTACTGTTACCCAATGATTTTAAAATGCATGCGTAAAATACCCACAACACCAAAAGCTTATCTGGAGCTCTGAGTTGATAGTTTCACCACTCTGCCATCATAGCCTTTAAGCTTTTTGAATTTTCGGATGTCTGACAGAAATCAGATGGAGATAGTCTCCTTGTGTAAAATCAGTTTCCCACAACCCTGTGTAACTCCACGTAACTGTTTGGAATTATATTTGCTCCAGTTACCATCCTGATCGGACGCATTGGACATGCACATCAGCTACTTCCTTTAAACTTGTTCTACAAACTAATTAAAAAAAAATACCACTATTTTATTATTCTAATTTAAAGAGTACTGTATAATTATCGTGTAGAAACTATCTGCAGATCATATCCGCAGATAGTATCCGTTTCACTGAAGAATACCATCGAGAACATCCTCATCATCGCTGTGAGATTATGTTCTCCCGGTCAGAGTATTTGACAATGTTGGCATGCTTCCTTCCTTAAAAGAGAAGAAAGCTAATGTCAGCATGTCACGGTTGCCTGGCTGGCATTCATCGTTTGCGTCAGGTGAAAAGAGCAATGAGCTTCATTGAAGGCGATCTGTTTCCATGCCCTGCATCTGAATGGGCAAACAACAGACTTGATTTATTAGATATCCCCGTTGATATATTTTCTTGATTATAAAGTGAATACACTACATTTTTTTCTTGACGTGATGTCATAATTGTCATAAAATGCATCTTTATGATTTTATATATATAATATATATCATGTAATTACTAGATTTCTAGAGGCACATTGTCTCAAAGTAGAAGTACTCAAAACATTGTTTATTGTATAGCAATATTCCAATAAATATACTTACAATTGAGTGTGACTAATAATTGTTACAATGTGCAATGGTATTATTAAATACATATGGAATACGAATTTTAGTGTACGACCTAAAGAGGAAGATAGTAAGGCGATGCATCACCTTAAGGAGAAAGCGTGTTGGCATCGAGACACGCGTGCCCATTTGCACCCAGCATGATTGAAAGGTCATAATTCGCTGACACGCTACTTCACGGAGCTCAAGAGAGAGTACCCTAGACGTGTTGATAATTATTCCGTGGCATCGACCACAGAACGAAGCCCGTAAATATATCTGATATAATTGCTCATTTGGATTTCTTCCAAATCATGTGACAAAAGGTTCATGTATGTGACATAATAACTTCAGGCAAACCACGGAACATTTACCTCAAAGCATTTACATAACCTGACAGTTTTGTCCGATTTAAGAACTGATACAAAATATGATACTTATTTGTCCAGAAAGACTCCTATATACTATATGTAACACCACTGATGCGGAATGTATTCCATCTCAACAATCTGTGATGGAACAAACCCATTTTGTGTTACAAAAAATTCTTTGGTCTCTAACGACTGACCAACGGGTAAATGACATGAGATGTCTTCGTTATAGAACCTCTGGCTTGGCCACAATGAGTGCCGAATGAATAACTCATGCGTTTGACAGTGTATACCTAGCTTGTTGATAACTTTGTCTCATAGGCAAGCCCGCGACCCATCCCGTAAATGCGGACAATATATCCTTTGTAATAACGACCATCTTCGCTCTCGGTCTCCTGCAATCTCCGGGATGACCAGAACCAGACGTCTCACTGCTGTGTGTACAGTTAACGGAGGATTTGCATGAAGCAGCTAACGATAGAGATACTACAGGAAGAAGATGGCGTATTATGTGAAAGGGGTTATTAAATAGCATTTTCGAATTATTATTTTCATGTGTCACGTGCAAATCCTTGATGAGATCGATTTTAAGAAACATCGTAAATATTCAATTTATTTTCCTATATGTTGTTGTCCAATCAAATTAAAGGTGGATATTTATACAAAGGAATATGTCTTTGAATTTCTCTCACTCAAATGTCATCATTGTGTCCAGCAAACTGAATATCAGTTATATATCACTTATATTATATTATTGAATCATAACGGGGTTAACACAGGCTTGGTTATGATTCTGTTTGAAGAATTACAATCCCGATGAGTATATTTCATACAAACAAGTTACAATCCTCAGAAATGTCTCTAGAAACGTATGGTTTTCCCTGACTAAACGCGGGCCAAGTGAATTTGAAGTACAACTCATCACGTAATCTGTATGCTTTGATATCTTCAAACAACGTCGCCTAAAAAGCGTACAGACAACTGAGCTAGCCGACGGTTTAACACAAAGTCCCTCCTTGTTGCCCGTTCAACCCCAAGTATCACAGATGCCCATATGGACGAACAGTTATCAGAAAGCGATAAGATTAAAGTAAACAATACATACGTGATGAAATTATTTACTTTCCAATTTTAAATCCTCAAATAGTGTAAAAGTTTTATTTCTACACCTAGACTCGATTCCATAAATACCCCCCAAAATCATGTGAAATAATCAAAATCTCATATCCCTACCTTTCGCGACTTCTTCTACCAGTGCCTCGGTACCATGTTCCGAAAAGGCTTCTTCAGTTGTACACAAAACGAAATCCTTTATATCCGCGAACTAGCTTGCCTATAACTGATCACTCACTCCGCACACGGACCGGCTCCATGAAGCGATCAAAGTCACGTGACGTCGCCCATACAAGGGAAGTAATCGATATTAACCTCCGAGCGCGGCCCCATATTGAGACGATGCTTGGAACATGGGAGTAGTTTGTAAGTTGTATCGAACGGGGGCGTATGTGTCCCCACCTACTGCTGGCATAGGCGCTGACACGTCGCTGATTATTGTGAACAAGTTGGTACTTACGCCGTATGCATTTGGCTGAGTTTATGGGCTTGACCAACGTGACTTGGGTCCTTCTTATACAGATGTAATCACATGTAGATCACTTGCCACTCAATGTTGCGGTCAGTGGAGGAAGATATCGCGTATCAGCTGCTGGAGTAGAGGTGTGCCACTCTCTGATTAATACTCCATAGGATTATAGGTTTATATCTAATACAAGCACCGTGATGTTTGACAGGCAAGCATCAACTACCTATGGACACCCTTTAGCAGTTGGTCAAAATACACAAAACTGAAGGGCAGAAGAAAGTGAGTGAGTGAGTGAGTATGGTTTTTACGCCGCTTTTTGCAATATTCCAGCAATATCACGGCGGGGGACACCAGAAATGTGCTGCACACATTGTACCCACAGTAGAAAGTATACATCCATGTTTGGTAGTGGTTACAAATGAAAACAAAACACAAAAAATTGTTATTCAATGGTGGTGCATTTGATATGAGTACCAGAGTTTTTGTTTGAACTGTTTTCAGTCTTAAAACGTTTCTATAACACGTTTGTAGTTTATTTGTTAAATCCAACTGTGTATACTCTTTTGTGCGTTTTTGTTAGGCCAGTTCGAGGCGGTCGGGTAGCCTAGTGGTTAAAGCGTTCGCTCGTCACGCCGTAGACCCGGGTTCGATTCCCAACATGGGTACAATGTGTGAAGCCCATTTCTTGTGTCCCCCGCCGTGATATTGCTGGAATATTGCTAAAAGCAGCGTAAAACCATACTCACTCACTCACTCACTCACTCCTTTCCCCCTCCTCTCTCTCTCTTTCTTCTTGCTCTCACTGTCTCCTTCACTCTCTTCCTCTCTCTCATTCTCTTTCTTCTCCCCATTTCTTCTCTCATTCGCACCCCCTCTCCCTTTTCTTTTTCTCTCTCTCCTGTTTTGTCTCTCTCCTCTCTTCTCGCCCTCTCCCTTCTCTCTATTTCCTCTCTCATTTTCTTTCCCCTCCTCTCTGGTTCTCTCTCTCTCCTCTCTCTCTCTCGTTCTTTCTCTCTCCCTTTCTCTCTCTCTCCCTCTCTCTCCCCCTTTTATGTATATTAATATATGTAAATGAGACATGACCAGGTGACCGGTGTTTCAATACATACTCCTAACGGTGCGTTATCACGTTATTATTCTTTACAGTCGTACCATGAATATCAAACGCATTTCAGCGTAATGAAAGGGATGATGAAAGGAGATTCATTGGACATACACACAAGGCGTCTTTACGATCTACTGATAGACAGGGAAGAGGGCGTCATCACTACAGTACACTCACGAGTAATGGCTCTGTGGGGCGCTGGGATAAAGCTAATTACATATGACTGTTGGTATTGATCCTCGCTTCATTTTTTTTTCGCAAATCTGGTATCATAATGGCAGCCTACACGCCACCTAATTTCCTGTCTTTTCTTGACATGTAAAATTGCACACATGCAAAGAACTTGTCATAACAATAATAACTATTGTTTTTATTTTTTTATGTTACCTTAAAAATAAGTTTCATGTTCGGCGTTTACATCATGGTATGATTGAGCGCAGTGACAAAATGTTTCAGGTCCATCTTGACGAGTAAGGTCAAGCGGATATATTAGAGGTGAGGTGAAAATGAGGTAAAAGTGAGATGTCATACAGCAGTATACTGACAGTGAGCCGACAAGTCCTTGTTTTACCCCCTTTATTGTCGAGGGTCAGGCAGGGTAACAACAAGTATCATTTTAAATGTATTTCTGTATGACGCGGCCGGGGGATCGAACCACCGAAATTTCCCCTCTATTGACAGACGCTCTATCACTAGAAGGTGGTGGAATATAGGGGAAAACTCTTCTCTCACAAGAAGCCAACGAGGTTGAGTGAGTGAGTGAGTGAGTGAGTTGGGTTTAACGCCGCTTTTAACATTATTCCAGTTATATCACGGCGTGTCAGCTAAATGTACGAGGAAAGCCCGAAGTGATGCAGGTCTCAGACGTTTACCACCTCGGTGAAACCCACGAGCACGGGTATGGTGCTGACAAACCTAGAAACATAATCGGGGCGAACCGGGATTCGAAGCCACAATCATAGGTTTCTGGCGTGCCCAAGGGACGCAACCCTGCACAGCGAATTGCGGCGCCTTAGACGACTGGGCCACCCGTGCCCCCGAGGTTGAGTGAAGACCGATATAACATTGCATAGGCTGGGGTTGTGGGTGGCCCAGTCGTCTGAGGTACGGTAATTTGCCGTGTAGGGTTGCATCCCCTAGGGGTAGGGTGATCCTGTGACACAGGGTTCGAATTCAATATTCGCCCTGATAAAAATCATTGACTTGCAAGCACCATATCCGTGCTCGGGGTTTTCACCAAAGAAGTAAACTTCTAAATATTACATCACAACGGGCCGTTTAGCTGACAACATTTCGGAAATACTGATTAAAGCGAATACACATCAAACGGCTGTTAACTTGGTACTTTACTATGAAATCCTCATCATACAGCTGTTTACTTGGTACTCTACTATGAATACTCATCACACGGCTGTTAACTTACTGCTTTACTATGAAATCCTCATCATAGAGCTGTTAACTTGGTACTTTACTATGAATACTCATCACACGGCTGTTAACTCAGTGCTTTACTATGAATACTCGTCATACGCCTGTTAACTAGGTGCTTTACTATGAAATCCTCATCATACAGCTGTTAATTTGGTACTCTACTATGAATACTCATCACACCGCTGTTAACTCAGTGCTTTACTATGAAATCCTCATCATACAGCTGTTAACTTGGTACTCTACTATGAATACTAATCACATGGCTGTTAACTTAGTGCTTTACTATAAAATCCTCATCATACAGCTGTTAACTTGGTGCTTTACTATGAAATCCTCATCATACAGCTGTTAACTTAGTACTTTACTATGAATACTCGTCATACAGCTGTTAATTTAGTGCTTTACTATGAAATCCTCATCATACAGCTGTTAACTTAGTGCTTTACTATGAAATCCTCATCATACAGCTGTTAAATTGGTACTTTACTATGAATATTCATCACACGGCTGTTAACTTTATGCTTTACTATGAATCCTTGTCATACGGCTGTTAATTTAGTACTTTTTTTTAATATGAATACTCATCAAACGGCTGTGAACTTGGTGCTTTACTATGAAATCCTCATCATACAGCTGTTAACTTGGTGCTTTACTATGAAATCCTCACCACACGCCTGTTAACTTGGTGCTTTACTATGAAATACTCATCATACAGCTGTTAACTTGGTACTTTACTATGAATACTCGTCATACGGCTGTTTACTTGGTGCTTTACTATGAATACTCGTCACAGGCCCTAGGGCTGTTAACTTGGCTTCTTTACTATGAAATTTTCATCATACGGCTGTTTACTTGGTGCTTTACTATGAAATCCTCATCATACAGCTGTTAACTTGGTACTTTACTATGAAATCCTCGTCATACGGCTGTGAACATGGTACTTTACTATGAAATCCTCATCATACGGCTGTTCACTTGGTGCTTTAATATGAATACTTAGCATACGTCAGTTAACTTGGTATATACATGGGTCCACATTATACAGGTTTTTATGTGCGCTTGAATCCCTTCGCATGTTTTTTCACGTGATGCACTTCCATGAATATCCATGACGTGATGCTTCATACTGCCTCAACTACGAAATTATGTACAAACCTCACTCATTTGCAATTCCCTCGATACCATAGCGAATAAGGTTGGTATTTCTATTTTTACCAATCAAGGCATTCGCAAAGTTCTTGCAAAAACCGAAAATCATCTAAAGAAACGTACATATATGTTGTCTTTACATATCAAAGCCGTAGTTAACTTTTTCTTGATTCAAATAAAACTGTTTTCTATTTAAAAAAATCCATTCCCAACACGACCACAATATCATTAGATGTGAGTTCGAACTTGCCATTTATTTCGTTGCGCAATATTGCAATGTGATTGATTTGCATTTGACAAGGGAACGTACAACTTGTAAAGGCATATGTTACACGTATTGACATAAGTATATACTAGGATGAAACAGTCAAACACTGACATGAGTATATTCCAGGGTGAAATAGTCAAATTCTAACATGATGCTATACCAGGATGAAGCAGTAAACCACTGACATGAGTATATTGCTAGATAAATGAGTCAATCACTGACAGTATATACTAGGATGAAACAGTCAAATACTGACTATATATAAAAGGATGAAACAATCAAACATTTACATGAGTCTATACCTAGTTGAAACTGTCAAACAGTGACTGTATATGTCGGGGTGAAACAGTCAAACACTGACATGAGTATATACCTGGATAAAAGAGACAAACACTGACATGAGTATTTTGCAGGAGGAAACAGCCAAACACTGACATGAGTCTAAAACAGGATGAAGCAGTCAAACACTGACAATAGTATATACCAGGACGAAACAGTCAAACACTGACATGAGTATATTCCTGAATGAAACAGTCAAACACTGACATGAGTATATTCCAGAATAAAATAGTCAACCACTGACATGAGTATATTCCTGAATGAAACAGTCAAACACTGGCATGAGTCTATAACAGGATGAAACAGTCAAACACTGACAGTAGATACCAGGATGAAACAGTTAAACACTGACAATAGTATATACCAGGATGAAAAAGTCAAACACTAACATGAGTATATTTCAGAATAAAATAGTCAAATACTAACACGATGCTATACCAGGATGAAACAGTCAAACACTGACATGAGTATATGCCAGGGTGAAACAGTCAAACACTGACATGAGTATATGCCAGGGTGAAACAGTCAAACACTGACATGAGTATTTTCCAGAATGAAACAGTAAAACACTGACATGAGTACATTCCTGAATGAAACAGTAAAACACTGACATGAGTATATTCCAGAATAAAATAGTAAAATACTAACATGATGCTATACCAGGATGAAAGAGTCAAACACTGACGTCAGTATATTGCTAGATAAAAGTGTTAAACACAGACTGTATATACCAGGACGAAACAGTCAAACACTGACATAAGTCTATACCTGGTTGAAATAGTCAAACACAGACTGTATATACCAGGACGAAACAGTCAAACACTGACATAAGTCTATACCTGGTTGAAATAGTCAAACAGTGACTGTATATGCCAGGATGAAACAGTCAAACACTGACATGAATATATACCAGGGTGAAATAGTCAAGCACTGACAGTATATACCAGGAAGAAGTAGTCAAACACTGACATGAGTATATACTTGGATGACATCAGTATATTGCTGGATAAAAGAGTCAAACACTGACGTGAGTATTTTGCAGGCTGAAACAGTCAAATACTGACAGGAATCTATACCTTGTTGAAACAGTCAAACACTGACTGTATATGCCAGGATGAAACAGTCAAACACTGACATCAGTATATTGCTAGATAAAAGAGTCAAACACAGACTGTATATACCAGGATGAAACAGTCAAACACTGACTGTATATGCCAGGATGAAACCAGTCAAACACTGACATCAGTATATTGCAGGATGATATAATCAATAATCACGGTGTACCATATTGATTTCCCGTGCATCTTTGACGAGAACGGAAAGCATAGATAATGTTCAGATAAACCCGATAAATCAGCCTAGATTATATCATTCTTTTTAAAGAGACCCTCAAAACAATTTTATACCATTGTGGAACTTCACCTGGAGCCCCTTAGCAAAATGGCGAAGCACTATTTCATAACTGTCACTGATTCTAATGACGTCACAGCTGTTACATAAGCCGCCGTCGAGAACCGAGCGCATCATTATCTGGAAAGCCTGTCTCCCAGTTTACACCATCCGGATGTCACGTGATCTTTAAGTAGTGAACTCCATGCTCTGATTTAGAACTCGGATTTAGTCGCAGTGGTAATTACACGCGAAGTTAGAGAGTTAACCTCATCAGGAGCCATGTTTTTGGATGACAACACAAACTAGAAGCACTCTCTTGCCGACTATTTACAGACGCCATTACCAGCTGTTTACACATTAAAAAGGCATTTACACTTATTAAGAGTTCCAGTCTAAATTTTCTGGAAACAGGATGAGAACGTTGTAGCCGATATAGACGTTTCTTGTATACGCTCAGAAAAGAGGCGGTTGGGTTGTCTGGTGGTTCGGTAAACACGTTGGATACCAGGGTTCGGTTCCGCAAACCGGAATGTGAAAGGCGCACTCAAGGTGTCCTAGCAACCCAAACACCATCTTTCCCAGGCCACGCTTCCATTACCAAGAGACCCGTGAAGATTCCGGGGTAGAATAGGTCTTCAGCAACCCATGCTTGCCGTAATAGGCGACTATGCTTGTCGCAAAATACGACTAACGGGATCAGGTGGTCAGGCTCGCTGACTTGGTTGATGCATGTCATTGATCCCAATTGCGTGGAGCGATGCTCATAATATCAATCGACGGATTGTCTGGTCCAGACTCGATTATTTACAGACCGCCGTCATATAGCTGGAATATTGCTGAGTGCGGCGTTAAACAACAACCAACCAACCAACAACCATTACCAAGATAGAGTGAGTATAGTTTGACGCCGCTGTTAGCAGTAATTGCAGCAATATCACGACGGGAAACACCAGAAATGGGCTTCACACATTGCATCCATGTGGGGAATCGAACCCGGGTCTTCGACGTGACGGGCGAACGCTTGAACCAATAAGCAATTCGTGCTGCCAGACAGGACCTATTTGAAGACGGGTTTCTTCACATACATTTCAAACATTGTCATGTCTCCCGATATCCAGGATTGTGTCTTTGAGCTTCAACCAAAACTGTCAGATCTTCGTCTGAGCCTCAGTGACAAGGAAAGACGTGTCTTGTCCGGCCATGCCGCCCTCAGCACAGACAAAAGAGATGGTGAGACCTGTTGTTAATGCACACAGTGATACCATTTCAGTAAATCAAAGCGTGCTCTGATCCAATTTTCTGGGCATAGGATTCAGGAGCTTCTGTGATCGTCCGTGCCCTCCACGCCGTCTCCGCCTCAGCTGGACAAGATAGCGGACGAGACAATGGGACCATCTATCTGTGTGACAAGCCCTCTCTCGCCCAAACACTTCAAGCTGTAAGTGCGACACGAGAGATTCGCCCTCCTTAGCGTTTTAAATAGCTGCAACCAACTCGTGCTTGCGGCCCTTTCGTCGTTCCTCTGGTTTGCTTTTGTAATGAAGTGAAATGTTGCCTCAATATTGACAAGCCATTCTCGGTGAAGCTTTCACAGACGGGAAAATGGCCACTGCCTGTCAGATTTGTATTCTTCACGCGTTGAATGATGGAGATAAAATACAGCGATAATCTCAAATTTAATTTGCTCCCAGTCCATGCTACATGTTATAAGGATGTATATAGAGATAGCCCGTATTATTTACATTGCTGTTTTAGGCGTTTCATCATTTGCGCTTGGTGTGTTATTGAATGAAATTATCAGGAAATTTAAACAGACAGTTTCCGATTAAGGTCGTCTCTGCAAGATTGAAAGTATATGCCGGACACATTGTTAGGAAGCTTAAGTGCGCGGTTCCCATTACTCAAAAGCTACGTAAGTGAAGACCGTATAACATGGCTTGTGCACAAACTCGAGATAATGCGTGGGGGAAACATTGGCCTGAAGAGATTGATTAATTAGCGGAAATAGGTGTAGATCACATACACCATACACCTATTTCACTCTATCACTCTAACGATATCGCCATGAAGCAGTATGGTGGTATACAGTTGCTGCATAATTCATGAATGTACTACCCTATGGGTCGGACTTTTCAATGCTTTATGCTTGATGCTGCTGACGGCATGAAAGGCAGATCGAACTCCTTGGCGACTCATTCCGACCGATGTCACGGCCACGACAATTTTTGCGTGCGTACATTATCGTTACTAATCCGAGCGTTAAGATCGCTTTGTGAAAGTGAGACCTGTGTTAGATTTGTCCTTGAAGAAAGGTCAAGGTCATCTATCAGAACCCTCAAGAAAGAACCAAAAAACACCGTTGCTTTGTGCAGCATGTTTTACGCTGTAAACAAACTGGGGGCGCCCAAATGATGGGGCAAAATGTCCCGTGATATGTGCGCATGCGTAACGTCCTTGATTTCGAGTATTAACAGGGGACACGTCTATTTGTTTTGGACAATAGATGACAGAACAAACTCGCCTGCTGGTCATGATGAAGTACTTTTACTTCACAAACAGACTTCAGGTAGCCGATATTCGATTTTATCACTCTCCTACCAATAGTTCCAAGTGGGCGGCATCCAGATAGCATAGTACCTCTGCCACAGGCCAGCGCCATGTGACGATTCGTCACATCTTTCATGATCACAGTCCATTCAAGATATTGCATATGCTTTTCATCCGTTTCAGGTTTGACAAGTTTACACATTTTCATAAACAAATGCCCAAAAATGGTTTCGGTTCATTAAGAAAGTATCCTAATACGTGAAAATCTACTTGTTTTTGCGTAGCTACCCTTTGTTTACATTGATTGTACGTCGCCACGTGCTGTCATCGAAGCCCATCGGTCACTTTGATGTATAAATATATATTGTTACGCAACTGTCGCAGTTGTAGTAGCATATCTATATGATTATGCAAAACAATATGTAAAGCGCCCAAAATACTTTCATTTGTTCGTTCTATACTGATTTCTGAAAAAGTGCGTTTGTTTTTCAAACAAGAGAAAAGTCCAGTCACGTGATATGCAAATTAACCTGTGGCAGTGGTGTTATTCTGAGCCACCACTGCGCCGGAGTGTGCGTTTTTATTCGACCTCCACAAGCATGTGTTTATACATCACTATGAAATAGTAATGTTCGCGAAAGGTGAGCGTATCCTGCCTCATCGATGGCACCGTCACAAACACATGCAAAGACAAGTCAACAGTTCGCCTGAAAAATACACGGGAACATAGGAAATCAGAACACCGTTAATTCTTGTCTTTAGTCTGTGTGAGGAAAGTATAGCGTCATCTGTCATCGGACAAAAGACTTCCACGAAGTACATATACTTTCATAGAGGGAAGAATTTGTGAGTTAATGACATGTCTTTGACATCCAAAAACTGGTCCTACCTCTAACACCTTTCTATGTGTGTGTGTGTGTGTGTGCGTGCTTGCGTGCGTGCGTGCGTGCGTGCGTGCGTGCATGCATGCGAGCGTGCGTGTGTGTGTCTGTCTGTCTGTCTGTGTCTGTCTGTGTCTCTCTGTTTGTCGCCGTGATTTACTTGTGCACAGTGGCACATATTTCAAGAAATTCAGGAAATAATTATACGACACGATTTGTTCACCTACATATGTTAGTTGTATTTTCAGTTCTTCTACCTGAAGATTAAACTGAAACATGTTGAAGAAACATTTGTCGAATACATATATGACACATTAGCGCCTCTTTTCCTCCGTAAAATGTTCCATTGGTCAATATTGATTTTCAATTCAAGGACCTGCAAAGTGGAAAACGATTTTTACTCATTCTGCAATTCCCCAATCACTGTATCCAGCTATCAATTGATTAGCAAGGCACTTAATGTCCCTCACAATGCCTACGTGTACTCTCACTGAAACCTTTACTGCACATGACAGAGCAGTAATGAAACACAGTACTTCATTAGGGGGTATTTATGGTACCATCTTGCCTTGCATGTGAACAAAGAGGATTAACCCAACGAGGTTAATAGCATGTAAAAACGGATATGAAAACTTACCTAGACTGTAGGGGCCGTGAACATTAATCCTTGTTGCTATCCGCTCTCCAGAGGGAGGGTCAAAGACGTTGCCACACGTCCGCAGATCTGTTCACTTCACGGCCGACTACCTGCAGCGAACAAGATAACACAATTTGAGGACACAATGTAGAAATAATGTTATTTTCGAGACCTGGGGACACTGTAAGCTGAGGGCAGCAGGGGCGAGAACGGTGTTGCAAAAATGCAGTTGAATGACGAGCTTTTTGGAAATGATTCATTTCTCTGATGGAAATTTGACATTTGAGTAAATGTTTGAATAGTGATGTAATCATATATACATACAATCACGATCATGCTAGAAACATCAATAGTTATTTGCATTAGAGACATTGTAAGCTCGCGTGATGAGGTATTAGCTGTTTATGGCGTCCAGAATTACTTTTATAGCTACTGGGTATTAAATAATGATCGATATTGACATATTCCATAGCAGTCCACACTGTATAATGGGGGAATTTAGTTTAATATCTACTTTTTCAGTGAGCAATCCTTCCAAGAGCTGTTGCTCCAACAGCTTAATAACGCATGTATAGTTGATAATCATACCGAAACGTAAAAACGCCGTCATTCACACGGCATTACACGCAATATAATGGGTAGGAAACACAATATATAGCGAGGTTATGGTGACCCCACAGAAATGCACCCTTGCATCACGAAATACCGAACATCATCGCCGGAAATGAAATAACATCAGGAACCCGACCGACAAAGCAGTCTCAGCGAGGTCAGTGTAGGCAGTGAGTGTCTTTATTTATTTATTTATTTGTTTGTGTGTTTGTTTGTTTGTTTGTTTGTTGTTTAACGCTGCACTCAGCAATATTCCAGGTATATGACGGCGGTCTGTAAATACCCGAATCCGGACCAGAAAATCCAGTGGTTGACATCATGAGCATCTGTCTACGCAATTGTGATACGATTACATGCATCAACCGAACCTGACCACCCGATCCCGTTACTCGCCTCTTTCGACAAGCATGGGTTGTTGTAGGCCAATACTAACCCGGAATCTTCACGGGAAGCGTTGGATGTAACGCTGCTTTGAACAATATTTCAGTTATATCTAACGTGTCAACTTGATATGGCAAGAACGCCCGAAGTAATGCTTGTGTTGTGCGTTTACCATTTAGGTGGAATCTAGCATGGGGTGGTTCTGTTAAACCTAGAACCGGGATTCAAACCCAATATCATAGGCCTAGGTTTCCCGGAAAGCAAAAGCGATGCAACTCTGTACAGAAGAACTATGTTTGTGTTGAAATGCAAGAGGCACGTTCATCTACAGAGCAACTGCTTATTCTATTAGTCAGCGAGCATCCAGGACGGTGATTTGTTTCATAATTAATGAATGACCACTCTAATCGCATAAGACATTGGGGGGTTGACGAATACGAAATACTTCAGCAATATGATAGAGTGAGTTGCTTGGAATGAACTTCAATAAATGATTCGATATAGAAAATTGAATCCGGGTGTTGGATGCCGAACATTAACGCTTAACCACTGTGTTGTCCAAGCACCGAAGCGAAACAATTCCAAATTGATCAATTCTTTGGCGAAGACCTCGTATAACTGGTACTGACACACGCAACATCTACCCTGGAAACTGTTACATACACTACTGCTCAGAACTAACTACCTCTCTCCGGCGCTACTGTTCCGGAAACTATCACGTCACTTTCGCAAAACCTTTGTAGAATAGTTACGGTACGATTACATAATTACTAAATAGCCCTAGTACCAACCGCGGTACGATTACATAATTACTACACAACCCTTGCAACAACCGCGGTACGTTTACATAATTACTGCGCTACCCTTGCGTAACTGCCGCGGTACATTTACCTAATTACTTCACTGCCCTTAAGTCACTGCCGCGGTACATTTACCTAATCACTGCACTGCCCTTAAGTGACTGCCGCGGTACATTTACCTAATCACTGCACTACCCTTAAGTGACTGCCGCGGTACATTTACCTAATTACTGCATTAAGCTTAAGTGACTGCTCCGGTACATTTACCTAATTACTGCACTACCCTTAAGTGACTGTCGCGGTACATTTGCCTAATTACTGCACTACCCTTAAGTGACTGTCGCGGTACATTTACCTAATTACTGCTCTACCATTAAGTGACTGCAGAGGTACATTTACATAGTCACTGCACAACCCTTAAGTGACAGCCGCGGTACATTTACCTAGTCACTTCACTACCCTAAAGTGACTGTCGCGGTACATTTACCTAATTACTGCTCTACCATTAAGTGACTGCAGAGGTACATTTACATAATTACTGCACAACCCTTAAGTGACAGCCGCGGTACATTTGCCTAGTCACTTCACTACCCTTAAGTGACAGCCGCGGTACATTTACCTAATTACTGCACTACCCTTAAGTGACTGCCGCGGTACATTTATCTAATTACTACATTAAGCTTAAGTGACTGCCGCGGTACATTTGCCTAATTACTTCACTACCCTTAAGTGACTGCCGCGGTACATTTACATAACTACTGCTCTACCCTTAAGTGACTGCAGAGGTATATTTACATAATTACTGCACAACCCTGGCGTGACTTAACGCGGCACGTTTCCAGCGCTACGCTTGCGGAAATAGCGTAGCGTTCCGCCGATCTCGCAAAACATATAATGACGAAAATGTCCCATAGAAGAGGTAAGTACTTTTGAGCAGAAGTGTACACGTTTGTTCCACGTTCATTGCCATTTTGTAAACGTTTAGTGTGATATGTTACGTTATGAAGCCGACACTATGACCAAAGATACCACAGTGACAAAGATAATGTCATTATGTGAACCGAAGTGGTCCATGATGGCATAGTAACCGCAGTAATTGTTATACTCCCGTAATCGAATAAAACTGCACATCACTATCGCAGTTGAGGTGACGTTGTGAACAGAGACGCTGCCATCTCTGTCTTCATTATTGGTTATGACCGTGAGTGTTCCTATTTAGTGTGTCTCGAGACAATTTACTAAGTAATGTCATATAGTGATACTGGTGACCATGTCATACAGCTGAACACTCTACAATCGGGGAATCATATAATATTCTCTGGCGCTTGGAAAGTGCAAAGTAAAACCGATACAATGCGTTTTTGGAGCAATGCTGGTTCATGTTAGATGCCATTCACAATATTGAAATGTTTGAATCAAGTAGGAATTGAGTGTGTTATGTAAATAATACCTGTAGAGGTCCTCTCACAGCTGTTTACAGTATGTTCCCGATTACTTTGTAAGGCAAGATTCAGACATATTTGAATCAAGTAGGAATTGAGTGTATTATGTAAATAATACCTGTAGAGGTGCTCTCACAGCTGTTTACAGTATGTTCCCGATTACTTTGTAAGGAAAGATTCAGACATGTTTGAATCAAGTAGGAATTGAGTGAGTTATGTACATAATACCTGCAGAGGTCCTCTCACAGATGTTTACAGTATGTTCCCGGTTACTTTGTAAGGCAAGATTCAGACATGTTTGAATCAAGTAGGAATTGAGTGTGTTATGTAAATAATACCTGTAGAGGTCCTCTCATAGATGTTTACAGTATGTTCCCGATTACTTTGTAACGCAAGATTCAGACATGTCTGAATCAAGTAGGAATTGAGTGTATTATGTAAATAATACCTGTAGAGGTCCTCTCATAGATGTTTACAGTATGTTCCCGGTTACTTTGTAAGGCAAGATTCAGACATGTTTGAATCAAGTAGGAATTGAGTGTGTTATGTAAATAATACCTGTAGAGGTCCTCTCACGGCTGTTTACAGTATGTTCCCGATTACTTTGTAGGGCAAGATTCAGACATGTCTGAATCAAGTAGGAATTGAGTGTATTATGTAAATAATACCTGCAGAGGTCCTCTCACGGCTGTTTACAGTATGTTCCCGATTACTTTGTAGGGCAAGATTCAGACATGTTTGAATCAAGTAGGAATTGAGTGAGTTATGTACATAATACCTGCAGAGGTCCTCTCACAGCTGTTTACAGTATGTTCCCGATTACTTTGTAAGGCAAGATTCAGACATGTTTGAATCAAGTAGGAATTGAGTGAGTTATGTACATAATACCTGCAGAGGTCCTCTCACAGCTCTTTACAGTATGTTCCCGATTACTTTGTAAGGCAAGATTCAGACATGTTTGAATCAAGTAGGAACATGATCATGAAAAACGACGGAAGCAATGACTAGAAACCCAAAGGTTCCAATCGATTCGGCTGTTACTCGGCCATACTTTACTTCAAAGTATTACGACACGTCATGACCTCATGTACTAATCAGGTAGTGGTGTGACCGCCATCTTCGTCGCTGCTTGTATCAGATACCATATAGCTTCAATCAACATTCTACAATAATCTGAGAATTAAATGTTCATGCATATTTCTTAATATATACAGTAAACTACGGTTATAACGAACACGGTTATAACGAACTTACTTTTTGGTCCCGACTGTTTGCTGTAGTTATGCTGTACATATGCTTATAACGAACTACGGCTATAACGAACTAAAATTAGTAGTCCCTTTGAGTTCGTTATAACCGTAGTTTACTGTATAGTTTAGGAACTATTTTGTTTACGAGATAGAAATGGTATATTTTCGTGTTTTAGGTCACACGTACTAACCCAGTACTACAGGGACATGCTCATAAAAAATAGTTTGTTTAAGTTTATTGGTATATAAATTATCATACAGCGAGGGCCACACTATAATAACGTTGGAGTTTGCGATGAAGTGGAAATCAAGTTTTAATCATATGAGTATTAGTTTAGGTACAAGTAATCAAAAATGACGTTAACGGACAAAACAAGATTTTCAGTTATTAAATCCTAAATGAGACTACGCATTCTTACATAACTTTCGATAACTTATATTATTATGTTATGATAAGATCTATTTAAGGAAACGCAATCACAGAATCTGTTGCCTACACGAAAAAGAGATCCACTGAGCAGGTTCTGTAGAGATATAGCTGAAAAGACTCAGTTGAGATATAACATTTGAAAAGAGACGCATGTGAAAATGATTATACATCTGAAGTATTAACGCCTCGTGGAGTCTTTAGCAAAGAAAACAAAATAGAATACACCACATGGTTTCGCTGGCGACTGTGAGACATATAGCTCAGTCCTAAGGGACTGGTGTGTACCTTCATGCAATGTTGTGTGATAAGTATGTTGGTTCATGTTTATCTTCAGTCAAAAGTATCTGTGAAAGGAAGAGCCGTTCAAATTTTCTTTTTCACAACACATTCTATATTCAAAACTACAAACAAATTGTTTTGAAACCACCAGAGACCAAATTATATATTTCCTGTTCTTTCTTGATTTAAAAAAAATAAATTTCATCTAATTATCATAATACCTTTAACATGTTTAGCTATCCTGAAATATATCTGCTTTTAATATGTATTCTTCTGAACAGTACCAAATACAATCTTTACTTCAAAGAAACTACAACCTTTTCGCATTTGGCATAATAATAGGCTTCTCAACTTCAGAGCTGATGGAAATGTCGGGTATTTATATGTGTGATTACTCTGTACACAACAAACACCGTGTTTACAGTTGATCTGCCCGGTACCTCCGTCACTTTCACTCAGATGCCAAATGAGAGACAATCATTACCCGAAAAACTCTAGAGATCGCCTTACTGTGATACTATTATATCAACAAAAGATGAACTATGACGTGTGAACGGCAATTTCTTAATACTCTACAATACTGATAGGTTGTTTTCGAGAGCCCCGTGACGTCTGCTCTCACCTTGACCTTAATGGAAACGTGTGCTTCCGGTTCGGCAGGTCCTACTCACGTGTTTCGCGAATACTTCGAGTCTTCCTCGAAATAAGAGTGATACGTGAGTGTAGGTTGTTTTTTTTAAACTAATACTTTGTATCGATTTCGTGGCTATTGATGTCTGAGGGATAAGGACATGGATACTCAAAGGGCTTTGATGCTTTCAGTTAATCATTCTGTTCATAAATCACTGGGATATAATGTTTGTAATTAGAAGCAGCACGATGTTAGTTTCTTGGAAGGTGTTCTGTCATTCTTTTATCATTTAAAATAATCATTTTTGTTTGAGATAATGAAACAGCCGTTAGTCGTTGAAATTATCTCACGAGATGACACGTACATCTTTTATGAGGGGCGGTAGATAGGCCCAGTGGTAAAAGCGTTCGCTCGTCACACCGAAGACCCGGGTTCGATGTGTGAAGCCCATTTCTGGTGTTCCCCGCGGTGATATTGCTGGAATAATAAACGGAGAAGAAGAAGCGGCGTTAAACCAAACTCACTTACTCACTTTTATGAGAAATGTGTCTCGAACAATTAGAAGTTAGGCTCGCGTTACTATTTCATTATACAGTATTGTGTATTAGTATTTACATGATGCTATGATCAATACCCGGTGATATGCTCGTTTTAAGCTAATAACTGACCTTGTTACCAACGAATGACATGAATGTCTCCTCGGCAGTTTAGTATTTTTCAAATCACAGAAATGAGGAGCAAAGAAACATTTCAATGGTGTGACTAATCCCGTGTCCATAATCTCCATTTATATAATCTTCATCACTAGTTGGCCCTCCAGAATAGGCAACCCATGCTTGCTGTAAAATATCCACAGTGGAGACGTAAATGGGATCGGGCGACACAATGTGAAACCTGGTAGATTGTGTCATCAAACAGGACAACGTTGGTCTTTGACTGATTGTGGCGTAAAACGCACTTATTCATTTACTTGTATCTGAAATTGAATGTTCATCTTAATTGTTAATGATGAACACGTAATCTATTTTTAAAGAATTAAAACAGTGACATAATAACTACAACTTTATGTGAGCACGAGTAGCTCTATTGGAATGAGATGAATAAGTGTTATAAAGTTTGAAGCTTCTTCACAACCGTGTAACTATGAATTGACTTTATTGGGTAATCCAAAAAGAGATAGTGACCTTAAATAGCCAAATGTCATACGATGTCACTTGTCCACCATCTTGGATGCAAGGGGAAAACACTTCAGCGCGTTTGAAGCTACTGAGAATGCCCCATGCAGAGTTGGATGAACATTCTGCGGTGGAGCGGCGAAGTTGACCAGAGGCTAACAGCAGTATATCCTGTCCAGGTTATTTAGGTCTGTTGTGTATGTGTGTATGCGTGCGTGCGTGCGTGCGTGAGTGGCGTGAGTGAGTGCGTGCATATGTGTATGTAAGTGTGTGTGTGTGTGTGTGTGTGTGGGGGGGGGGGGGGGGGTATAGACGATGGATTTAACAACAAGTAACGTCATCTTGAGCGGGACGGTAGATGGATTAGCATATGAACTATGATTCTCTTTAGGTAGAAAATGAGGATCCACGATGTTCTATCTGGTAGAAGTGTGTAATGAAACCTCACAGCATTGGTCTTTGACTGACTGTGGCGTCAAAACAAACTCATTCATTTACTTGAACTGAATGTTCATCTTAATTATTATGGATAATCACAGAGCCGTGATCCAGAGAACACGGTGTCATTAGATAAAAAAAATAAAGGAAAAATAGAATAACCAGGAAAACGAGGCATAACAACCCAAGCCAATAAGCTTCGCCCAGTAACGCCAGAGTAAGTCATTACAAGATTGAAAACTGCCCCATAATTATGTATGACAGGCCACTCGAGTATAACATGTATATGTGAAAACAAAGTTATTAAAATGAAGAGCTAAACTGATGAAAGTTACCAATAAACGTGTATAAAAGTTATATCGTCACTGCAAAAATAATGAGTGTTTGTCTTTAGAATTGACATTCAAATACCTTACATCTGTATTAGCGATATTGTCTACGCTCCACCGGTGTGTAAGAAATAGCCTTACAATCTCGTAGACTAAGTATAAATATTGCAGGAAATTGTATTTCTGAAGACATCACGATACAGTTTTTGCTCTGCATCACGTCTGCACTAGCGCTTGATAACAGCCTTGTGTTTGGGTGTTTCAGTAGTTGAAATTGCTGCTCTTGATATTGTTGATTAAACTTTGATACTATGAACAATATAAAGTTATATGAGAGTATGTCTTTAGAACGGTAACATGCGTTAATGAATATCTGATAACCATAGAATAGGTTCATCTCGGAATCTCCCATATCACTGGGACTCCTCTTCAATTTAAATGGAGTTACTCGTTTCTTTTAAAACTATACAGTTTTAGAGACTAAGCATTAGTGTGAATAGACATCACCAGTTTGGAATTTTGTTTACAGTAACAGGACACTGCTGAAGTGTCATGTACAAAGGGAAAAGGGGAATCCGGTCACCTTAAAACTATTTATAAACATTAAAATAAGCCATATCGAAAAAATGTATATGCATATAATATCTGGCAAAATACTCCAAGATCAACTTCTACAAAAATAAGTTTTAAAAGCTGGTAGATATTCGTTTGCGTATTTGACAATTATTTAACTTGCGAAAGTATTAATCCTTTTCCTATACTCAGACTTCCCTGAGCCTTGCGCTTTCCTAATTATTTTGACAAAAATTATTACCGTTCTCAGTGTATTAGTTAATGGGAAATGCCTGCCGATCAAGTACGTGCCATAAATTTAAGCGACATTGTACGATTCCGAACTTATCACGAGACTGTGTTTATGAATCATTGTCAAATAGTGGTGACATTAAATCTAGGAAACAATACGCGAAGTCGCGCATGCACAGAACGGAAAATTTGGACAAGGCATTTACCAATTCGCGATTGATTTCAGTACTTCCGCTAAGCGGCCTGTAATCTAACACGCGAGAGCTGACCAATGAAATCTGAGACGGTAGACGCTGTTGCTTGATTGACCAATGTCAATCAAGAAAAGGGAGGAGCTTGATGATATCGTTCCCTCCCATGAAATTCCGATGTCAAATAACGACGTTATTTGGACGGAAAAACGATGGTTTGAAAACGTCCAAATAACGTCGTTTTTCCGTCCAATGACCATACACGGAAAAACGACGTTTTCGTCTTTTCAGTGAAAGCAGACTATGCTTGTCTGAAGAGGCGACTAACGGGATCGGGTGGTCAGGCTCTCTGACTTGGTTGATGCATGTCATCGATACCAAACACGTGGATCGATGCTCACGATGTCAGTCACTAGATTGTCTGGTCCAGACTCGATTATGTATGGGGAGAGCCGTGCTATAGATTTGATATTGCTGTGCGGCGTTAGGCGTTAAACAACAAACAAACAACGCCCAAAGGAATTTCTTTCGACAGGTAATCGAGGCTGGCTATTCTCCGGCCTAGCCATTTGTTTAATTTACCTCCATGTCTATGCTTGCATGTACACAATTAACAAACTCAATTCCGTCAAGGATATAAAAAGGAATATGTGAAAGATATATGTGTACATAAAGATACTAAACGAACATTAACGGGATTTTGAATGGAATAGACATGAGAAGAGATAACACATCGGCACCGCCCCTAAATCTAATTGTAACTATGTTAACTAACACCTGTTTCATTCGGGGTAATAGGCACCCTGTAGGGGATGCCAAGCTGATTGCCAAAACAAACCTCAGAGGCTTGAAATGTCCAAGTACCAAGAGAACCACGTTCTTTGTAAAAGTATATTTATATATATATATAGAGTGTGTTTCATTGCGTGTGTGTGTTTGTGGGAAAGATATCTAACTCTACTTTCGAATATTCCAGTTATGTGACGGCTGCCTGTAAATAATCGGGTCATAAGCACCGCATCACGCTATCGTGGTACGTTATCCCAACCTTCGGGCCAGACCACCTGATCTGCTTTCTTTTGCGAATAAATGTCAATCCTCTATTCAATAACGTTATTAAAGCAATGGTTTCTGATCCTAATGGTATTGAAATACGAACTATGCTTTGCTACACGAAACACAGTAGCTTGCTTCCGTGCTGTCCTTGCGAAATACAATATTTATCTCTTTAATAAATATGAACCCCAAACTTTGCATTGTTATTTAAATTGAAATTTGAAACTTCATATTCATTTTGAAATCATTATGTGACATTTTGTCGATAAATCATATATAATTAGGGGAAGACATCTGAGAAAGCATGAGACTAGTTGCAACAAGTCAATCATTCTGTGTAGACGTGATCACAGAAACCTAGGAATACAGCAATCCCCTCCGTTGACAGCTGCAAAAGTTTGTTTGTTTCTTTCTTTCTATGTTGTTTAACGCCGTACTCAGCAATATTCCAGGTATATGACAGTGGTTTGTAAATAATCGAGTGTGGACCAGACAATCCAGTGACTTATGTCATGAGCATCGATCCATTGGATACGATGACATGAATCAACCAAGCCAGCGAGCCTGAACACCCGATCCCGTTAGTCGCCTTTTACGGCAAGCATGGATTGTTGAAGACCTATACTACCCCGGGTCTTCACAGATGCAAGAGGAAATGGTTTAACTTAGGTAGAGAGTGAGATGGGCTTTTACACCGTTCTCACAGTATTCCAGTTATATCACGACGCGTCAGCTTTATGTAGGAGGAAAGCCCTCAATGATGTAGATCTCAGATCTTTGTCAGATTCGTGTATCCCTCGGTTAAGGTTCTGACAAGCATAGAGAAATAATCGGGTCGAAACGGGATTCAAACCCACAATCATAGGTTTCTGGCGTGCTTTTAGCAAAAAGGTCAGGAAACGATCTTTATGTTTGCGTGTCATTCAAAGTGAATGCCTTTCTAGTGACTGAGTAAATGGTTTTGCATTGCTTGCAAATATTATCGTCAGAATCCCGTTTCAGCTAGACGGGTAATCAGGCACCTCCAGAACAGGAAGACGAGCTCCTTCTGAGACTGTTATTGGAGAAACGTGCATTGTTCTGAAGACACTTAGAGCCATGGGCTTTATTGCCAACCTGATTCTTTTTGTAAATCTTTATCATACTACTTAATATAATCTGCTCACAGATGAGCTGATAAACTGAATCACATTTCAAACACATGGCTCTTCAAGTGTCAATCAATCAGTTTATTCGGTAAAAAGGCCTCAGGCCCACGTACAGATATATACAATTTAGTTTCACATCAAGTGCTGCATGAGAGTATTTACAGGTAAGGGTGAGTGAGTGAGTTGGGTTTAACGCCGCTTTTGACAGTATTCCAGTCATATCACGGCGTGTCAGCTTAATGTGGGAGGAAAGCCCGAAGTGATGCAGGTCTCAGATGTTTACCACTTCGGTGAAACCCACGAGCACGGGTATGGTGCTGACAAACCTAGAAACATAATCGGGGCGAACCGTGATTCGAACCCACAATCATAGGTTTCTGGCGTGCCCAAAGGCCGCAACTCTGCACAGCGAATCGCGGCCCCTTAGACGACCGGGCCACCCGTGCCCCCTACAGGTAAGAAGAACGAAGACAGATAGCATTTTTAACATAATTGGCTAAGTTCTAAAGGCGGTTTACATCAGAAGAGTTTAACATTCTAACCAGTGTGTGTTTACGATTATTACCTGTAATGAAGTCTAAATATGGGAAATATTTTGAGCGAATATCTTCATAAATAGGGCAAACATGAATTAAATGAATTTCATTTTCAACTGCCCTTAACTTGCACAAAAGACAAAAACGGAGTGTCTTATCGATGCCATCCCTCCTTCCTGTGTTATGCATAATTCCCAGTTCTCCAATACGTAAAAGGGTAAGCATACGTCGCTTTTCTCTTGATAATACATTTAATAGATACGGTTCAAGTGATAATGATGTCTTAAATAATGAATACAGTTCTAATTTCGAGCATCCAGACACTTCAGAATACCATATTTGTGCATGACAGCCCTTAAAGTGTTATGTTGAATGAGAGATTAAATGGAGATGTAACATTTGAAAATGGAGGAACTTGTACATACGGGAAAGGTTTCTTACATATAATCACTTTTCAAATAGTAAATATAAATAGTCAGTGCAAGAGAATAACCATCCTAGAAACAGATTCCACTTGGCGTTGAGAGCAAATAGCTGTGGAAATTATATGAATGGACATCTGAAAATCGGTGATGCCACCAGATGTTCGCGAGATGTTATGCATACCTGTCAAAATCGTACTGCACAACCGTTCCACCACGTTTGCAAAGCAGAGTACTCGGTTCCAACGAAACCCGATAACTAATCAAGCTGATCACATCTCTTGGAATATACCTTGTCATTGTTCAGTTTGAGGTCAAAGATACGCCATCTCGACCATAGTGAGTGAGTGAGTTGGGTTTAACGCCGCTTTTAACAGTATTCCAGTTATATCACGGCGTGTCAGCTTAATGTGGGAGGAAAGCCCGAAGTGATGCAGGTCTACCACTTCGGTGAAACCCACGAGCACGGGTATGGTGCTGACAAACCTAGAAACATAATCGGGGCGAACTGGGATTCGAACCCACAATCATAGGTTTCTGGCGTGCCCAAGGGACACAACTCTGCACAGCGAATCGCGGCGCCTTAGACGACTGGGCCACCCGTGCCCCCCATCTCGACCATATGTCAGTGTTGTACAAACATGCTTATATCATACCCCATGATTACATTCGAGACCACACTTTATATTAGTTATAGCTACAAAACCCCTATTGTCTATTGGACGATTCCAACAACTGTTTTGACGTAATAAGGGTCCCCCTCTAATTAGCGCCCACTGTGATATTTGTTGATATATTGGCTAGTGAACAATCTCAGTTAGCACCCCTTCCGAATGATCAATGTACAAAAGACATTTTATTTATGCATAATTACGTGTGTTATATGTATGCCTAATTATGGAAATTAAATTCTGGAAAAATGTATCTGTCATATATAAACATTTCAGGCGATCATCATAAACCACGAAATTTACGTTTCTTGATCAACTCTGTTGTTTTTCACCAAGATAATATTCTAATGAGAGCACCCTATTTCTAATTTTGAGAGCACCCTTTGCGCTTATTATGTCGTATATATACGGTATATCATGACCATGCGTCCTTTAAAGCACCATCAACTGGTGATGACAGTAAGTGTTCTCGAAAAGGTGAGCGAACACTGTATACACAGCGATAGTCTCTAGCAGGAGAGTCAGACGCTCACATTACATGGATATCATTTTGGTCAATTGGAACTTGTGAATTGGTTTTGTTTTGAATGGAAATAGACCTTCGTTCCAAATTGCTCTATTTCCAACCGATCTTATTACTTTCAATGCACTGATGTGAAAAGGGTCATCATATGGCCATCGTGTCATAATACCCTGTCTTTATTGCCTATTAAATACCATGTTTGCCATCGATACTTTCAATATGGAAAGATTATAGGAGAAAAGGTCATTTATGTACGTCTGTCTATGCCATGATTAGATTTGGGTGGGAAAACCTCGACCATTGCCAGTATAAAGTGTTTTCCTTACTGTGTTCATCATGAACATTTACAGCCCCTTCCTATTTAATCGTCCTGGTATCAGTGAAAAAAACGGTTATATCTACAATGGCATAAAATAAGCTGTTTGTGTGATATGTTAGGGGCGGTGGGGTAACCTAGCGGTTAAAGGTTTCGCGCGTCTCGAGGAAGACCCGGGTTACATTGTTCACATGGGTAGAATGTGTGAAGCCCTTTTTTGGAAACTTTAAATTTCATTTTGGAATTTGTAACCACATTTGCTGCAGACTTGATGCCGGAACTAAATTGGGAAAGTTTTAATTCCATATTGGCAAATTTTTAATGACATTTGCTGAAGACTTGCGGCCGAACATAAATCGGGAAATTTAAATCCCATTTTTTTTCAATTTATAATGATTTTAGCTGCAGACTTGGGGTCGAATAACAGCCTCTGAGCAGTGAGCTCTGGGCAAACATGTCCGGCTTAGGAGATACTTGTCGTACTATACTCGTATATGAGAATTTGTTCTTTATTCAGATCCATTGAAGACGACATTATCCAGGAACCGGACAACATTGACAGTGATACTGAGGTGAACAAGTCCACCATCGTGGAGCAAGGCTCACAGAAGAAGAAACGGCTCCTTGGTCTAGTGGTTGAGCGTTCATACTGAGAGGGAAAGGTCCGGAGTTCGATCCCCGTTATACTAAAAGATGCTAAAGATGGTACTTGTTGTTACCCTGCCTGGCGTTCGGTGCTAAAACGAGGACTGATCGATTAAGAGTCAGAATGCCTAGTATGAGTTGTAAAATCGGCATTATTTCGGACTATCACAGCCATACACACACGTGACATGGCTATGTAAGTGCAATAATCTTGGACGCTCACCTCACTTCACCATCATTTCAATTGTTATGCATAAGGCATCTGGTTGTGAGACATCCTGGCGGTGCGGTGCAGTGCAGTCAGAGAGCTCGGCAAGCTGGTAGCAGTTCCAGATTAGAGGTAACAACAATAGCGATAGCAGTAGTGATGACAAATACGTGTCTTGTGTGGGGGCACGGGGGTCCCAGTCGTCTAAGGCGCAGTGATTCGCTGTGCAGAAGTGCGTCCTCTTGACACGCTAGAAACCTATGATGACATTAGGAAGAGAAAATACGGATGTCAACTTCTTTGTTATGAGGACATATGTGCTTATTGTTATGGGCACGCCAGAAACCTATAACTGTGGGTTCGAATTCCGGTTCGCCCCGATTATGTTCCTAGGTTTGTCAGCACCATACCCGAACTCGTGGGTTTCACCGAAGTGGTAAACGTCTGAGACCGGCATCACTTCGGGCTTTCCTCCCACATTAAGCTGACACGCCGTGATATGACTGGAATAATGTTAAAAGCGGCGTTAAACCCAACTCACTCACTCACTCACTCACTCACGTGTCTTGTGTACTTAACGGGATTAAATAGCATGATTAATTTCTTTGTTTGCAGCACAATAAGCTTGTTTGCGAGAGAATTAATTAATACCGATATGCATTTCATACATTTATTGAAGTTAATTGAAGCTAATTAATTAACATCTGCCTACTGTTTTATTTTTTTATAAAACATTCATATTCTGACAGCCATTTGTGTCCTGTGTATGACTTTTGGTCATGCATATTACAAACAACGATGCAAATTATAGAGTACGTCAAGCTTACAGATAGCACAACCTCAACGATATGTCATTGGGCAACCTCTGGTAAGTGGTATTTTCTTGCGTCCTTTTTTGTTATTTGACGCCGCACACAGCGATATTCCAGCCATATGACGGAGATCTGTAAATAGTTTGGAGCATTCAGTCCAGTGATTGACATCGTGAGCACCTATCCACGCATACGTGGGGATACGATGACATGCATCAACCAAGTCAGCGAGCCTGACCACCCGATCCCGTTAGTCGCCTCTTCCGACAAGCATGGGTTGCTGAAGACCTACTGACAGTATGTACACACACCAACACACATTGGAGGTGTAATGCAGACATAAAGTGTGTATCCGAATATTGGCGTGTGATACAGACACACATACATTCATCCGACTTTCAGGTCAACGTCAACGTCAGGTCAAGGTCAAGGTCAAAGTCTAAGCTTAAGGGTTCATGTTCATATAGAACAAAGGAAGAAACACCAAAAAATGAAAATAAGAACACATTTAGAAACACAATAACTGTAAAGTTGCAACAATGACATAGTTGTTCATGAGTGTGTCATGTATGTCGGTGCCATCATTCGAAGGCCAATGTCAATACTAAAACGCGTTTCCATCCATTCCATTGATCTTCACGGGTCATAAGCGGCGGTATCTAAGATACAGTAGAAGATTCAATTGCTCCCAGCTGATCACGGGAACGGTAAAGGCCACTGTTACGACAAATGTCTTTTCCCTATTCCTTGCGTGTGTGTGTGTGTGTGTGTGTGTGTGTGTGTGTGTGTGTGTGTGTGTGTGTGTGTAAGTGGCCCATGTGTCTCCTCGTTCTGGGCGAGCGTTACCATTCCCAGATGGCGTGGAATTCGGTTCATGATGGTGATCACTTAGTTGTTCCAGTTAAAATCACGTCTCGGGCGTCGGTTAAGCTGATATAGATCTCCCATGGTTGGCACTATTGACATTGCGTTGGAGTGTCTGGATGGAAGTGGAATGGCATTAATTGGTGTATTCATTTTTTGGGGAATTGTGTAAAAATGTGAAATGTGAATATTAGTTTCTCTTTTCTCGACAACGAGTAGCTATAGGCTACGAGGCGACCTATATCACGCTATGATTCCTTCTAATCATGTTCATTTGTCGCAAACACCTCCTTTTTCTCAGTGACTAAACCAGAACACGAATCAATCTCCACGTCACCCAAACAACAGTTTCTCACCAACAGTCTGGTAGCCACTGTTTCGTATCTGACAACAGTAATTGAAATTGAAACAAAATACCCATCAGTGGAAGATATATCTGATAGCATACCCCAAGGAAGCTAATCTCCACTTGGAAGAGTCCACCGTCATTAGATTTATCTGTGGGTTGTTTTCTTGGTAATGTAATGTAATCTCCACTTGGAAGATTCCACCTTCATTAGATTTATCTATCGGTTGTTTCCTTGGCAATGTAATGTAATTTCCACTTGGAAGAGTCCACCCTCATTAGATTTATCTGTCGGTTGTTTCCTTGGCAATGTAATGTAATCTCCACTTGGAAGAGTCCACCGTCATTTGATTTATCTATCGGTTGTTTCCTTGGCAATGTAATGTAATCTCCACTTGGAAGAGTCCACCCTCATTAGATTTATCTGTCAGTTTGTTTCCTTGGCAATGTAATGTTTCCACTTGGAAGAGTCCACCGTCATTTGATTTATCTGTCGGTTGTTTCCTTGGCAATGTAATGTTTCCACTCGGAAGAGCCCACCGTCATTTGATTTATCTATCGGTTGTTTCCTTGGCAATGTAATGCATATCAAGGGTAAGGATCAAAGAGCCAACGATTATGCGCGAGTACTTTTCACTGGATAATCGTGTGAACGAATTATGATCAATGCCAGTATGTTGTTTGAGCTAGTATGATAATAAATTTGAATTCTCATTTTTTATAGATAGAAATAGACACAATAGGAGTCAGGGGATAAAACGTCTTCGTGGTCTGTCTCATAAGTTTTGCATAGAATGACTGTGTTTGTTCGTTTGTTTGTTGATAAATGCCCCGATCAGCAATATTCCTGCTGCGTGACGGCGGTCTGTAAATAATCGAGTCTGGACCAGATAATCCTGTGATTGACATCATAAGCATCGATCCACGCAATTAGGATACGCTGTCATGCATCAATCATTCAGCGAGCCTGACCACCCGATCCCGTTAGTCGCCTCTTCCGACAAGCATGGGTTGCTGAAGACCTACTGACAGTGTGTCGCACACACCAACACACATTGGAGATGTAATGCAGACATAAAGTGTGTATCCGAAATTGGCGTGTGATACAGACACACATACATTCATCCGATTTTCAGGTCAAGGTCAACGTCAGGTCAATGTCAAGGTCTAAGCTTAAGGGTTCATGTTCACATAGAACAAAGGAAGAAACACCAAAAAATGAAAATAAGAACACATTTAGAAACACAATAACTGTAAAGTTGCAACAATGAAACAGTTGTTCATGAGTGTGTCATGTATGTCGGTGCCATTATTCGAAGGTCAAAGTCAATACTAACACGCGTTTCCGACCATTCCATTGTCCAGTATGCCCAGTACTTCGTCGAATCTTGCAACAGTGATCATGCCATTCTACCAGTGTGGTATCAGAATATGTCGCAGGAAATGAACGCGCCATTATGGTCGGTACGCTGTATTGACACCATTGCTTGATCAAGGTCATTAGGAAGCATTTTCGTAAACATCAGAGGTCCTGGAGAGGTTGCCATTTGCAGCAGACTCTTAAAGTACAGTGATGGAGAATCCCGTTACACGCATAGGGACCGGGGCTATTCATTTGCCATACGCGGGGGGCGAGTTCTGACGCCCCAGCCTTCAATGCAAGCTGTCATTAGCATACCCCAAGGATGCTGTCATTATAGTCGTTGAATGAAAGTAATAAATCACAGATGATTACCTTTGAGCGGTTGTACAAAACGGGAAAAATATCAATTCGTCTTACAAATATAAAAATACTCACCGGAGCTGTATAATTTCAGTATTTTTATCGTGTTCTTTATTTTGTTGTTTTTCAGTCTAAGTGCATCAACGTAAAAAATCACTTTCTTCTTATCAAATGACTCATTCAATTCTGTATATTCTTCCGGAGTTAGGGGCAACTGCCTCATCTGATTAACACAATATAACTTCTTAGACTATTTCATGTTGCAATTCAAATTAACCACTATTAATATACGGTATCCAGGACAGCGGACGGCGAATCTAATGAAGGAGAAACTTAACTATTCCGCTTCAGGAGAACTCCGAGGAAGTTATATCTCTTAAGACAGAATCATAAGCTTGAATTCAACGCTGTCTGACCTCTATGAAAACATGTCAACTCTCCCTGAAGATGATTTCTAAAGCAGCACCAAGGATGTAAGCTTAGACACCAGGTACATGTTGAACAAGGCCAACACTACCAGTGTACGTAGACATTTTCTTCTGGTAGACTGCACACGACAGTGATGTCATGATAGTGATGTAGTAATATTTATGTTTGCAAGATAGCTGAACTTATACGGAAAAGGGCGACCATTCGTCGGGTTTTGTTTGATACAAGTATAGATTTGAGCAACTTGTTGTTGCAGACAGAGGCTTTCGTGGCGTCATGGCGTTTGTTAGTTTCTTAACGCCGCACTCATCCATGTTCCAGCTTCATGAGGGCGGCCTGTGTATAATCTATTCAGGATCAGGCAACCGAATGATTGGTATTATGATACATGCCGTGGTGTACAATGTCGCGCAATCGAATATCAGCTTGACCACCGATTCATTGACCACCGATCCATATGTTGTTGGGTTTTTTGGTTTAACGCCGCACTCAGCAATATTCCAGCTATATGACGACGGTCTGTAAAATAACCGAGTCTGGACCAGACAATCAAGTGATTGACATCATGAGCCTCTATCCACGCAATTGAGATCGATGATATCCATCAACCAAGTGAGCGGGCCTGACCACCTGATCCCGTTAGTCGTCTTTTACGACAAGCATAGTCGCCTTTTACGGCTAGAATGGGTTGCAGAAGACCTAGATTTTCTTGTAACTAAAAACAATAAGATACGTTTGATGTCAAAGCCCTTACATACCTTTTGTAGTTTATTCAGCATACTTAATAAATGCTACTAATATAATGATGATATTCAATCCACCAGCAATAACATCGCCCCACTCCAAGTAAATATATAATGATTACTGAATCTCGATTAACTGCCTAAACAGAATCTTTTCGGCCGAAAAACAAAAAAAACGATGAAAATGACTAGATCACTGGTAAGGAGTGATGACAAGAGCTAGATGTTCTCAAAATCAGTAAGACATGGGTTGATGAAATCGGCTATAACTGCTTTACAAAGTTGCGCCCCTTAGACGTCCCAGTATCCGCGGTAACACCATGTTTTGATGTAAACGACATGCATTTCGTTTGACCACATTTAGTCTGTCTTGATACAGTTGAAATATGTCCCCAAATTTGTTTTAAAACACTGAGAACACTAACTACCTAAAAACAACATTCATCTATGACATTTGTTTAAGAATCCGTCCATTTTTGATGAACTTATATATTTAACTGCATCTGCAATTCCCCCAGGAGTAATATATCTAACGTCGTCATTCAGGACATTTTGCAGAGAAAAACGCTTAAATAGTGAGCGCGTTAGGTATCCGGGGACCGGAAAATTATTTTTCTGATTTTGCATTTTTAACAATTATAATTTTTAACAAACATTTCCTTCCAGCATAACGTTCTTATTTTTTGTCCTGACATAAACTTACTTTTGGGCAAAACAAAGCCGTATCACCATTGGGCGTTTGTAGAATTATTGCTGATTACGTTTTGAGCGGGGAAGCTTGAATATCTACTTTAGCGAAAAATTGCATTTTCCCTTCAGGATAATGTTGTGACCAATTTCGCACGGAAATAGAGACAGAAAAAATCTCTTTAGACAAAAGTTTATAATTATTTTTGTTATGATTGTTTCACAGAGCAAAAGAAAAACTCAATCCAATTTCTCATCAGGAAAAGAAGAAAATCAGCCATATATATTATCATGAAGAAAGTTTCTTTATCAGTGTAGAAAACCCATGTGTATGCTTTTGCATCCGAAGACAACTTCCGTTCATAAATAACATTATATCTGTTTGGAAATAATGACTAAAATATCCAACTGAAAGAACATATCTCGTAAATCCAAATTCTGATACATTCTGAAAACATCACTGTGTTGTTTGACTACGTATAGGTATAGTTTTGATGTTGGAAAAACGGTTACATTCAAGTCTTTGAAAGGCATTTAGCAGTGATACACATAAGGAAGAGAATTTATGAATGTCGACTTCTTTGTTACAGTTAACTACAGTTATAACGAACACGCTTATAACGAACTGACAGATATAACGAACTACTTTTTGGTCCCGACTATTTGCTGTAGTTATGCTGTATATATGCTTATAACGAACTATGGTTAAAACGAACTAAAATTTGTAGTCCCTTTGAGTTCGTTATAACCGTATTACTCCTTCGGGTGATGAAGGAGTAAGCATATACTCCGAAACGTTGTGTTCCTCATTGTAAAGAAGTCGACATTCATTAATTCTCTTCCTTGACAAATGCATTGTGTTAGTTATAAGACAGTGTTCCCAAATAACAAATCAAATCAAGATATACATGTTGTCTTAAGCTTAAATACCATACGAAATCCCCGGCGTTGTGTTTGCGAAGAAAGTTTGCACTCCAATCACAATGCCTACAACAGCTTTCTAATTCGAATAGGCCTCCAAATGAAAAAAGGTGTCAAGCAGAACCCATATCTATAAACCGTTTTATGCTCCCCAATTTACGTTTCTGAGATCAATCAGATTGTCTGTTTTCCATACGGGATTCTTCTCTTTGATGTGTAGATATAATTAAAACGTTGTGAAGCGTGCCTCCATCAATCTTTCTGTTTGACCTTCGTCGTGCTTAGACAACGGTGTGAGAGACATATGGAGAAGGACGATCATCGAGACCCGATACCAGTCTAAACATTGTAAAGAAAACACCACACACTGCAAACATGGATCTAATTCCATCTATATATTGATATGGGCATCCCCGGGTCAATCGTGGTTGGGAAAACGGATTTTTTTCCATGTTTAACGACCACCCAGACAAACTGCTTCCCTTGAAACTTGCGTGACACCATTACGCAACTGCGTTGACACCATTGTTCGAGAAGCAGCAGAAACCACGTTTACAGGTTACATACGTGATTTTTCAAAAATGTCTCTTCGTCGTTTTGCTGTAGTTAATCCCAAACTAGCTGATCAGATTCCTCTTTGAGCTCAGGCTGGCGTTAATGTTCTTGAAGGAATTCTTTGATCCTGCCTTTGATGAATAACGTATTATGAGGAGATCTCCCCTATTATGTCAAAGAGGTTTTTGTACATGTACTTGTTTCTTAATGGCTTTTTTAATACTATCAATAATATATGTTAATTTATCATCAGTAAATATTAACAAAATGCGAAGCACGAACCCATTTGAAATCGGCTAACTGTCATTCCGTTTCATTGCTTCCTTTGTTACCTTTCCAAAAATAAAAGCTCTGCAATATAATATGTTAACATTAAAGAAAGCCAATGGTATATTTCTACAGGCTGGAACACCTACAGTTTCACCTGACCTAAGTTAGTAAAAATCGAATTTCACCTCTGAACAGAATTCCATCTATAAAATTGTCAGTTATGGCTTAGGGACCGATCATGTTATTTCCTTGGGGGAAATGCTTGCAAAACAAGAATTATGTCTCAGATTATTGAACACAAATACATTATTGCAAGGTGTTTTGTTTTATTAAAAATGAAAACGTACTCTTGTAGCTCTAATCATATATATATATATATATATATATATATATATATATATATATATATATATATATATATATTCCCACCCCAACCACCCCCTCACCCACACACACACACGCACGCACGCGCGCGCGCCACACAGCTTGACGGACACATCACCAAGCGGACCAAGAGGCTGAATGTTGTCGAGAGCTCAAAGACAGTTGCAGGTATACGTACTAACATGATACTACGCTGCGCACTTGGGATAATTAACAAGTAACATAAACACAAGTCTGAAAACGTTTGTCTTTTGAAGTACACAAGACACCCTTGCAGTCTGAATCATGCTTCCAGTAACATCTATGGCGTTGGCATCACATCAATGTAATTAAGACTAGATCATTATCCGACTCTACAGTCTTAAGAACACTGAGAAAGGATGTACGGTTTGCCATTACTGTGATAGATTAGAAAGCTGAAGACGATATAATCAAACAGATCTGACCTGCACCAAAGCTGTCTTTGTAACGAAAGTGAGTCTGCGCGAAGCGTGAAACAGTGGCAAAGTATAAGAGCCTATGAAGTCTCTGATCTGCTGTGTACACTAGGCGGCATCTAAACAGATAACTGTCCTGTCCAGAATCTACGCTATTGTTCATTGTGAAATGGCAGTCGGGACGAAATGAAACATAGGCACAAGATGTAAGCTGAAAGGCGGGATCCCGTAAATATATTAATACTAATAAGTATAAAGTTTTAGTTGGAGTCACACTTATCACTGATCATATATACAACACACACGTACACACTCATTTGCGTTTTATTATCCTTTATGTTACGACTGCGAAGAAGGTCATGGCAACGATACCGTTTCTTAATCTCAAGAACTGAATTTACTGTCATTTATCAAAACAATTGGTTGTGATGTGATATTGGATGGTTTGTACATTAAGTCCCCAAAGACGAATGTTCATCGCATGTTCTTACCATATTTGTTCTCCTTGAAATGGGCTATATTTACACTTGTGTATTTGACAACTATTTCAATACAACTATATTGTATATGACAATATATTAATTGGGAAACACAACTCTTTTAATGAAGAAGTTATTAGTTGTTTTATACTTCTGTGCGAAAAGATCCGGGGAACCAGCAACCACTCTTGTCGTAGGAGGCGATTACGGGATCGGGTTGTCAGGCTCTGTGACTAGGTTGATGCATGTCATCGTATGCCAATTGTGTGAATCAATGCTCATGATATCAATCACTGGATTGTCTGGTCCAGACTCGATTATTTACGGAACGCTGTCATATAGTTGGAATATTGCTGAACAAACAAACACATATATGCATTAAAACAAAGGCATTGTACACGGCTGTCTTTGGGCGTCATCATTTTCCAAAGCCACCACCATAGCTCTCGGTTATGCATGAACATGAACATGAACATACAATTATACATTTGTACATACGTA